>NC_134592.1:55735500-56057500 GCF_037038515.1 Microtus pennsylvanicus | reverse complement strand
CACAGAGAAATCTTGTTGGCCGATGGGGTGGGGGGAATGATTTTTGGTGAGCAGTTATTTTGGCAAGCAATTGAATGGGGCTTTTGTAGTATAGACTTTTTGACATGAAATCATCCGATCTTGTGTGTGTGTGTGTGTGTGTGTGTGTGTGTGTGTGTGTGTGTGTGTGTGAATGTGTACATGTTCATGTGCCTTTGCCCAGTGTGTTGTGGGATGTCACAGTAGACTGCCTGCTTTACCACTCTCACTGTCTTATTCCCTTGAGAAAGGTTCTCACACTGAACCTGGAACTAGGCTGACGTCCAGCAAGCTCTGCCTGTACCCCACCCCACCCAAGCTCTGGAGTTAGAGACTTGCATGGTGCCGTGTCTGGGTGTATTTGTGAGTGCCATGGATCTAAGCTCAAAACTTCATTTTATGGGCTGGAGAGATGGCTCAGTGGTTAAGAGCATTGCCTGCTCTTCCAAAGGTCCTGAGTTCAATTCCCAGCAACCACATAATGGCTCACAACCATCTGTAATGGTCTGGTGCCCTCTTCTGGGCTGCAGGCATACACACAGATAGACTACTGTATACATAATGAATAAATAAATATTAAAAAAAAAAACAAAAAACTTCATTTTATGCAGCAAGTACTCTTACCCACTGAACTATTTCACTAGCTCCAGTTTTTTGGCGCCTCTAAACTGGCTCTTTGAGGTAGGCAGTAATAGCCCTGTTTTACACCTGAGGAACTGGAGACCTAGAAAAGTGAGGTGAAGACACATGATACTGACTTCCGACCTCCACAGACATGTGCCTGCATTCACCCACACTGATACCCAACAGCTAGAACACATTCACACTTCATCTGCCAAAAACACACGAGAGGGGGGGGAGAGAGGGGGGGAGGGAGGGAGGGAGGGAAGTTATTCTTTAAAAGGAAATAAAAATGTTGAGTTTGCCCAGTTTTTCAGGATAAACGAAAAATCTGTAAAGAGTATTAAAATGAGTCCTCAATAATCACATATGTGATTACCTTTCTTTGGGAATTAAAAAAGTGTGTGCATGTGTGTGTGTGTATGTATGTTTGTATTTGTACACGTGTTTATTTGGTACCCATAACTGCCCATGTGCCATGACATGCATATGAAAGTCTGAGGATGACTTGGGAGGCAGTTCTCTTCTGCTGTGTGAATTCTGGGATTGGAAATCAGGGCACCACACTTAGTGGCCAGCTCCTTTACCCACTGAGATGTCTCTCACTCTTCTCTGCTAGCTAGCATCCCTCTGTGCAGCTCCATAGTGACGTGTTGTATAGTGTGACGGTGGTTCTGCTTGTGTATGTAAGCCCGTGCAGCATCAGTGCGTGCTGTTCTGCCTCTGTGCTCGGTGCTCAGCTGCTCTTCACGCCATGTCTCGCCCTTATTTGATGAAGAAGTAAGTGCTTGTTCTGGTGCCTGTGTGAGGGCCTTTGAGTGAGTCTCACCTGTGGAATACATTCACTTGGTCTTGAAATCCCCCAAAAGGGACTTAGATACTCTGATTCTGGCTGAGGAAGAAGGGATGGTAAACATCATTATATTGTTTTATAGATGCTTCCTGGTTGATGGTGTAGCAGAGGGGATTTCCACCATGTGTAGCTTAGACACACTTCCTGAACCAAACACAGAACTGAAGGAGAAAACAATTGAGGTGTGGTAATACGTGCCTGTAATCCTAGCACTTGGGAGATGGAGGCTGGAGGGTCAGGAATTCAAAACCATTCTCCCTCAGAGTGAGTGCAAGGATAGCCTGGGCTACACGAGACCTGTCCTCACACCCACCTCATCCCCTGGAAAGTCATTAGCAGCTTTTGTGGCTGTGCAGCATTCAGATCTTGTTACTTGCCTGTCTTTGCCTGATTTATTCCTTTTTAACTTGGAAGCAAGATTTTTCAATTAAGAATATGTTGTCTTTTTGCTAAAGATATGATTTGAAAGGAAAAGAGAATGAATTCTAAACGAATATTTTTATTTAATTTTAAAACTATACTCACCTGAGTTAAATCTGTTTACCCAAAGCTTAGGCAAAAATTTGGCTCATCCATGCCCCTGACAGCAGGGTCAGCTCTAGTGTGCTTCCCAGGTAGGGGCAGGGCCCACTCTCCTGTGTGCTGCAGGTAGCAAGGGGTGGAGGAGGGAGGGCATCTTTCTCTCCCCCATGCCACCACATGGCAGATGGGGGAGGGTTTAGCTCTGCTGCTCTCACAGCCTCAGAGATGGCTCACTTGCATCCCCGGCAACAGCTCTAGTGTGCTGCAGCTGGTGAGGGTCGGTGCTGTCTCTACTCTTGTGGTCCCGGGGCCAGCTCTCTCACCTGCCATAGGTTATGGGGAAGGGAGGGGGAGGGCATCTTTCTCTTACCCATGCCACCACATGGCAGACAAGGGAGGGGTCTGAGTCAGATATCCTGTTCTCACACTGTCAGGGTTGGCTCAACAGTGTTCTCTACCCCAGGGTCAGCTTGACCCTGGACATCACTATGGCCCCCTTGGCAGCACAGGCCACGTAGATCAGCACAGCCCCAATGGCAGCATGGCCCTTGGGCACCAACAAAGGCTGAGATGCCTGACTAGACCCTGGGTATCTGCAGAGTCCTAGACATCACCCCAGACCCCAGCTGCTGCAGGGCCACAGACCCAAACATGGCCCTAGGCAGTGGCCTGGGCCAGGCATCTCCATGGCCCCAGGTGGCAACACAGGCCAAATCAATATAGCTCGGGCAGTGGCATAGTTCTTGGATACCGACATGGTATCAGCTGTCTGATGAGACCCTGGTCATTCACACAGCCCTTGGTGATGACAGGAACCACAGACATCATCTCAGGCACTGGCTGCTGTAGGGCCATGGACCCAGACATTGCCATCTGCAGCCTCCCTGGCCCGAATGACATGGCCCCAGGTGACAGCACAGGCCGCTCATATCAGCTAGGCCTTGAAGGTGGCATGGCCCTTGTTGTTAGATTTTTGTACCTATGAACATTTTAATAGCAAGCTGGGGAAACTGCTATTGCCATTTATTAACTGGGATATTAACCACATCCTATTTGTTTCCCTGATATATCACAAACACTCGTCTCTGTTGTCTTTACACTACTGTTGTAGCTAAATACGTCTATTCCATATAATACTATATGGAAATAGTACCCTTGTCAGACATTTGTGTTATTTTGTAGTCTTTGTTTTTTTTTTTAATTTTATTTATTTTATTTAACTTTATTATGTTCGTTGGTGTGAAGGTGTCAGATCTCATGGAACTGCATTTTTTTCAGACAGTTGTGAGCTGCCATGTGGGTGCTGGGAATCGAACCCGGGTCCTCTGGAAGAGCAGTCAGTGCTCTTAACCGCTGAGCCATCTCTCCAGCCCCTAGTCTTTGTTTTTTTAAAGATTAAAAAAATTAATTAGATTTATTTGTGTTTGTGTGTATGGATGTGTGCACGCGTGCACACCCAAGCATGCCTGCCTGCACACATGCCATGGTGGAGGTCAGAGGACAACATGAGGGAGTTGTTTCTTTCCTTCCATCACATGGTGTCTGGGGATTAAATTCAGGTCATCAGGTTTGGCGACAAGTGCCTTTGCTTGCTGAGCCATCTCACTGGTTCCAAGATTTTTTTTTCTGTTGAGTGTGTGTGTGTGTGTGTGTGTGTGTGTGTGTGTGTGTGTTAGTGCAGGTACCCCTGCTGGAGTTACAGGACGTTGTAAGCTGCCCGACTTGGGTGCTGGAAAGGGAACTCAGTCCTCGGCAAGAGCAGCACACGCTCTTAGTCGCTGAACCATCTCTCCAGCCCCTTTGCTTTGTGTTTTAAGACTGAGTCTCCTTTAGCCCTGCTGGCCTGGAACTCACTGTAGCCCAGGCTTATCTGAATTCCTCATCTTTCTGCCTACACCTCTGTATGCTGTGAATGTTTTATTACCATTGGTTAATAAAGAAGCTGCTTTGGCCTATGGCAGGGCAGAATATAACAAGGCAGGAAATCCAAGCAGAGATAGAGGAGGAAAGGAGGTGGAGTCAGGCAGATGCCATGTAGTTACCAAAGAAGGATGCCAGGACCTTACTGGTAAGCCACAGCCTTGTGACGATACACAGATTAATAGAAATGGATTCATTTAAGATGTAAGAGCTAGCTAGGAATATGCTTGAGCCATTGACCAAACAATGTTGTAATCATTATAGTTTCTATATGATTATTTGGGTCATCACAGCCAGAAATGAAAGAATAGTCTCCATTTACAAATGGCTCCCAACATGGGCATTGAAAACAGATAGTTATAATTATAGTTTTCCTTAGTTATAATAAAAGATAAATTAGATCAAAACTTTATACTCACAAAGAGAATATTTTTTTAACTTTTGCCTAATACAAGTAGACTAAATATTATAACTGTAATTCTTGCTTGATAACTGTTTTGTTATATGTAATTTTACTATGTTAAAGTTAAAACCTTTTTATTTAGACAGAAAAGGGAGATGATGTGGGAATCCCCTCTGTATGCTGTGAATGTGTTTTATTACCATTGGTTAAAAAAGAAGCTACTTTGCCGGGCAGTGGTGGCGCACGCCTTTAATCCCAGCACTCGGGAGGCAGAGACAGGCGGATCTCTGAGTTCTAGGCCAGCCTGGTCTACAAGAGCTAGTGCCAGGACAGGCTCCAAAGCTACAGAGAAACCTTGTCTCGAAAAACTAAAAAAAAAAAAAAAAAACAACAACAACAACAACAACAAAAAAGAAGCTACTTTGGTATACGCCAGGGCAGAATATAGGTAGGTGAGAAGACTGAACTGAATGCAGGGAGAAAGAAGCTGGAGTTAGGGAGACGCCATGTAGTTGCTGAAGGAGAAAAATGCCAGCCAACCGCCAAGGAAACAAGGCATGTAGAAAATGAGGTAATGCCACACCTTTGTGGCGATACACAGATTAATAGAAATGGGTTAATTTCAGACATAAGAGCTAGTTAGGAATATGCTTGAGCTATTGGTCAAACAGTGTTGTAATTAATTAGTTTTGTGTGATTATTCGGGTCTGGCTGACTGGGAAACGGAAAAGCAGTCCCTGTTTACATGAGTACTGGGGTTCCAAGCATAGATATAGAATTAAGGCTCCTTAATTCTAATCTCTAAAATCTGATAAACATGCTTTTATGAACTTATTATATATTTGTAACTTTTAAATGTTATGCCCCTAGAAGTAAATGCTCATCAGACCAGAATAAAATTACTGGATCACATAGAGTAACAGTATTTTTAGATTTTGAAACATGTTACCGACACAGTCTACCAGGAGAGTGAGACGATTGTACCGTCCTGCAGGTTAGAGAGCTGTGGTGTGTTCCCTGTATGTACAGCCCTTCAGGGTAGACCCTGTTATCTGTCTATGTCAGTGAGGGCCAAAGGTGCTCCATCACCAGAGTGGAAGGGCTCTGGTCATTCCCAGACCGGTGTGAGTCCCAAGCCTAGCCCATTTCTGCACCATATTGTCACTCAAAGATATTAGTCTTGTCATTTTTATTTCACTTTTCACTTTATTGCATTCATGTGTGTCTGGTGTATGTGCGCATGCCAGTGTGCATGCTGGTGCATGAGTGTGGACATGGTGTGTGCTGGTGCACACGTATGTTGTGGCCAGAGGCCGAGGTCAGGTGTCTTTCTGGTTTGGCTAGTCCTTCTCGCCTGCTTGCTTCCAGAATCTGTCTATGGCCTGAGGGCAGATTGCAGGAGGGCCACTATGCACAGCCGATATTTATGTGGCTGCAGGGATCTAAACTCCAGACCTTACATTTGTGTGGCAAGTACTTTATTGATACATTGAGCTGTTTTCCTAGCCTCTGATTGCCCTTTTTAATAAAGAATAGCTCCCCTGAATAAAAAATGTTGGAAGGCCATTTGGGAGTGACTTACAGGTGTTCTGCCTAACCCCTAAACTTCTGTTGTTCCTCCGAGTTCCTTCACCCTGGGCCTTCCTTCCTTCTGCTCTTCTGCCCGCTCTCCCTATACTTCAGTACCTCTGGTTTTCTTTAGCACAAGCGTGCCAGTGACTCCCAGGTCTGTGTAGCTCCAGCCCTGCATGCTCCCCAGACCTTTGCTTCCTGGTGGACATCTTACTAAGTACCAGACTTGCAGCGGCAGGCTGAGAGGGAAACTTTTCCATTCTTCAAAATGTCTTTATGTTGCTCACTCAGACGACAGATAACACAGAGTGTTTGAAGACACAGTCAGTTATCTTCTTGCTGTTGTTGCTATGGAGAAGTTTACTTTCTGTTCAGCTTCTGCTCCCTTGCGCAGGGTCTCTATTGTTTCTCTGACAGTTGTTTTTCTCTCCCCTTGTTTCACTCTGACGCACCTAGGTGAGGGTACAGTCATTCTCCCCTTGGGATATATCAACTTCTGGAAACTGAGCTTTCACATCTTGACTCAATTCTACATAATTCTCAGCCTTCATGCCTTCAAGTTTCACTTCTAACATTCCTACTGGATGCTCTCATTCCCCGTCTTTCTTCATTTTTAATGTATTTCATTTACTCTATACATTTGAATTATATTTGGGGCAACTTCTTTATATTTGCATTACTGCCTCTTCAGATACCTCACTATTTTATTTATTTATGTATTCTTATATTTATTTGGTGTGCATTTCCGCACCATAGCGCTCATGTGAAAATCAAGGCCGCTTCCTGGAGGCTGTTCTCCCACCTGTGTGTTCCAGGCACCAAACTCCGGTCATCTGGCTTTGCCCACCAGCACCTTTCCCCACTGAACCATCTCTCAGGCCCCAGATGTCTGTTCTTTATCTACTTAGGGCTCCCCTCTCCCCACACACAATTGTTCACCCGTCATAAGTGTGCAGTTTAATGATTTCTGAGAGAGTTTATGTATTCATGTGACCATTACTATACTGCAGGATTAGGCTGCTTCTTTTCTCCAGAAGTTTCCTTGGACGCTTTGGGGTTAACCTTGCTTTTACTCCCAGCTCCAGGTAAGCGATGATCCGTTCTCTGTAGTTTTGCCTCCACTAAACATTTAATATAACAAAAATCTTAGAACGTGTGACCCTTTTGTCTGCTTTCATTTAACATTAGATTTGGTTTTATATGTTTTGTATTCGTGTGGTTACATGGTTTCCTTTAGTTGCTGCATAGCACTCTAGCCTGTGAATACACCACAATTTATTATTTACTTTCCCCAGCACGTGGTTTCAGTTATTTCAGTTGTGCTTTTTGTCTTTGCTTTTGGTGCAGTGTTGGGGAGTGAACCCAGGGCTGCACCCATGCAGGCAGGCGCTCTGCCTGAACTGTATCGCTGGCTCGGTTTCAGGCTATGTTAGAAGTTCTAAAAGTCTTATATAGATGGGTATTAAGTCTGCATGTATGTCTGTGTACCATATGTGTACCTGAAATTCAAGGAAGCCACAAGAGGGTTTCAGATCCCCAGAAACTGGAAGACTGCCCTGAGCTGTCACGTGGGTGCTCGGAATCAAACCCACCTCCTCCGGAAGAACATCCAGTGCTTTTAACCTCTGAGCCATCTCTCTAGCCCATAGTTCAGATTTTTAATTGCAGAACTTATGCTCCAATTTCTGAGGATTTTAAAAATTTTTATGTTTTAAATAACTTTACAAAGCTATATGGTATTTGTTTCTTGAGACAAGGTTTTATTACGTAGCCCAAACTGTCTTCAAACTCGTGATCCTTCTGCCTCAGTCCCCGCAATACTGGGGTCACAGGTGTGCATCACCAGGCCTGGTATTTAACACTTCTGTTGTCTCCTAGGTCATCACCAGGCCTGGTTTTAACATTTATTTCATATTGTCTCTTAGGTCATTCTGTTATCCTTAGCCTGAGTTCTTTGGACTCCGTTCTTGTTCATGAGAGGACTCATACATGATTGATAGTTTCCTGTGTGTTTATGGTTTGAACCAATGAGTCCATCTTTAGGGAAGTTTTTCTCTCTGTAGGAATGCCTTCATGGCTAGGACTGTTGATACTCTCCGGGGATGTTTTGTTTGCTTTAGCCAAATTTCTCAGAGCCATTCCCAGACGAGGCCCACTTCCTGTACTCATTCTTGTGAGCACATGACTTTGAATTTGTGTTCCAGGCCTGTTTAATATGTGCCTGTGTGTACCTTTTCTTCAGGAATCTTCTTCCTTTCTTAGACCCCTGCTGGATATGTTCATGAGTTTGCTTCCGATCTCTCATTTGGGCCCAGGGTTTGATAGAGTGCCATTTCCTACAGGGTATCAAAAGTCAGATTGTTGACTAATTCCTCCCAGTGCTTGTGCTTCCATCCCCACTCTAAGGTGCGGCTTTGTCTTTGGCGCTTGGCGTTTTGTTTTCCTTTTAAGTTCAACCACGTATTAAAGGATTTTAGGAGCTGGACATACATAGTTGGGTTAGTAGAGCGCTTGCCTAGCCCAAACAAAGCCCTGAATTCAGTCCCTAGCATCACATAAATGAAGCATGGGAGCAAGTGCTTGTAGTCAAGGCACGTAGGATGTAGAAGCAGGAGTATCCAGAGTTCAAAGTCATCTTTGGCTACAGAGAAAGTTCAAGACCAGCCTGGACTGCATGTGATATTATCTCAAAAACCTAAATAAATATTTTGTTGTGATAAGTGCAGCTTACTCGTTTGGTTAATTATTTTTATTATCTTTATTTTGCTTAATTTGGGCGATGCTGGGATCAGACCCACAGCCTTGTACATGGTAGGCAAGCGCTCTACCACTGACCTACACCTCTAGCTATGTTTATTTGAGTCAGGGTCCACGGTGTAGCTAAAACTGGCCTCAAACTTGAACACCTCCCTCCTTGCTGGGATTCCATGAGTGTGCTGCTATACTTGACTAGAAAGATTTAGGGACATATTTATTGGTTTTTTAACATGGGGTTTTTCTGTGTAGCCCTGGCTATCCTGGAACTCACTCTGTGGGCAAGGGTGGCCTTAAATTCAGAGATTTGACTGCCTCTCCCCCAAAGCTCCTCAGGGGCCTGAAATTCATCCTGCCCGCCTCCCAATGCTGGTGATGCAGACTCACAATCCACATGCAGCCTTTTTACACAGGCCAACTGAGCTCTTCTGTAACCCTGAAACCTTGTAATTTCATCTGAATTTTCTGATTCCCGTAAAATGAAAAAAAGCGAGCAAAACTTCCTGACATAAATACCTCCCAAATCTGGCACACACCTTTAATCCCAGCACTCAGGAGGCAGAGGCAGGAGGATCTCTGCGAGTTCAAATCCAGCCTGGTCTGTAGATCGAGTTCCAAGACAGCCAGGGCTACCCAGAGAAACCCTGTCTCAAAAAGCCATTAAAACATAAACAAAAAAAGGATATACTGTCGTAGTCACAGCTAACGAAACAACTGTGGGAAACTAAAGTATCTCTCACAACTTCCTAGTAATAAGAAGTCTGAGCTTGCTAAACTTTCTCTTTTGACAAGGCTTGAGAAAGGCTTGGGTTCTCCAGCCTCTGTTTTGACTGTCACGCTCTAATGGTGCCTTTTGGATGTGTGGCTTAGTTTCCCTACTTGCAATAAGACAGTCATGCAGTTATTGATAGACGTGTTTCCCTCAGTTCTTCTCTTATTGACGGAAATAATTCAGCTTATAAACAAGCCACAATGCAGATGCTATTCTAATGAAGCCAGGGTCTTAGGGATGACACAGGCCCTTCAGCAGTGCACAAGTGTGTCAGTTTGGAAACTGGCTTAGCACCTCTGCTGTAGCAGGCTGAGTCTTAGCTACAGCTGCAAGATATTTCATCACAAAGGGGCATTTTGAACCTCAGGAGCTATAGTGATTTCCTTGGTTCCCTCATATCTAACTCCCTGTGTACTGGCCTTAGTGTTGGGGATTATTTGGGAACCATGTCCTAAAGAAGTCACATAATTGAGACATTAGTTATAAAGATATTTTTTATTGATGTTCCCACGTTAGGAACATTGCTTGTATCTAAAATAGCTGGTATTCCCCTGCTTTTCCACTTCCAGTATGACTAAAGCCAGTTGTCTTAATATCCCCTTTCTTTCTGTTTTAAAAAAATGCCGTGTCTGTTTTGCAGGGCGGTAGTGGCGCACATGTTTAATCCCAGCACTCTAAATGTAGAGGCAGGAGATCTCTGAGCGTAAGGCCAGCCTGGTCTACAGAGTGAGTTCCAGGACAGTCACAGGGCTGCACAGAGAAACATTGTCGGGGGAGGGAGGGTGTTATAGATTTTAGCATCTCCACCTACCAAGAAAAATTACTTGCTCAACCTGTTAGTCTTCTCACATATTAGGAGAATTTAAAGTAGAGTTAGGCTTACCATGTGGGCCTTAAAATTCATATAATTATATATCGGCTTTTTCCTTTGTTCTGGAGCTTATGTGTCATGTTAAAATTCCTGTTTCTTGCTCCCATGGTTTAAACTGCATTTTCGTGTTACAATGGTAAGACCACTTGGCAGACTTGCTTCATTGTTTCTAGCGTGAGCTGGGGTAAAGTAAAGAAATAAAACTGCTGGTTATTTTAGAGTTCATTTTACATTTTTTTTTTACACTTTTCAATCTTATAGTAACAAGGAGTTCCTTTTTTCTTTCTTTTTTTTTAAAGACTTTTATTTATTATGTATATAGTGTTCTGTCTGCATATATGCCTACTTGCTAGAGAGGGCACCAGATCTCATTACAGATGGTTGTGAGCCACCATGTGGTTGCTGGGAATTGAACTCAGGACCTTAGGAAGAGCAGTCAGTACTCTTAACCTCTGAGCCATCTCTCCAACCCCCTCCTTTTTTCTTAATTTAAACTCAAGATACAATCTTTTGGAGGGTACAGGGTCTCGGGTAGCTCAGGCTGGCCTTATAGTCACTCTAGCAGAGGATTACCTTGAACTTTTTGTCCTCCCATCTCAGTCTCCCAAATGCTGAGCTGTGGGTAAGTGTCTCTGTGCCCAGAGTGCTTCCTCTCCCTGTCTCTCTCTCTCAGGAAAATCTCTCACCTGACAATGGTGCACACCTTTAATCCCAGTTCTCTGGAGGTAGATGTGGGCAGATCTTTTGAGTTCAAGTCCAGCCTGGTCTACAGAATAAATTCCAAGACAGCCAGTATTACACAGAGAAACCCTGTCTCGCAGAAACTACCACCACCACAACAACAAGAAAGAGAGAGAGAAAGAGAGAAAGAGAGAGAGGGAGAGAGAGAGAGAGAGGAAAAAGAGAAAGAAACTCTCTTGTAGCTCAGCTGTCTTCAAACTATGCACATGGATGAGCTTAAATTTGTAATCTACCCCTCTCCACTACCTCCAGAGTGCTGAAAATACAGGTGTACACTACCACTCCATTTTTTGTTTTGTTTTTTGAGACAGGGTCTCACCATGTAGCCTGAAACCCGCAAGTTCTAGGATTAACAGTGTGCACCACCATGCCCACATGAATTTTCTTTTAAAGCCATGTCCTAAAAACTTATCTCATTCATATTAAAATGAGAGGACAACTTGTGAGTGTCAGTTTTCTTTTCTACCCTGTGGATTCTGGAACTCGGTAGCAAGCCCCCTCCCCACTCAGCCATCTGGCCAGCCCTCTTTTATTTTCTTATATTTAGCCAGTGTTAGCATTTATTTTACCTGCTTGATCCCTCCCAACATTTGTGTTAATAGCCTGTTTATAAATCATATTTACAATTCCTTTTGGTTACATTTCACTTATATTGTAAAGCATTAAATGAATTAAAAAAGGCAATGACTGAAGCATGGTTATAATTACCCACAATTCCAGTTCTCAGGAGGGTGAGGCAGGGGACTGTGAGTTTGAGGCCTGTTTTTTAAAGTAATGTATCCTTAGACCCAAATTTTGAAGTCAAGATACCTTTAAAGTATATATGTTGGTTTAGCTTAGTAGCCTTTACAATGAGTGTCTCTCTCAATTTAGCTAATTCACAATCAAAAAATTCAAAGAAAACATAGTAATATACATAATCCCTGACTCCACCTACTCTCTCTCTATGTCTCTTCCAGCCTGACTATATTCTGCCCTGCTATAGGCCAAAGCAGCTTCTTTTATTAACCAATGCTAGTAAAACATATTCACAGCATACAGAGGGAAATCCCACATCAATTTTATTTCATTAAACCATTTTAAGAAAAAAAAATGTTTTCAGTGACAGCCAAGAAATAAAGGATTAATGTATGGGTAGACTTTTTATATCCTGGATCATTGGGCAATGTACATTTATGTATAAACCCAATAATAGACATGAAAGAAATAGTTGTTCTTAGATTGTTTATTGGGTAATATTTTCCTTGTTTTATTTTGAACAGGGTCTTGTGTAGCCCAGACTGCCCTCCACCCCCCTATGTAGCTGAGCATTGACCTCTGAGTTCTCCAGCTTCAAATGATGGGACTGAGGCATGCACCCACACACTCACCTCTACTCAGGTTCACCCTCCATGCAAGCTGCTGGGCTTTCAGACTTGCACTGCTCTGTCCTGTCTTTCGTGTGGGCTACCTCAGTAGGCCAGCTCTATTTTGGTCACGTCTTGTCTGCATGAACTGACTGGTGGCTTTTGCATTCAACAAAATGAATGTATTTCACTCCAGAAGCAGGTGAATTTCTGTGAGTTCAAGAATAGCCTGATCTTTATAACTAGTTCTAGAACAGCCAGAGCTACATAATCAAAAGATGCTTTCTCAAAAATAAACTAAAACTCAACCTGAGCTTCAGGAGCACCTTTGGAAATACTGCCATGGATCCCTCACTGATAGTGTCCCCGGTGGATAGACCTGAGCAGTGGGAATGGAAGAGCAGCCTGACGTTCTGGACCTTTTTCTCTGAGTAGAAATATAGACCAGGAGGATAATCTTTGGATGGGGATTTTATGGCATCCAGAGAGTCACCTTTCCCATAAATTGTCTCAGGCATACCTTTTCCCAGTCTGTAGTTTTAAGGAATTTCCAACTGCTCTGAACAGCACAATATCAGAATAGAAAGGGGAGTTTGTAAGTTATCTAGCCTAACTTTTTATGAGACTCATTTTGATGTCCATGTTTGCCATTACTGAGATGAGTACAATATATTACTAAGCACAGCACCAAAATGATAGCTGGCAGTGTAGTGGAAAATGTCTGCTCTGCTGGTTATTGGTGACACTTTTTTTTTTTTTTGAGACACGCTGGCCTAACTCACAGTACAGCCCCAGTCTGGCCTCACACTCTTACCAATCCTCCTGATATATTAGAGATGGCCTCTTAGGAAAGCTTCAGTGTTGGCAATTTAATGCACGTGTCCTGTTTCCTTTTGTTTATTTAGCTGTATATGGAAGAAACAAACAAAAATGATAATCATATTTGTTAAGTTTCAAACCTGGGACAAACGGCTGATGTGTCTGTTTAACATATCGAAGCAGACCTGGCCTCCAGGTTCTCCCAGCATCCCTCAGTCTCTACCTGTTACAGGGTTAGCCGGCCTACCCGCCCCCTACCCTGAACTTTCTGGCCCAGGGTCTGGGCTGCCCTTCCCCCAGAGGCTCTTTCATAGATAATCCAGACATTTTGGTCACCCCTTGTCCCTGTAGAATCCAGACATTTTGGTCATCCCCTGAACCTTTGGCCTCCGGACTGGGGCACCTCATCATGTCTCTCCCCTCTCCCTTCTCCTCACATGGCTCAGGGTCATGACCACTCTGGACTCTCCCACATGTCCCTGCCTCTGGCATTTTCCTCCCATATATCTACAGTAAACTTTGTCTTCCACCATACCTAGGAACAGCCATGTCCTTTCCTTTGTATTTCATTCAATAGTGCATAGAAATTTTTAATTCTCCTTGATATTTTGCTTTCATTTATAGAAATTAATGTTCCTTGTATACATAATAAATAAATCTTATTTATTATTAGTATTCCTATTCCAACCAATATTTAGTTGGTTTTGTTACCAAATACAAATTTTAATTTTAATTATTTTATTATTGTATGTGTATGGGTGACTTTACTTGCATTTCTGTATGTACCACTGTGTACTGGTGCCCAAGGAAGCCAGAACGTGTTGGATCCCCTAGAACAGGAATTACAGATGGTTGTCTTTTTGTGGGTGCTGGGAATTGAATCCGGGTCCTCTACAAGAGCAGCCACTGCTCTTGACCACTGAGTCATCTCTTCAGCCTTCTGCGATCCATTTTAAAATAATTTTGTCTGCAATGTGAAATAGAGGATGAGGACAGGTCTTCTCTTCCTGCCTTACTAAATTTAATTTGTGGTGGTAAGGGGATGAAAGAGGATAAGGGAGAAAGAACATGATCAAAGTACATTACAGGTGTAGTTTGTGTAAAATTGTAAAGAATAATCACATTTAAAATTATTTGGACTTCTATTCCTTTTTACTTTATTTCCTTCTATATCAAATGTACTCTTCTATTATTTCTGGCCTTTTAGCTAATACCAAGTATAAATTTCCTCTACTAACTTAATTTTTGTTTTGTTTTGGTTTTCAAGACAGGATTTCTCTGTGTAGCCCTGGCTTTCCTGGATCTTGCTCTTTAGACCAGGCAAACCTCAAACTCACAGAGAACCACCTGCCTCTGCCTCCCAAATGCTGGGATTAGACATGGATGCCATCACCACGCGGCATTAATTTTGTATTGGTACACAAAGAAACGGGTTTGAATTTCCACCCTAAGTGTCATTGCTTTGTTCTTACTAAGCCCTCCTGCCCCTCCCCCATTGTTAACCACCTTCCTCTCCAGAGTCTTCCTGCCACAGAGACTCCACTGCTTTCTCTTCTCCTCCCCTCTCTTTCCTTTCCTATCTCCCCAGTGCTGGGTTTCAGGTGTAGGATATCACTACCATGCCTGCTGTTTCTCTGACACCTCTGTCTCTGTCTCTCTCTGTGTTAGCATAGCATTTTATTTTATTTTATTTATTTTTAAATATTTATTTATTTATTATGTATACAATATCTGTCTGTGTGTGTGTCTGCAGGCCAGAAGAGGGCACCAGACCCCATCACAGATGGTTGTGAGCTACCATGTGGTTGCTGGGAATTGAACTCAGGACCTTTGGAAGAGCAGATAATGTGCTTAACCTCTGAGCCATCTCTCCAGCCCCCATAGCATAGCATTTTAAAACATTTGTTTAAATGTTTGGTTAGTTTTTGTGTGTATGTGTGTGTGTGTGTTTTGAGTCAGGGTTTCTCTGTGTAGCCCTGGCTGTCCTGGAACTAGCTCTGTAGACTAGGTAAACCTTAAACTCAAAGAGATCCACCTGTCTCTGCCTCCCGGGATTGCTGGGATTAAAGATGTGTGCCACCACCGCCAGGCTAACCATATGCTTTTAATCGAAATATAATTATATTACTTCTCTCTCCAGTAATGGCACATACTTGTACTTCCAGCACTCAGCAGGCATGGGCGGGACGTTCCTGCTCCTGGCCAGCCTAGAGTACATAGTGAGTTCGAGACCAACCTGAACTGTACAGCAAGACCTTGTTTCAAAAAACAAAACTCAAGAAAAAAAATTTTTTTGAGACAAACTCACTGTGTAGCCCTCGCTGACTCAAAAATCCCCAAGTAGACCTCAAACTCAGAGATTTAACTGTATCTACCTTCAGAGTGCTGGGGTTAAAGATGTGTGCCACCAAGAAAATAAATAAAAATTTAAAATGTAGATCCTTGTTCTTTCACCACGGTTACCAGGTAACTGATTTCTGTGTGTTCAATTCTCTTAGGGACAGGACTTAACAATTTCAGTATCCTGATCTCTTATGATATTGCGTGTGCCGCTGGCAGTCTAGTGACTGTCTGAAATCAGGCTGGGCGCGAAGATGTCCCGTGAGGACAGCACTAAGATTGTAGGGCCCTGGATACGTGCAGTTGGCATCTAAATGCAGCCTTTTTAGATTTCATTTAGGAAGACTCCCCCCCCCCCGTGTGTGTGTGTGTGTGTGTGTGTGTGTGAGAGAGAGAGAGAGAGACAGAGACAGAGATAGAGGCAGAGACAGAGTTTTTATGGGAGCAATATTCCAGTTATCAAAATAATACTCAATCACCTCAGCATGTTTACAGTGAAGCCCTTGTTCACTTCTCTGGTCTAGTTGTTTTTGGATTGGTTTGTTCTGAGACAGGGTCTTCCTTATCTCATGACGCTTAAGTTCACAGTGTGGTGGAGGATGACCTTGACCCCCCCACCCCCACCCTGGAGTGGCTTTCCTAGTTTAAGCAGTGCTAGGAAACAAACCCAAGGCTGCAGGCACTGCTGACATGCTCTCCCCCTCTTCCCCATCCTCATCCCCAGCCCCTAGGCTCTTTTTTTGGTTTTTGAGACAGGGTTTCTCTGTAGCTTTGGTGCCTGTCCTGGAACTAGCTTTTGTAGACCCGGCTGGCCTCGAACTCACAGAGATCCGCCTGCCTCTGCCTCCCGAGTGCTGGGGTTAAAGGAGTGCGCCACAACCACCCGGCTCTTTTGTTTTGTTTTGTTTTGGTTTGGTTTTGGTTTTTAGGCTCTTCTTGATGTTGTCTGACTTTGCTTTTTCAGGAACTGAAGAGATTTGAGAACTTTGTAAACTCCTGTCCTCCTTTTGATATTGTTATCGATGGCCTCAACGTTGCAAAAATGTTTCCTAAGAGTCGTGAATCTCAAATTGTAAGTATGTTCTATTTTGTCTTTCTTTGTCTGTAGAAACAGTCTTGTAAACAGCTGCTCTCTTTGTATAGCCTGCAGCTGCCTTCTCCTGACCTCTCCTTGCTCCTTGGAGTCACTGTTCTCAGTGGATCACATCTCTAAATTGAAAATGAATACACCAAGATACAGTATCAAGATACTAGATACTCATTACTTTGGGGACTTCCACACAATACTTTAATAAATTAGCCTATGCAGTTGTTTTCTCACTGGGTAATCATTTGTTTTTATCAATTTGTAAATATACTAGCAGTTTCAATAATTATTGAAAGAATGGACAGTTGAGACTACAGTCAATTATGTAACCGGTCAGAGACAGTGCCTGCTTTCAGCCATAATGTTCTAGTTCAGCGTAAGTTCTAGAACCTCCTGTGCCTTGCATTAAATTTTTTTTAAAATATTTATTTATTTATTAGGCAGGGCAGAAGAGGGCACCAGACCTCATTACAGATGGTTGTGAGCCACCATATGGTTGCTGGGAATTGAACTCAGGACCTTTGGAAGAGCAGGCAATGCTCTTAACCACTGAGCCATCTCTCCAGCCCACCTTGCGTGAAATTAAATGAGCCAGTGTGAAATTAGATGAGCTGGTTGTTTTTTAAAGATATCTATTTCTTTATTTAAATACATTTATTTAACTGTATGTGTGCACCTAAGTGCGTGTATGTGCACCATGCACACACATGTGGTGCCTGCAGAGGCCAGGAGACAGCTGGTGTGGGTCTGGGAACTGAACCCAGGTCCTTCGCAAACGGTCTCTCCAGCCCCTAAATGAGCTAATTCTTTTTTCTCCTTTTTATTTATTCTTTGTGTCTTTCACGTCATGTATCTCCATCCCATTCATTTCCCTGCCCCTTTGTATCCACCCTCTGCCCTTGCAACCTCCCCTGCAAAATAAAATAAAATTTAGGAGAAAAGAAAAAGTTAAAAAAGAGAGAAAGAAGCAAAAAAATCTATCTCATCATGGAAGCTGCAGTGTGACACGCTGAGTCACGCAGTAAACCCTTCTGTTCATATATCTTTACTTGCAAGTGTTCATTGCACAGAGCCATTGGTCTGGTTCAAGGACTCTGGCTTCTGCTACTCTGTCGATGCTGGGCCCTCACTGGAGCTCCTCTTGCTTATCCTGTTGTTGCCTTGTGCCATGGAGATCCTGCAGCTTTGGATCAGTAGGTCAGGTCTCTTCACGTGCTCCAGCAAATCACAGATGGGGTGGATGTTGGCGTGGGCCAGCTCGTAGCCCTGGCTCTGGACCTGGGTAGTTGCAGGGTTGGTCAGCCTAACTGAGCTAATTCTTGACATGTACTTATTGTAGTGTTTGGCATATAATCCAGTAAATTTTAAAGCAAGGGGAAAGAGCAACCCAGAGCCTGTGTGTCCATGTGTTCCCATGGTTGTGGCTCTGTAGGAACAGAGGCACGGTGATTTGTTTCGTGGTTGTTGATTTTAGAGCACATTCAGTATCCTGCTTTGAATAACCGACAGCTTTTACTTCGTTATTTTTAGTCGTCTTCAGCAAGTAGTCTTCATGCTTTATTGAACATGTGCTCAGAGTCTAAGCTTGAGTCTCCAAGTAAACAGTCATCTTCTTTGTAAAGTAACCAAGAATGACATAAAGGCTGCGAGGAGATGGCCCAGTGGGTAGTGTTGTGTATGCATGAGGACCTGAGTTCCTGTCCCCAGCTCACAGAAAAGCCAGGCATAGGAGTAACCCCAGCATGAGGGGCAGGCCGCCAGGTAGCAGATGCAGCCAGTCTAGCTGGAATAGCGAGCTCTGCATTCAGTGAGAGATTTAGTTAGAATGACGATGTGATGGAGGAAAGCACTCTGCCTCCGTGTATACCTGCACACCCTCACACTCACATACATTATGAGCACGTATGCATGCACACACATATGCATACACACACGGATACACACATATACACATGTACACTGTCGCATGCATACGCATATATGCGTGCACACATATACTGCACACATGCACACACCACACATGTATACATGCACAAATACACATATACACTAGCACACAGACACATATTTACACATTCCTTTATATACATATACACATAATACATTTATACACACACACCGTCACACATGCATACACCACATGCACTTGCATAGACCACATGCGTGTGCATACACACACACCCTTATAGATGTATATAACACACATACACAAATACATATATGTAGTAATATGGAGTGGCGGGGCTGCGTCCCCAACTAGCCCATTTCTTATCATCTGTGTAGCACCGGTCTTACCGGGAAGATTCTAGCCTAAGTCCATCCTGGGTCAGAGCTTCATAGCGTGCATCTTCCCTGGAGTGGGGAGCATGGCGTTGAGGTGTCTGCTCCGGAGAGGAGAGCTGTCGAGTCTGAGCTCACTTCCTCTTCCTCCCGGCATTCTGTTCTGTTTACTCCACCTACCTATGTCCTAACCAATAACATGGGCCAAGGCAGTTCCTTTATTAGCCAATGACCTTCCTCCATCACACATATACATGAATATATACACACACACGAACACCTTCACATGTATACATATGCACTTACATTTATACCTTCACAGGAATATACCACACAAACATGCGTACACACCGACCCTCATAAACATATACATCACACACACACAAACACATAGATGTTGACAGAGGTTTCTTTACTACCTGGTCCCGCAGCTGTTCAGTCCTAAAGGAATACACAGAGGTCTACATTAATCATAAACTGGTTGGCCTAATAGCTCAGGCTTTCTTATTAACTAATTCTTACATCTTAAATTAGCTACACAACTCATGTATACACATACACAAATAGATGCACACAGTCTATCCATGCACATACCACACACATATACATACACATGAATACACACCACACACATGCATATGCATGTACACACACGTGTGTGCATCCACAGACACAGATAATAAGCAAGGAATGGAAAGATACAGAAGAAAGGCTGTGAAAAGTCTGGTGTGGCTCACACCTCTACTCTCAGCACTTTGGTGAATTCAGGGGCAACTCGAGCTGCAGAACAGGACTCTCTCAAAAAAACAAAAAACATAAAACAAAAAAAACAAAATAAGGCGACTCTTCTTTGAGAAGTCCACACCTACACTCTGGGGTATGTTAGGCCTTTTTTCTGGGTGCCTTTCTTTCTCCTAACACTACTGATTAACATATCTCAATAAACTTCAACTCCCCACAAAAACAAAACAAAACAGAAGCTAAAAAGGAAAAGAATTTGTATGGATAATCTAGAAGAACAAAAACCAATTCTATTAGTCAAGATAGGTTGGGCTATGCTGCATAATAATTCAAGTTTTCAGTGTCTTAAAGCATGCTAGCTTTTTAACTTTTTTTTTGATACCTTCCCATTTAAGGCCATCTGTGTTGTTATCATCCTCATTTCAGAACTAGAATAACTAAATTATTGCCCGTCCCAGTGACAAGGGGAAGAGAAGTTGCGAGGGCTCTGTTGGCTAGTAAAGCTTCTGCCGATTTGGTCGCTTTCAAAAGGTCGCTCTCCCTCTTAAAGTTGTTTATTATTGTTGTTGTTATTAGTGTGTGTGTGTGTGTGTGTGCATGTATGTGTACAAGCATTCCTGTGTGTGTGTGTATTGTGTATGTGCGTGTGACTATGTCGTGCATCTGTCTGGGTAACGGGGATAAGATGAAGTCACCGTAGCTCCGCAGCAGGTACTGTCACCCACTCAGCCCGCTGTTCCTATTTTACCGGCAGCTGCTGCAGATTCCCGGTCACACCTGAGTTCGGTGGACAGGGAAGGCAGTCTTACCATGTGCTCAGAAGGAGGAAGAGTGTTTGTGAATAGCTCTTCTGGTTGCCACGCTGAGGATGCTGTCTTACACACTCAAGCTAAAAATGAGTTTTAACATAGCAGTGCAAACCGTCTTTGCCTCAATTCTTTTCTTTCAAAATCTAGGTCCTTCATCGCGGTTCTGTGTGAACTCGTGTTGGTTATTTTTCTTAGAATAACCGGGGAGCGTTCCAAGGCTCGGTGACTCAGGCTTGACTCACGCTCTCACGCCTTTCATTTTAAGAACTGAGTTTTTCTTTTCAATCACCGAGTGTTTGTTAATACTTGGTGATGTGGGGTGGCTTCGAGGGGACAGGAGCAACATGCAGCTTTTCACCTGGGAAACAAAAGAGCAGAAAGCGGAAAGGTTGTTAGGCCACGGTTTCTGTCATTATCTTCTCACCCACACACCTGCCCATGCATCAGTCCCAATGCTTTTGTTCCTTTTGCAGTCTGCATTTTAGATTTCCAGTGTTCCTAAGCCTGTCTAATAGAGGGCGTGCGGGGGGGAAAGTACACCATTTTAGTTAATCTTACTAGCCGTTCAAACTCTGCTCCCTGTTTCTGCAGCTAACGGAGAATTGGTTAAAATGGCTTCGACAGAGGGAACATTTATCATGTAATTTACGAGAATTATGGGCAGACATCAGCACTGCGTGCTTTTGCTTTTGCAGCTTGCTTCGGGCAGTGATGGAAAGGCGTTTGGTTGGAAACGCTGCAGAATCCATTCTGATTGCCACCGCTTAGCTGCTTTTCCTACAGGGAGAGAAACACGGAGGCAGGGTATTAGCCATTAAAGGTCATTTGATAGAGCATTTACTTGGCAGCGACTTCTCCTATTTTTTTCTGCCACGCAAGTTATTTTATTTCTCTCTGCTGATTTACATAACCCGTGTTAATGTCTCAGCACCATGAAGCTCCTGAGATGCAGTAGGCTCTGCTCGGGGTTTGTGTGTGTAAAACTTTGTCCCTCATCTCAGCTGTGGAAATGTTGAATTGTCACCGCTGTGCTTGAAACTGTCTCAGTGCTTTGAAGGTGGCGAGGCAGCTCCTCCTGCTGCGTTCCCAGCAGCGAGCACTAATGTTGAAGTGGACTTTCTAGTACATCTTTTCTTTGGGATGGTTCATTTTTACTTTTATGTGCAGTGGTCTTTGGCCTGCATGTCTGTCTATGTAGGGTGTTGTATCCCCTGGAACTGGAGCTACAGACAGGTGTGAGCTGCCATGAGGGTGCTAGGAATTGAACCTGTGTTTCCTGGAAGAGCAGCCAGTGCTCTTAACTGCTGAGCCGTCTTTCCAGACCCTAATACATCATCTTTGGAATTCTCTCCTGGGTGTATCGTTTCCCCATCTTCCCTATTTTCCCCGGAAGGGCGGCTCTACAGGAAGCTTGCCTGGGTTCTCGGTTCCCCAAACTTGACTTTTATCCTCAAAGAACATATTGCTTCAATGTCAGGGTTTTTAATTTTTCTGTTTTTCCTTTGTTTGGAGAAAATGTTTTAGTATTTTTTTCCTATATTGGAATCTAGAATCAAAAATGTTTGTTTCCACTTTGGTTTGAAGCTTTGTGCCTTACAAACAGCTGCAATGACAGTTATTGGACATGATAGATAAATATTTTTCATTTTGATCAGCTGGTTAGCAGTAGATTTTTTTTCCCTGTTAGAATTTGAAAGGTAGCTGACTTTTCTTTCTTTCATTTGTTTTTTAAATGTGTGTGAGTGCTTTCCCTGTGTCTATATGTATGCACCACATTTGTGGGACCAGAAGGATTCGAATCCCTAGAAACTGGAGTTGCTGAAGTCCCTGTCAGTATTTATCTTTTCATTTTCTTCTTTATTTTTTCTTTTTCTTTTTTGGTTTTGTTTTGTTTTTTGAGACAGGTTCTCATTATATAACTCTGGCTGTCTTGAAACTCACTGTGTAGGCTAGGCTGGCCTCAAACTCTCAGAGATCTGCCTGTCTGTGCCCCTCAATTGCTGGGATTAAAGATGTGTGCCATCACAGCAAGCCTTTTCTTTTCTAGCCCCTGCCTGGTCCCCCGGACATTTTTAAGGATAGCAGTTACTCAGTTATTTCTGAATTAAACTCTAATCCAGAAAATTTGTCTGAGTCACTCAAAATGAACCAAGTTTTTATTAGTATTCTTATTTCAAGATTAAGAACCATGCAGTGGAAGGAATGAACTGACTCCTAGGAATTGTTCCCTGACTTGCATGCACACACACACACACACACACGTTACCCTGAGGAATGACTCATGAGATTGTCTTCTGTTCTCCACACGCATGCATGTACACAGTGTGTAAATATAATTATCCTCTGGTATCCTAGATACCAGATTCGTACATGCTGAAGACCTTTATATAAAATAGTGTAGGGACTGGAGATGTAGCTCAGTGATTAAGAGCACTGGCCACTCTCCCAGAGGACACAGGTTCAATTCCCAGCACCCATGTAACTCTGTAACTCTGGTCTCAGGGAATGTAATTTCCCTCTTCTGGCCTCAACAGGCAACAGGCACACATATGGTACAAAGACATACATGTAGGCAAAACACCCATGCACATAATGATGAATAAAATAAGGCGGCATAGTATTTACATGTAGCCTGTAAACATCATCCTATAGTCTTTAATTGAAGGCTAGGTTATTAATAATCCCTAATACAATTTGAATATATGTCTAGGAAATAATGATAACAGGAAGAGTCCGTGCACATCTGGTTTTGATACATTTTAAAAATATATTTTCAATTCATGGTTGAATTTGAGGTTGGAGCATCCATGGATACTGAGCATATGAATTTAAATCTCCTTGGCAGATGCTGTAAATGTTGGCCTGGGATGTGGAGACATAGCTTTAGCTCATTAGCTGTGTGTCTTACTCTGGCACGAGGCCCTGTGTAAGGCGAAGGCATATGGAGTTCCGTGGACGGTGCTGTCCAGCATGCTCACTCCAGCCAACCACTGAGCTCATTCATCCCTCTTGATTTGATTGCTTCCGGTTTAAATTTATTCCGATGTTGTTTCTACTCCTCATCACATTTTGTTTCAGGGTCTTGTTGTCATTGTTATTTTTTAGACATACTTTTTTTTTGTTTATGTGTACGGGGCGGGGTATGTACACTTGAGTGCAGCTGCCGTCAGAAGCCGAAAGAGCATCAGATCCCCGGGAGCTGGAGTTGCAGGTGGTTGTGGGCTGACTGACCAAGGCGTCCTCTCTCCAGCTCCTAACTATACATCTTTCATAAGTACTCACAACTATTCTCTTTCTTCCAGCTCACACATATTTTAGTAAAGACATTTTAAAATAAATATCTAGATGTATATTCCTAAGCACTGATGTTACTGCAAACCAATGAAAATGTTTGCATGTGTATATGTGTGTAGTTTGCATGTTCACATGTGTGGGTACATGGGGGGGAATTGAACTCAGATCATCAGCATGCAGCTTTGCCTGCTGAGGCATCTCACCAGCCTCAAAGCCAGCAATTTTTGTATTCATATAGGTTTTTTAATGAATCTTAGGGTAGAAACTTATTTTTTAAGGTAAATATACAAAATTCATTTTAGACAAGTAGAACTTGGTCCTAAAAGTGATGTACTTTCATTTTCAAAATAGACGTTTGTTATGTTGCCATAGCAACTGTTATGTTATCAAAGAGTTCTACTGATGTAATGATGCTTTAATTTGCTTAGAGTATGTCTTCTATTGATTTGCTTTGGGGTTTGTTTGCTTTTAAGACAACATCCAGGCTGGCCTTGACCCCAGGCAATCCTCCTGCCTCAGCAGTCCCCCGTGCTGGGATTTTTTTTTTAATTTTAATTAGACCAAAGAGAAAGTGTTAATTGGAAAAACATGAAAGTAAAAGTAATCAAATAGACTATCAAAGCAGTAAAGCTGCCCTTTCTCTCTCCAAGGAATCTGAAACATCGCCCAAACAAATCACCCATGGTGTAGATTCCTGAGACTAAACTGAAAACAGTGAACTTGACCTGTGTGTCTTAAAACAGCGGGCACTGTACAGATTTAAATTCTAGCTCATTTTGGGTGTGCCAACAAGAGATGATGTCTTAGGGTGAGCGTCACTGTGACGGAACATCGTGACCCACACAGCTTGAGAAAGAAAGGGTTTATTGGTGTGTGCTTCCACATCACTGAAGGAATCAGGACAGGAACTCAAACTCAGGGCCAGAGCCTGGAGGCCAGAGCTGATATAGAGGCCATGGAGATGCTGCTTACTGGCTTGTTCATCCTACTTGCTCAACCTGTTCTCTTATAGAACCCAGGATCACCAGCCCAGGGCTGACACCACCCGCAGTGGGCTGGGGCCTCCCTCATCAATCACTAAAGAAGAAAACGTTCTCTAGGCTTGTCTACAACCTGATTTTATGGAGGCATTTTCTCAGTTGAGGTTTCTTCCTCTCAGATGACTGGATTATGTCAAGTTGACATAAAATTAACCAGCAAGATGGCTTGTTTGTTTGTAGTGCTGAGGTCCAGGCCGATGCTCTCCAACCGAGCTGTACATTCCCAGCAGGGGTTCTTTATAAGCTCATTGCATGCTGGGAAAGTAATGCTAATCCATGACTCTTTGTTTTTAGATAGTTATCAGCTGGGAGCTAGAGCGGTGGCTCAGCGGCTAAGAGCATCTACTGCTCTCGAGGAGAGCCCAGGTTGGTTCCCAGCACCCACATGGTGCTCACAGCCTTTTGTAACTCCAGTTCAAGGGGATCTGATGCCCTCTTCTGACCTTCATGGGCTCCAGACACTCATGTGATAAACATATAAACATGCAAGCAAAACAGTCACACGCATAACATAAATACATCTAAAATCTTAAAAAGCTAACAGTTGGGCCTAGCAAGAAGCTAAAGTAGAAGGATCACAGTTCCAGGCCAGCCCGGGTCTCAGGAAAACCACAACAATGAAAAGGATAAAAAGTAAAATGGTTACATCTGGTTCCTCACCGGCACCATAGTGACTTATAAATGAGAATTGTTGGCTGGTAGTCGGGGTTGGCGAGGAGCACAGAGGGTGGCACTTGGGGATTTTTCTTACTGTTCATCGCTCATGACATGGTAATGGAGAAGTCAATCGCCCTGGGCTGAACAGTGCCAGGCCGGCTGCGTCTCTCCGTCACTTGCCACCCCACCCACCCCTCCTGCTTGACACATGAGTTCTCTTTTTCTCATGTGACTGCATCTCTTAGAATTATTGATATAGAATTGTGATGGCCGAGATTTAGTGACGTCATCCGTGATGTTAAGGAGAAAGCCGACTGAAGCCAGGCAGAGTTCCTGGATTGAATTTGTTTTCACATCAATTTCTTTCGAGATTTTCAGAAAGGTACACCTTGCGTAATAGCCACAACTTCCCAGCCGCACTAATCAAGAGATCAGGTGTCATGTTCTGTTGCCAGGTCCCTGTGTTGCTATCTCTCTGGCAGAATCATAGCGCCTAGTTGACTCCCCATCTTACTGTGTCTGTGTGATAAATATCTGGGTGTGGTGCAACTGACCGTGAATCATTATTGTGTATATCTTGCTTCTATGACAATTATTAAAAAACTCTCCTTAGGATTGTCACAGGCGGAGGCCACTGTGTAAATAACACCAATTTTAACATCAAAAAAGTATTTCTTGTCAGAATGCAGTGATTCCATTGTTCGAAGTAAATGTATTCCTGTTTTGAAAGCTATGTAAATTACTCTTAATTATTACAGTGATAAGGCTTCAATAATTATTAGCTCTGTGGTGACACTTATTTTAAAATAGCATTAAAAAATAATTGTTTCACACTTCTGACTGTTGTTAAGGCTGATATTTTCTCCCAGCCCCAAATAATTAAAAGCATTAGATTGAAAGCAGATTGTACTTGTTTGGTTTTTATTTTGTTTATTTGTTTTTTTTTTCAATAATTCAGGTTTTTTTCTGGGTAGTATTGGGAAGATTATATGGTTCCATTTTAATTCATGCCTCTCCAAAGAGGTTACTCTCTTTCAGGTAGTTTCAATTCATTTTGCTCTAGAAAAGATAAGATATTATAATCACATAATACAGAAAATAGAACAAATTTAGAAGCTAAAAAAGAAAAGAAAGGGGAAAACAAAGCTAGGAAAACAGAAGGTTTGTTGGTATGGAAAATGCATACATGACCTCTTAATTTGGCTGTAGTTCTGTGAGCAGATGGAGATGAACATGATATAAGCAAACCTTCTAAGCAAGGGCTCTGGTCAGCTCTCACATCATTTGTGAGCGCCCCCCCCCCACACACACCCGCTCTGAACATCTGCCCTCTGAAAGGGAGCGATGAGAGACCGGCGTGTAGAGCCTGAAAGTTTGGAGGCTCACCCGGTTCTGGTCTGTCTTCCAAGTGATCAATTTCTGTAAGATTCATTAGTTTATACAACTCACAGTTTTCATAAGATTAAGTTGGAATAAATTGTTGAGGGAAAGTGTTATTCGTCCTTGAAACTAAAGGGACTTCTCCAGTGAGCCACCGTGAGGTGTTCTTTGTCATTCACAACGCTGTTGCTAGGCTGGAGTGAACAGATCATGTGTGAACTAACAAAGGAATGGGAAGAACGGTGTATGTGCATGAGAGAGGCTCTGAAGGTGTCGGGTCAGCCTCGGCAGCTCAGAACCACTAATGTCGTTGTCATTGGCAGTCCATAGGCAGCATGGAGTTCATTCAGCTTTGTGTGTGCGTGCTGTGTCCACGGTTGACACTTGGGCTTGGGCAGCCTGTGTAGAAGCCAGTCCCTAGGGAAGACTGATTATCTTCTTCTCAGTAGGCACTGACTGTAGCTGTTCATCTGGGGGGTGGCTGTGGAATTTCTGTCCGTGTTGGCACGTGACCTAGTGGTATAGTCATGCTGGTCTTGTTCATATTTTTGAGAGTTCATAGGTTAATCTTAATGTTTCATTCTCTAGTCCCTACTCTCCTGGAACAATTTATAGTATGCAGGGAAACCCTCCTGAACTTTTTCTGATCTGTTTAGGAAAGAGATAATAGATAATCTTACTAAATTTAAGGTTGGAGAATAAGTGGAAACAGTCTCTCTTCAAACAAACCAAAGTAAGCCCACAAAATATACATAATGATTTTAAGAGTTTCTGTCTCTTACCAGAATAACTTAGAGGTGAAAACCCCAAAGCCATAACAGTCCCATGAGTATAGAGCACAGTGTACCAGACTCTCATATAACAGCCCCTTGGCCGTAGAACAGGAAGAGTGTACCAGACTCTCATATAACAGCCCCTTGGCTGTAGAACAGGAATGTCCCAAACTCAATGTAGCATCCCTTGGCTCTAGAACATGAGTGTACCAGACTCTCAATGACTTTCCAGTATTTTATTTTAGCTATTTTATTTCATTGTCTGTTACCTGGCTATCCCCATGATGTGTCATTGGAATGAAAGCACCCCCTAACATTTGTCTCTTCATTTTTTTTACCTGTAATTAAATCCTGGCTTCTCTGACTTAGTTTGACTAAGGATGCCAGGCTGTAGACAGAAGCCAGGTTATCCTCCACACCTGTGTGCGCACGCCCACACCCTGTAGTATCTTTAAACACAAGTCCTTATCGTGGTTTATCATGTGTATAGTTTTAGTATTAACTGTAGAGATAGGAACCAAAATGTTCAGTGCCACTGCAGGTTAATTAACTTTGGATGTTAAATGCATGTGTGCATACATACATTCACACATATACATACTTATGGTGTGTATGTTTTGTTTTCCTGAGACCTTGCTTACTGGGTAGCCCAGGATAGCCTAGAACTTACAATTTAACCCAGGATGTCCTCCACTCACAGTCCCCTGGCTCTGCCTCCAGTGTGTTGAGCTTACAGATGTGAGCCACCGTGCCTGGCTTGGTAAACATATGTTTTGTGGGCTGGCATGATGACTGAGTGGGTAGAGGCTCTTGTCCCTAAGGCTGTGATCTGAGTTTGCTGTGTGGAGCCCACGTGGTGAGGACAACTCATGCAAGTTGTCCTCTGACTTCGCATGTCCCCTGCGGCAGGTGCAAACCCACACATGGATGTGGTGGTCACTTTTGAGATGGGGTCTTAGGTAGCCCACACTGGCTGCCGAGGATCTGAGCGTCTCATCCTCCTGCCCCTGTCCACTGAGTGCTGGGATTACAGGCATGCACCATTAGATAGTTTCCTTTCTATATAAAAGAATAATATTGGGGGTTAAGTAGTTTTTGGGTTTTGTTTGTTTTTTGAGACAGGATTACAGATGTGAACCACACATTTCCGTATGTCGAGATAATAAGCGAAAAGTTAGAAGCAGGACTTCTGACCGCTGAGCCATCTCTCTAGCCCGTCATGTGTTTTTAATGGAGAGCAGAGTCAGGAAGTTTAAGACAGAGTTTTGATGGTATTCAGCCTGTGATCTTCCTGCCTCCACCTCCCAAATGCTAGGGTTCCAGGTGTGATCCCTCACACCCAGACTGCATGTATTTTTTGTGTGTGGGGGTGTGTGTTTTATTTTCTCTTGGGTGTCTACCTGAGAGTAGAATTGCTTGATTATATGATAACTCTCTAACTTTCTGGGGAACTGACTGTTTTCCAAAGGGCTGCAGCATTTAACATTACCACCAAAAGCATGAGGTTCGAATCTCCCCGTGTCATTACCAACACATCCTGTGGTATGCTTGGGGTTTCTCACAGTCATGCTAACAGGGATGAAGTTATCTCAGGTGGTATTTAATAACATTGATCATCATTTAGTATGCGTATTAGCCATTTGTATACATTTCTTGGAGAAATTTTATTATGTTTACTTGCCTACTTAAAATTTGATTAATTTTGTTTTACAACAAGTTGGGAGGTTTTCTCAAATGTATTTTGACTATTAGGTCCTTATCAGATAGAGAAATGATTCGTAAAACCTTCCTCCTATTCTGTAGATATCTTTACTTTCTTTTAAAATTTTTATTACATTTATTTATTTATTGAGTGTGTATATGTGTGTGTATATCAGGACAACTTTTGGGGGCCAGCTCTCTCCTTCCACCATGTGAGCCCTAGGGACCAGGTTGTCACCCTCGATGACAGTCGCTCCTGTCTGAGGAGCCGTCTTTTCAGCTTGCCTCTCCCTTTACCTTCTTGAAGATTTCTGACTCTTTTTTTCCCCTAAAAATGCATGGTTTTACACTGAGTTTTTTTTTATCTGTTTATGTTTATTTGTTTGTTTTGTTTTGTTTTGGTTTTCCAGACAGGGTTTCTGTGTGTAGTCCTGGCTGTCCTGGAACTTGCTCTGCAGACCAGGATGACCTTGAACTCAGAGATCCACCTGCCTCTGCCTCCCAAGTGCAGGGATTAAAGATGTGCGCCACCACCACCTGGATTGTGCTCATTTTTAAAATATGCATGAGTATATGATTCCAACTTTACTCTTCAGTATATGGACATCCGCTCCTCATACTGAGAACTGTACGGAATCACTCATTAATTCTGTACCTGTGTGCTTGTTAACTTTTTGTCAGTTTGACACAAGCAAGGGACATCTGGGATGACGGAACTGCAATTGAGAAGATGCCCACTCCAGACTGGCCTGTGGGCAATTCTTGATGATTGTGGGAGGACCCAGCCCACTGTGGGTGGTGCCACCAGCGCAGGTGGTCCTGATCTTATTAAAAACACAAGCTGAGGGCTGGAGAGATGGCTCAGTGGTTAAGAGCATTGCCTGCTCTTCCAGAGGTCCTGAGTTCAATTCCCAGCAACCACATGGTGGCTCAAGACCATCTGGTACCCTCTTCTGGCATGCCGGCAGACATACAAACACAACACTATACATAATAAATAAAACTCAATATTTAAAAAAAAAACACAAGCTGAGCAAGCCATGTAGATTCTCCCATGGCCTCCGCTTCAGCCCCTGCCTCCACGGTCCTGCCTTGAGCTCCTGCCGTGACTTCCCTTCGTGAGGGGCTGTGAGCTGATGTTTAAGCCAAACAAACCTTTTCCTCCCCCGAGTTGCCATTGGTCATGGTATTTTATCACAGTCATAGAAACCGAACTAAGACAGCCTGCTTACTGCTTACATCAAAACACATCTCTATGCCTCGAAAGTAAAGGTGTCAGTTTCTGGAAACGTTAAAGAAACTTTCCTAAGTGGGAGCTTTTCACATGGACCCTGATTGTTTGTCTGCGTCTTGTTTTTCTACCAGGCAGGAAATGACTAGAAAAGAGACTCAGAAACTCTTAAAATCTACTTGCTGGAATTCTCCTGCCTCCTCTGCATGACTGCCTTCTCCCGTGTTTTCTTTCTCTGTGTATCTCTCAGGATGTCATTTGATAAAGTACCTGCTCGGATGGTGCAGAGCAATCCCAGTTCGGAGATCCTTACCCTGGGTCTGCCCAGACTCACAGTTTCAGGCATTGTGCCATGGGCATCTTTTGAGACCATTTATCCCCCACCTGTCCCATATCACTCTGTTTTTTTCTGGGTTCATTTTGAAATTCCTCTGACAGAGTTGAGGCATTTGGAGTCATGGGATGGTCATTTTCTATATCTTCACATTCTGTTAGGAACAACTCTCAGAGGTAAAAATTTCTTCCTTATATTGAACTGAGCCTATCCTGAAATACAATTTGACAACAAGCTCCAACTTTCTCTTACATGAACACGGAAACACCTTGTCATATTGAGGGAGAACAGCACATCTGTTAATTCTCCATCACTCTGACTACAGCTTTCTAGTAGGGATAAGATGCTCTCCAACACAGAAACCACCACACCATTGGAATACCCCCCTTTCTAAAGATCACTGATTGCCCAGTGTCCTTACCTCCTTCACGTTTCTAAGCTCTGACTCCCTTAGAGGGAGCCGTTTCATGCTCTCGTTACCCATCATGCATTTGCTAGGCGTGTAGCTAATCTCTGCCAGGAGGGCTGGGAGTAGACAAGAAAGGTTGAGAAACTGCATGCATGTCAGCCGTCTCCTGCATAGGAGCCATTCAGACAGATGAGGACAGCTTTTGTTTATTTCCCGGAATTGGTTCTTTTTATAATAACCACTTTGGATTTCAGTTATTCCCCTTTGACAGTGTTTCTATTTTATCCATTTTGCAGCTAGTAATCGAGGATCTAATCTAAACACTGTGTTAGTGATTGATGCAGGAATAAATATCCCAGCATTCTTGTCATCTAATATTGTGATCTAAGGGAGGGATAAACAATTTCATTGCCAAACTGTAATAAGTATTTTGGCCACTTTAATATGCCGTAGGAGGGGCTAGAGAGATGGCTCAATGGTTAAGAGCATACCGCTCTTGCAGAGGACCAGACTTTGGTTCCCAACACCTACATGGCAGCTTACAACCATCTGTAACTCCATTTCCAGGGGATCCAATGGCTCTGAGGGCATGTGGCATGCACATGGTAGACGTACATATATACAGGCCAACGCTTATGCATACAATAAAAATAAACAAAGCTTTAAAAACATCGCTCTGCGTTAAAATTCTAGTTGTAGTAAATAATGTTTTGGAGCCACTGTAAATATGATCCCACCCTTAACTGTACAGCCAGCAAGTACACACAAGATCCACCTGTGATCGTTTCTTGATCTCTCTCTCCTGAGGCTGTCACTCTGAAGACAAGTATATCAAGACACAGATATGAGCCAGGCTGGATGGTGCATGCTCTAACCCAGCACAGGAGGCTGAGGTAGCCCCTAAGGTGATGTGGTGAGGCCCTGATGAAAAATAAAGCAGAGGCGAAATGTTAGAGACGGTTCTGTAACTGAGAAGAGCCCTGTCTGCAGATGTGTGTAGTACATGAAGTCCCAGTGCCGGCCCCTGCAGTCCTCTTGTGGCCAGGGGATATGTCTGTTTTGTGACCAGTTACTAACTGTGGCTCTACCAAGACCAGACACAGAATTCTGGGCTCTAATTTTCCCAAGATAACGTTCTGACTTTCCAACTCACTTCCTTTTTTAAAGATGAAGTATTACCAGCCCACTCTGTACTTGAACTCCTGGCAATCCTCCTGCCTCTGTCTCTTAGTAGTAGGACTACAGATGTGAGCCGCCTACCGCATCTGGCTCTGAGTTCTTGTTCTTTGGCTCTTCCCCTCTAGATTTAGACCTTACAGAACTTAACTAGCTGTTCCGGTTGGAAGGGAAATAGTTCTTTGAAAGATTTTTTTTTTTTAATGGTAAAGAGGACTAGGAATAAAAATGATTCCCCTGCAGCAGAGCAGTACTTCCTGATGTCATAGTGGGTTTTTGCCACGCTTCACATTTGCCCTTCAGTAAGTTTATCTCAACTTTTTTCTTCTTTGGTTGCTTCCTTCCTTTTCCCCTTGGCAAAATACAGTTTTTGTTAGTTAATTATGGCTTGGGTTTTGGTTTTTGAGATGGGATCTCTTTGTCCTTGAGTTCGCTGAGTGGATGAGGATGATGTGAACTTCTGATACTCCTGTGTCTAGTGAGTGCTGGCCTAGGCAGGCATCACCACACCGCATTTCTTTGGGGTGCTGAGCATAAAACCCAAGGTCTTCATGCTTGCTAGGCAGGCTTTCTCCCAGCCACATCACAGCCTTTGGTTTTAGATTTTTAGATTTAGGTAGGGGGGTGTGTAAAAATATTTTTAAGTTATTATTTTATGTGTGGGGGTGTTTTGCCTCCATGTATGTCTGTGCACCACGTGCATGCCTGGTGCTCATGGAGGTCAGAGGTGCCATTGGATCTCCTGGTACTGGAGTTACAGATGGTTGTGAGTTGCCACATGGGTGCTGGGAATTGAACCTTGGTCCTCTGCAAGAGCAGCGGCCAGTGCTCTTAACTGCTGAGCCATCTCTTCGGCCCCCTCTTTTTGTTTTTTTGTTTTTTGTTTTTGTTTTTGTTTTTTTTTTTTTTGCTTTTAATTTAATGCTTTGCTTTCCATCTGTTTTGAGTTTCTTGGAATTACAGATTACGCTCATCTCCCAGGCTAGCAAGATGGCTCGGCAGGTAAGAGCGTTTGCTGCCAAGCCTGATGACCTGAGTTCTGTCCCCAGGTCCCACATGGTGAGGGAGAACACTGATTCCCCAAAGCCGCTCTCTGACCTCCACACGCACACCGTGACATGAATGACCCCCACACATACATATACAAAAATAAACTAGTGAAATAACTTACAAAACTCTAAAGTAAAGCCAGATTACACACATCCTGCCTTGGAGTTATGCGACCCTTACCCTCTCAGGTCTAGGAGTCCCTTCCTTGACTGTTAGAAAGCGCAGGCCAGCAAACTCCTTCTGAAGTCTGTTGCTCCTGGATCACCTCCGGTTCCCTCCCTGTCCGTCATGGCAGCCCTGACTAGACATTCTCTTCGTTGTTTGATCTGCTTTCTGAGAACTGAAATTGTTGATACGGTATCAGTTTACCAGGTGCTTTTACTGGAACGAAACCTCTCCCTGGTGCCGGGAGCAGTGCCGTTTCCTGTACTAGTATTTTCTGCCTCTATCTGCTCTGTAATCTGCATGAGGAAACCTTCGCTGTGCCTTGACTACCTCCGTATCGTTAAAATAGAACATTGCTTTCCAGTGTCATGAGTTTCAGTGGCATTTGCCCCTTGTATAAACTTTCCAAGTTTGCTTTCCTCGTCAAGTCTGTCCTAGAGGTTATTAGTGTGGATGTATTTATTGGAGGACCCCACCTGTTCGTGACTGAGGTATACTAGTGTCTCTGTGGGGGAGCGCTGGTCTTCTTTAGATCACACTGAGAGACGTCAGCCTCTCCCTCATCGGTACCTGCTGTCATACAGGTCTCCTCTCATTTCCACAAAGGTGTGGCAAGTTTGGAGAAAATGAGACTACAGACCTCAGCAAGCAGACTGTTCCCCAGTACAGGGATTGCAACTAGCGCCATCGAGGCAGAGTTCGAACTCGCGGAGAGATGAACAACACAAAGTCCCAGCACAGCTCCTTACAAAACATACATGCCACGTGTTGTCACCACACTGTGTGCGTCCAGAGACCTTCGCAGTACTCGGAGTCAGTTGTGTTTGTTTTTGTCTTCCTAAGATGGAGGCTCGGTCTTAGCTCAGACTGTCCCTGAACTATCCGCAAGCTTCCTGCCTTGACCTACTGGGTTCTGAGAATATAGGTGTGAGCCAACAGCCCAGAAAAAGTTTTCCTTAAATAAACACTTGAACTATGGAGGATAGATCTCATTTAACAAACACTCAAGTACAGTTTACTGTGTGTAAAGTGATTTGTAAACAATAATCCATTTAATCATCATGAACAAATCACTATTTTTTTATTTATTTTGTTGTTATTATGGGGGTTGTTTTTGTTTTATTTTTACTCTTCTAAAATAGACCTCACTGTATAGCCCTGTGGAATTTATGGTAATCCTTCTGCCTCAGACTCTTTAGTGCTGGAATTATAGGCCTGAGCTACCACTCGGCTCTTCTTTCTAATTCTAATTGCAATGGATCCCTCTTACTTAGGTTAAAACGGTGTGTAACAGTGTGATGCACTGGTATAATGTATTAGGGTAGAGTGGTTGTCCTATGTGATCTGTGCCATTATTCAGGCCCCGCCAGTTCGCACCTGTAGGCTGAGCCTGGCAGAGTTTGCTGCTCTTCCTCCTCTCTCCCTAAACAGGAGGGATCCCCAGAATGGGGAGCTCCTTTATACTTCCCCCAGCACTCTCATCTCGGCACAGTCCTGATTTACCTTAAGACGAAATAAACAGAGTGATGCACCCCTTTAATCCCAGCATGCAGAAGACAGAGGCAGACAGACCTCTGTGAGTGTGAGGCCAGCCTGCTCTACATAGTGAGTTCCGGGCCAGCTGGCTACATGGTAGGACTGTTACACAAATAAATAAATAGATGAATATACAATTCTAACTTAATGTTTATCTCCTTTTTCTTCACTATTCATGACTACACAGTAGCTAATTAAGAAACTTGAGATCAGGGCTAGAGAGATGGCTCAGAGGTTAAGAGTACTGGCCGCTCTTCCAGAGGTCCTGAGTTCAACTCCCAGCAATTACATGGTGGCTCACATGATGAGATCTGGTGCTTTCTTCAGGCCTGCAGGCATACATGCGGATAGAACAGTGTATACATAATAAATAATCTTTTTTTTTTTTTGATTTTTCGAGACAGGGTTTCTCCATAACTTTTTGGTTCCTGTCCTGGAACTAGCTCTTGTAGACCAGGCTGGCCTCGAACTCAGAGATCCTTCTGCCTCTGCCTCCCGAGTGCTGGGATTAAAGGCGTGCGCCACCATCGCCCAGCTTCTAAGTGTTAACTTTGCAGTAGATCTTTACCCACAGTAACCCGTCTGCTCCACAGCACTGCCTTTCCTGGCTGAGGGAGGAAGGGAAGCAAACACTATAACCTTGAATATCTTTGCTTGGATTTTGACTTTGGGTTTTTTGCATGTTTTTAGAGGGTCTTGGTGTGTAGTTCTAGCTGGCCTGTATCTCACGATCATGGACCAGGCTGGCCTCAGACTTACAAGAGTCTTGCTACCTCTGCCTCCCATGTGTTGGAATTACGGGGTGGGATACCATGGGGTCTGTTTGGGGTTGTGACAGTCTCACAATGTAGCCCAGGCTAGCCTCTAAATATAGATATTTTTTAAAGAGTATGAAAGGTTAAGGTAGGAGAATCAGGAGTCCTGAACCATATAGTAAGACTCCCCTCCTTTTAAAAAAAACTAGCAAAATAAATAAAATTAAGATAAATTAGTAAATGGGCATGAGGACTTTAGGCTGTGGTACTCTAGGCTCCTCATTTCAGATGCTCCCACACTGTAACCTGTTACCCTAATTCCTGCTTGTCCTGCAGATGGCAGCACTTGTAAAGGGAATAGAAGTTTGTGTGCAGTTTGAGGATGCTTAGCAGGGGCGTCTCCAGGGAGATTATAGTCCATATAAAATAGTCTTTCTTGGTTGAATTTTCTGGAGCCTCTGGATATCTCAAACACAAAGTTTCTTCAGTCATATTTCCATTCCATCTTCTTCAACCATTGTCTGACCTCCTGTCTAGTTGTTGTAATAAAGACCATGGCTAAAAGCAAGTATGGAGGAAAGGGTTTATTTTGGCTTGCATATCCTGGCTTCCAGTCCACTGAGAGAAGCCAAGACAGGAACCTGGAGGCAGGAACTGGAACAGAAACCATTGAGAAATGCTGCTTAATGGTTTGTCCCACAGCATGTATGTAGTCAGAGGACCACTTATGGGAGCTTGTTCTCTCCTTCTACATGTGAGTCCTGGATCTCAAACTCAGATCATCAGTCTTGGCAGTAAATGCCTGTAACCGCTGAGCCATCTCATTGGCCCATGATATATTTCTTTGAAAAGGGGTCTCATTAGTGCCCAGGCTATCCCAGAATCTGCCGTGTAGCCAGGCTGACCTCAGACTCCTGGTAATCTTGCTGTCTCAGCCTGCATGCCTACGGAAAATCTGTTCTGTCCTCTCAAACACTTGGGACTTTGCTGTCGGCTCACTCCTGACTACCAAGTGCTTACTGCGTGCCTGTTGGGTGCTGGTGGGACTCTGCATCGTACTTACGAAAGATACGGAGCCTTCCTCTTCCCACGCTAGGTAGTTCTGTAAGCGAGCGTCAGAAGGAACAGTAGGAACATACAACAGGGGCAGATTGCTGTAGGAGAATTACAGATCCGCTTACCTCAAACACTTCCACAGGAAGATCTATAAAAAAACAAACAAACGCTTTTCTAGTCATGGCAGAGTGGGACAGGTGCCTGAGAGTCCATAGAGAAGTGGTGTGCAGAATTCTACCATTTGGGTAAAGAAAACACGCGCCCCCATCTCCCCCTACACACATGTACATTCGTGCACATGCGTGTAGACATCTTGCTAGAAAGCTACCTGGGAAATGGACAGATCATTTGTCTTTGAGGTAAGGAGCTAGGTGTCTAGAGATAGAGGGGGGAAAAACTTTTCACCAAATACTCTTTGGTTTCTTTTAGATTTTGAACCATATAAGTTTATTACTTGTGCAGAAATAAAGCTTTACTTCCTTGGAACATCCTATAACCATATCCAAGGGGACACATATGCCAGTAGTCTTTTATTTGGTGGGTTGAATAAGCAATTACAATCCTAAAGATATAGCAGATAGATGAACAGGATCACCAAGGATCATTTAAGTGTGTAATGTATTTTGTTTTGGTTACAGGGAATTTTCCACTTTTATTTGCACGCCTCTCAACTAGTATATCCTGATAAACATCCAGTGGTTGAGAGTAGGTGTGGTTCCTCCCAGAGAAGCCAACTGCAGATTTTTGTGTAGATCAAAGAGCTGTGTGGTTCTAATCTATTTAGTTTTGTTGTTTTAGTGGAAATTACACATGAACTGTGCCAGGTAATCCTGGCAGAAGATAGACTGAAAAGAAATATAATTTAGTGAGTCTCTTTGTATTGTCCAGCATCTAGAGCAAGTTAGATTTTATGCAGTGAATTGCTTTTGAAGTGCCGGCAGTGGAGTTGCGGAAGACAGTCAGAGCCGAGCCAGGCTCATTTGTGAAATCCCAGCCCCTGGAGTGCTAGTAGAAAGAGAACAGATCATACAGCAAAACCCCTCTCAAAGCAAAGCCAACATACATGAAAGAAATCCCATGGAATTTAGCATTATCCATGTGTGAGTCCCAAGAAATTCTATTGATATGTATGTTGAATCACGTGAAGATACAGAGGAGGTCTTCAACCTTCCCGATGCAGCCAGCGGCCCTCTAATACAGGGCCTCGCGTTGTGATTTTCATTGCTGCTTCCCAGCACAGCATGCCCCTGTCTTTCCTCAGAAAACGTATGCTAAGCCTCTCGAAAATCCACTTGTGACTTTTAATCTTCAGCGGGATTAAAGGTTTTCTTCCCAGTGCCTTTGAGTAGTTGTCTGTTTTTTAAAATATGAGCGCGCACATGTGGGCAGGTGTAGGTATGGGGGCGTGGGGCAGGTGTGTGGAGCCAAAGGCAAAAGCAGCCTCTGCTGTCCTGTTGCATCCCTCAGATACCATCCGTACTATTCTATCCGTCTTTTTTTTGAGCTGGCGTCTCTCTTTGACGCTGAATTCAGGCAGGCAAGGCTGGCAGACCACAGGAATCCCCTGTGACCACCGCCAGGGCTGAGATTGTCTGCACACAACCTCATGGCCAGCCTTTTCATGTGTTCTGGGGAACAAACTCGTGCTGCTCTTCCTCGGGAGCTGCTTCCGCAGTCCCTTTTGAAAGTTTTTGTCTTCTCATAGGAAAATACAGAGTTTTTTTTTGTTACATTATTTTCCTCTCAAAATAATCACAACAGCATGTTTGGGTTTTTTTTTTTTTCCTGAATTGTGTAATAGTTCTTTATCTTGATTTGTGGTCAGTAAACATGTAGTTATACATATCTTGCGTTTTTATTTTTAGGAAGTATCAGGTTAGCCGACAAGATGGCTTAGCAGGTAAAGGCCCTTGCCTCTCAGCCTGTTGACCTGAGTTCAATCCCTGGGACCCACGCGATGGAAAGAGAACTGTCTCCCACACGGTGTCCTCCGACCTCCACAGGCACACTGTGGCAGAGTGCTAGCGTGCACGCACACAGACACACACAACTGTAAAAGAGACAATTTCATTAGTGTACTACAAGGAGAGCCGTGGGCACGGCAGGAAGGACAGCCTGACCCCAGGCTACTGCTGCCCTTGGGAAGCAGGGGCAGGAGGCCTTGGGATTTAAGGTGACCCCCAGCCACTTAATGTCTTTGGAGCCAGCCTGGTCTACATGACCCTATCCCAAAAGTTCCCGTGCACCTCCAAAAGAAGAAGCCTGCTTATCTGTACTTTTTTATGTTCATTTCGTTTATTTGTTAGGGGAAGAAATGTGGGAATTAGACCGTTGGGTTCCTCTACCAGAGGCTGCTCGAGTCTCCTTAAAGTCGAGGATTCCCTGTGGCTAACGTAACTGTTAGCAGCTCTTACTCAGAGCTCCGAAGTTGGGACTCATTACTAAAATGCAATGTGGATTGAAAGATAGCAGCTCTCCGTGCATGCACGGCTGGAAACGCTGAGGAGCGTGCTAGCTTGCACATTGTTACAGTTAAAATCAGATGGGAAGGTTTAGAGTTGTGTAATTGTGGAATGTTTTCTGCCCACAGACTCCCTAGCTGCGCATTTCACATTCGTTAGCAATTAGGCTCAAGGATACTTGGATTCAAATACGCTTTGGAAACTGAGTCTTCAAATGCTTTGTTTCCTAGATCTTTGCTAACACGATGTGTGACATCAGCTCTTCAGCTCCATCAGTGGCTTTTGTCCCCGTGGGATAGCTTTGCTTCTCCTTGCTCTTCCCTAGTCTGCCCCCGACCCCTGCCGCCCAGGGATCCCACCCCCACTCCACACCACACTGAGTATTGATATAGCTCCTCACTCACAGTAGGCAAGTTCTCTACCATTAGGTGATAGCCCCAAGCCTCTCTTTGCTTTTCTCTCTAATTTGCCATAGCTGGGCTCACTCTGCAGCCTTGAACTTGCAGTCCCTCTTCTTTAGTCTCCTCAGTTTCTGGGTTTACAGACCTGAACTTCCAGATACTTCAAACTTCCCTCTGTTGCCATTCATCCTTACAGTCTAGTAAAAGAGCTCTGTTTTGAGTTGCTGTTGGACGTCTGCTAATGACACATGAGGTTTAAAAGGCCCTGTTCCAGCCTCACTTTTACTTCATCCATTTTAGGCTTCTCTAGACCAAGATTAATAGAAAAAGTAAACTCGGAAGGTTTCTACAGGGAGGCAATGTCGTTAAAACGAACGCACCGAAGAGTGATGTTCGGGTGACACGGAGGTGGCCAGTGTACAGCACTTCCCTGCCTCCCCAGTGCTGGCCCACGATGCTGCTTCCAGTTGTTATCTATTCTGCACGTGCAGCTCAGAGGACGACTTATTGGAGTTGGTTCTCTGCTTCCACTTTGTGGATCTGCTGGGCACTGAGCTTAGACATCAGACTAGGCTACAAGGTGCCTTCACCTCCCGAGCTATCTCCCCAGCACAAGGTTGTTACTGATTAGAAGAATGGACTTGAGGTTAGAATTTTCTAGGTTTGAAGCCCGCCCCTGCTGTTTACTGGCCTGTGACTTTGATCTAGTTCCATAACCTTGCTGAGTCTTAGTTTCCCCATATAAAAAGGGAGAATGAGGAGGCAGTGTACCAAATTCATAGGATATATGTGAGGATTAATGATGAGATGTATAGAAACGCTAACTTTTTTAGGGGGTGGGAGGGGTGGTTGGGCTTTTTGAGAGAGGGTTTCTCTGTAACTTGGGAACTTGTCCTAGAACTCGCTCTGTAGACCAGGCTGGCCTCGAACTCACAAACTCACAGAGATCTGCCTGCCCCTGCCTCCTGAGCGCTGGGATTAAAGGCATGTGCCACTACCACCTGGTAGAAATACTAACTTTTTAAAGTATTTTGGACATGCTATAATTGCCCAGGAATTCATAATAAAAGTTTTCCGCTTTGTCTAAACACCTGTGAAAAGGCTCTCCAAACCTCTCCTCTAGTGAGAGCCCGCTCATCCCACATGCTTCTGCCTTAGTCAGAGAAATATGCTGAACATACTTGCCTTGTGTATATTCTAATTCCTCCTGCCAACCTGTCCCTTAAATCACATCCCCATTATTGCTTCCTGTCTTTTCCAGAGCCTGGGTCCTCATTTCTGCTAAGAAAAGCAGAAGTAAGAGAGATATCCAGGGCTGGGGATTTCTGAAGCCTGCACTGATATAGCGAACTAAATTTATATGAATATAGTATTGGGTAGATCTTTACTCTGAGAAACACAAGGGAACTTCCCTATTAAAGACTGAAATGTGTTAACTTTTAAGGGAACTATATGCTCTTCACATACATTATGTTGGTTACACAACTATAAGAGCTTAATAAAACTTAACAGTGAAGACAGAAACCTTCTGCTCCTTTTGTTTTAAACTCCGCACTTTACATATGGGGAAACTTGGGCTATTAATTTGCCTCAAGGAAACAAGGTTCACTACTAAACCTGAATAGAGTTAAGCATATGAAGTTGTGAGCTTTTATTTTTGTTTGTTTTGCTATCTATCTGTCTGTCTGTCTGTCTATCCATGGATCCATTCACCTACCTACCTACTTACCTACCTACCAACCTATCAATCTACACCCCTGCCCCCGTTTGTCTGTCTCACTTTGTAGCTCTGGCTGGCTGGGAACTCACTGTGTAGACCAAGCTAGCTTCAAACTCACAAAGATCTGCCTGCCTCTCTGTGCTCTTGAGTCCTGGTATTAAAAAGAGGTATGTCACTGTGCCCTGTAATTTAAATATTTTTAAATTACATTTTATTCATTTATTTGGTTTAGTTTGGATTTGGGGTTGTTTGTTTGAGATAGATTCTCCCTATGTAGCCTTAGCTGTCCTAGAATTCACCATGTGGACCAGTCTGGCCTTGAACTCAGAGATCTGTCCTCCTCTGCCTCCCAAGTGCTGTAATTAAAGGCCTGTGCAACCATGCCAGGCTCCTGTTCATTTAACCTGTATGTGCATGCATGTGCACATGTGTAGAAGTCGGAAGACAGTTTGTAGGAGTCAGTTCTCTCTTTCTGTCAGTTCTTCCTTGTGAGTCTGGGGGACTGAACGCAGGGTGGCAGGCTTGGTGGCAGGTGCCTTTACCACTAAACTGTTTCTAAAACTTTGTTTTAAATATAATTTTACTATTTTCATTTATATGTATGCGTGTGAATGTGTTTGTTTGTTTTAAATATAATTTACTGTTTCTTATTTATACCTATGTGTGTGATGTGTTTCCATGTGCATGTGAGTGCCCTCAGAGGCCAGCAGAGCTGTTGGATCCCCACCAGCTGAAGTTACAGATGTTTGTGAACTGCCTAATGTGAGTGCTTGGAACCAGGTCATCTAGAAGGACAGCAGTGCCCTTTAGCCAGAGAAACATCTCTGGCCCTCTGTTTGTTTTTTTATTTTAGAATCTCACTCAAGCCCAGGATGATGTGGAGCTCACTGTGATCCTCCTGCCTCAGTACTGGGATTGCAGCATGAGGCCCCCACAGTTGGCAAGGTTGGCAGTATTTTTGTTTGTTTAATAATAAAAAAAAAAGGTAGACTCTTGAGACTCTCATGGAGCTTCTACTTCACAGCCTATATAGAGTATATGGAGGATAGGTGTGTGTCATGTATCAGTTATAAAGAAAACTATTTAAATGCAAATATGTGGTAAAGAGAAATTAACAAAACACTTCTGGATGCAGCAGTTGGGTTACAACCCCCTCCCCTTGTACATGGCCTTCCCTCTTTATCCCCCGTCCCCACTTCTCCTGCCTCCACCCCTGGCTGGGTGATATGGGCCTGACTTCTACATGAGTGATTTTCTTGTTTTCTGTTGTTTGGGTTTGGGAAGCTGAGTGATGAACTCAGTGCTAGCTGTGTGAGGAAGGGCAGTGTTGATGGAGTTAGGGGAGACTCTTGCAGTTTGCTTTGGGAAGTTGTTTCCTGCCTGGAGCTTGAACCCGGTGCCCTGTACATGGTAAGTCCTCTTACCACTGAGCTGAATCCCCAGCCCTTTCCTCTCTCTCTTTCTCTCTCATTTAATTTTTTAAGGATTTATTTTATTTTTTTGATTTTGTGTATTTGCATGTGTTTGTGTGCATGAATGCCAGGTGCCCAAGGCAGCCAGGAATTGGCTCTCCCTGGAGCTGGAGTTACAGGCAGTTGTAACTTTGGCTCAGAGTCTGGCATTGTTCACTGAGCCCTTGCCTTGGGAGGCCAGAGTTCACAGACTTATATAAATCTTTGGAAACAGATTGTGCCACATGCAGAGCTATGTTTGGATCACGTATTCTGCTTCCAACAGAAATATTTTCAAATAGAACATTACAGGTTTCAGGAGCAAAGCAAAACTAAACTTCCTTGAAATTTCAATGCAAGCCTTTACCGGTGGGGGCAGCATTACATGTTGAGGAAGGTTAACTCCAGTTAAGGCAAGCGGTGAACAGGCACCGGGCATTCTACTTTCAGAGTGGCCCTGTGCTGGCACTGGGGGTCTTGGTGATAGAGTAGCCGTGTCTTGAGTCCTTTTCCAGTATGGATCCATGGCCTTCTCTGCACAGATACTCTAGTAACTGGGATCTGTTACAAGAAGTTAGCAGCTTCCTGGGGTTCCTGTGCCTCTTTCCTGGCCTGGACTGGGTCTCCTGTCTTCCTCTTTCTTGGGTTAGTCTCTTCAGTTGGAAATTATCCAGAATCTACTGTTCTTTTTCTTTTTCTTTTTGAGGAGCATTTAAGACAGGGTCTCAGGTAACCCAGCCTGGCCTTCTTGATATTCCTGCCTCCACCTCCTAAGGCTGGGATTCTAGGGCCTGTGCCACTGGGCCAGGCTTTCCAGGCATTTTCTTCCTTCCTTCCTTTTTTATTTTAACTTTATTTTATGTGCATTGGTGTAAGGGTGTCAGATCCCAGGGAACTGGAGTTACAGACAGTTGTAGGTGCTAGAAATTGAACCCAAGTCCTCAGAAAGAGCAGTCAGTGCCTTTTTTTAAAAGATTTATTTATTTATTATCTATATAACTTTCTGCCTCTATGTGTGTCTGCACACCAGAAGAGGGCACCAGATCTCATTACAGATGGCTGTGAACCACCATGTGGTTGCTGGGAATTGAACTCAGAACCTCAGGAAGAGCAGTCAGTGCTCTTAACCTCTGAGCCATCTCTCCAGCTCCTCCAGGAGTTTTCTTAAGGGAAGAGATGCATGAGAAGTAAAATTGTTGACAGTTTCCATGTTTTCAAAGGTCTTTACTTAATCCTCATACATGATAGTGTGGCTGAATAGACAGCTATTTTATATATATATATAAAATATTAGACATAATTTTTTTCAGAATGTTGAAGACAATTTTTCAGGCTTCCAATGTTGCTCTTTTAAGTTTTTATTTATTATGGGGGGGACATGTTTGAGTATCGGCAGGAACGTGCCATGGCGCACGTGGAGCTCAGAGAATGAACGACTTTTGCCTCGTCCTCACCTGTGCGCCGAGGTCTGGGGTGGAACTTAGGTCGTCAGACCTGCTCAGCAGGCACCTCTACCCCCTGAGCTTTCACACCACTCTTCCGTCATTGCTCTTAGAAGAATTCTCACTTCTAGCTTCCTTGTTGGATTTTCTTCTTTTCTTTTTGGTTTTTCAAGACATGTTTTCTGTGTAGCTCTGGCTGTCCTGGAACTCGCTCTGTAGACCAGGTCTTTGAACTCAGAGATTCACCTGCCTCTGCCTCCCAAGTGCTGGGATTAAAGGCGTGCACCTCCACCACCCAGCTTCTTGTTTTTTGGGTTTTGGTGGAGGGGGGGTTGGGGGGGTCTAGTGTTTTTGTTTGTTTCGTTGGCTAACCAGTTAATTTGGTTTGGGAAGTTGTTTCAGTCCCGGAGATCGAACCAGGTGCCCTGGACATATTAAGCAAATCCTCTTACCACTGAGCTAAATCCTCCCCTTCTCTTTTAAGGATTTATTTTTATTTTTTAATTTTGTGTATATGCATAGGTTTGTGCACATGAGTGCCAGGTGGCCAAGGCAGCCAAAGGAATTGGCTCCCCCTGGAGCCAGAGTTCCAGGCTGTTGTAAGCACCTAATCTAGTGCTGAGACCCAACCTCAGGCTCTGCAGGGGACTTGCTCTTAACCACCAAACCCTCTCTCCAGCCCCCACTCCCCAGCCCAGCCTTCATTTTATTTTCCATTCGGAACAGGGTCTCACTAAGTTGCCCAGGCTGGCCTGGCACTGACTCCATAACCCAGACAGACCTGGATCTTACAATCTTCTTGCCTCAGTCTCCCTATTAGCTGAGCTTTCAGGCTCATGTAGCTCTTCCTATGACGTCTGATCTTTAATATGAGGTCGGCTTTATTCTCTCCGAAAGCTTTCAGAGTCTTCCCCTGCCTCCTCAACTGTAAAACTTTACATGGTGTGACCCGTGTAATATGTTTGCAGCCATTGAGTTGGCCAGGTAACAGATATCTTCATTCTGGAAGCTGTTTGTTTGGTGTTTGGTGGTTGGTTATTTTGCTGGTGTTGCCATCTTTGCCCCTCTCCCCAGAACTCTTAGGCTTCTGCCCCCATCTCAGCAGTAGCGGTATGGATTCTAGTTGTCCAGTTCCTCAGTAAGCTACATGCCTCCAGGCAGTCAGTCTCGCTTCTTTGCTTCTAGTTCTTGAGTCTTTTGAGGAATTGTTGGTCCTTAGCTTCCTTCCGGTCACACGTGCACGGTAAGTGTGCCCCCCCCCGCCCGCCCCCCCCCCGCACTGTTCACCTGCTTTCCAGCTTCCAAAATTAAGTTGCCTTTGTCTCCCAAGTCTTTGTGGATTTGTCATTTAAAAAAGTTTTTATTATAGTTTTAAGGGGATTTCAAGTGGGATTAAAATTGTATGTTTGCCTTCTTACCCTGAAATGTTATGTCCTCCCGCTCTTATCGGTATTGCCAGATTGACACCAAAGCATCCTAACCCCCCGGCAAAATAACTGGTTAGGAGGTGGAGGGAGTGTAAGGAAGGAACCTGTCATTCATCTGGTTCTGGTTCCTGTCTCTTGCTGGCTGCCACCAAGAAATTTGGACATAACAGACCAGACCTCCTACCTAAGAACTGCCCTTTTCTCGCTGGGAAGATCGAACAGTGAGGTCTTTAGAGAGGCCTAGAATCTGGGTTACGTCAACCTCTTGTGATTTATGTATAAGTGGGATCCCTCTAATCTTAGCACTGCCAGAACTCACTTCTCCACACTGCACCCAACAAGTTTCCTCTCCTAGCACAGACACAATTCTTTGATATCTCGGGGCTGGAGAGATGGCTCAGTGGTTATGAGCGCTGACTGCTTTTCCAGAGGACCCAGTTCAATTCCCATCATCCACATGGTGCATCACAGCTGTCTATAACTCCAGCCTCAGGAGATCTGACACCTTCACTGGCCTCTGTGGGCACTGCACACCGATGGTGCCCAGACATACATGCAGGCAAAAACCATACACACAAAATAGAATGCAAGTATACCAGCACATGCTTAATCCAGTAGCCATGAAGCAGCTTCATATGTACGTATGTATGTGTGTGTATATACTGCTGAGGCCACCTAAGGTCATTCTCCTCCTAATGCCTCCATTCACTTCTGTTCAAGTGTGCCTTTCTTTCTTATTAATCAGTAAACTCACCAGCTTTGCTTCACAGTGACCTGTTCTGAAATTCCTGTCTGGTACACAATCAAGATCCCAGATGAATCTAAGTAGGGACTCCAAGAGGGACCCAGGCTGCATAGGCTATGACATTGAGTGGCACTTCTTTGTTTTATTCTTTTGTTATTTGATTTTTTTTCTTTTTATTATAAGAAGGAGTTTAGGCTATCTAAATTCCCTGGGTTGGACAGTATCTACAACAGTTAGCATTTATTGGGTAATTTTCTGTATGTTATGTATCTGCATGCCTTATCTACAGTAGTGCTCATGGTAAAGAATTGTTATTTCCATTTTACCAACACTGTGGTGTCAAAGGCACAAGGAAAAAATTGGCTTTCCTATTTGATGGAGTTTGTATGTCATGGGACCAGAATTTGGAAGCAGGCTGGTACCAGAGCTTGTGTCTTCATAACTATTGTGGTATTATTGAACGGTAGATACAAGATGGAAATGTTACTTGCATGTGTCTGTCCCGTTTCACTTGCTGTATATGCCCTCCTGGTGGCAGTCAGCAGGAATAATAATTGGAGAAATCTGAGATAATTTTTATGTAGTCAGGTCTTGCATGGATTGCTTCGGAATAAGTTAGCTCAGTATTCCTAAAGTTAGCTTTCAGCATACAAAGCACCTACCCTCTCTTGCCTTGCAGAATGAAGGAGGCACAGATAACTTGTAGAGACTTCAGAAAGTCACAAAGAATAAGTATAAATACTCAGAGAAAGTCACACCATGAGTCAAGAACCAGATCTGCCCTCCAGACGACTCTGGGTCTCCTGGCTGGGGATCCACGCAGGCCGACAATTGGGTCATTTTCTGAAAGGCTAGACTGCTGTGTGGGTGCTAGTGGCACCAGAGCAGACAGCGGTGTGCAGGAAACACATCCCACACCGGACAGGATGTGCCCAAGGCAGGAATGACAATTCTCTTCCTCAATAGAATTGTTTCATTAGCTGGGGACAAGATGAGGTCATTGAAATCTCCCTAAAATACCAAAGACTGACAAATACAGGATATAGGATGAGTCTTAAGGCAGCAGGATCATTATGACATCAGAATAAGGTAATAGAATACAATGTATATGCATTCTCCCCAGGCGTTTAGAGCTTTTCAGAGTCAGTGGAGGAAGGACTCTGCCTCAGTTCCGTCCCCCCTCCCCTCTAACTGCCCCACCCAACATGCAAGCCTGTGGAGTTTGCACATAGCCACAGAAGGTTTCCCTCTTCCTGCTGGCCCTGGGTTCTGCTTCTCATCTTCCAATACTTCCATTGTCATTCGGTGCTGATCTCTCTTCCATGGCGTATAAAATTTGAAAAGTTTCAACAAAACAGAATTATTAATCCCTTTAAAAAAAGTCATCTTCTTGACTGCAGGAACCGACAGTCAGTGGTGGAACGGAGGCTGACACAGAATCAGCTGAGTAGCAAGCGAATAAATACGTGATAGGGAGCTTTGAGAACAGAAGCCTCAAGTCCCGATTTTAAAAGGCTTCCTGCACTTTTCTATATGGTGGTATTTCCAGCCATGCACAGAAAAATGCCGACCACGGCAGTCACCGGGGAAGCAGAGCACTGTCTCAGGCGTTCTTTTCCCAAGACTTAGCTCAATAGAAACATGAGAAGACTCGAGCCAGGGCCGTGCAAGTGGACCATCTACAGAAGGCAGTAGGCACACAGAAGCGAGTGGGACGCCCCGCACACTAGCATGTTACAACTTCCCTTGTCTTCTCTGCCATGAGCACGGTAAAGAGTGCAGAGCATCAAGTCCAGGCGTGTTTGTGGCCTTGCGCTGATTTCCCCGCGTCTCTGAAATTCCTTGGTTTGTGAGAAAGAGAAACGGTTATCAAAATGAACAACTGCCCCTGAAAGATTCTATTTACTGTCATTCTCTCATCTGATTTGACTCCTTGAAATGTCCTGAAATCTACCCTGATTTGGATAGAAACTGCCCCCACCCAATCTGCCGCTGCCCAGTGCCGCCAGCTACCACTGTGAGGTTGTCTGTTGTGAAGCCACCCCGCAGAAGGTGGCGAGGCACTTCCTGGCCGTGGTCTCCCGAGCAGCTGTGTAACTGGTATTTATGTCGGAAGTGTCGTCAGCTGTTTGTGGTTACTCTAGGAACCTCAGTTGTTTATGGTGCTCTAAATGTCCCCTTTATAAATACTAAGACGTCCTCCCTAACAGTGGGCGCTATTTAAGGTTAGTTTACAGCCCAAGCTCTGAACCACAGCAGGTCACGGACTGCAGCCTAACATCCTCCTTGGTGTGCACTCTCATGGTTGTACCTGGGAAAACAAGACCTTCGAAAGCTTAGATATAATCTCAAAAAAAAGAAGAGGGGGTTGGGGAAAAAGGTCTGTCCCATACATGATTCCTTGGTCCTTAAATTCTCCACACCCAATCTCAGTTTTTACTAATAACAGCTCAGTCTACTTTTGGTGAGAATAGTTGCAACTTAACCCAGCTCTTTTTCTACCCCAGGTTCTATAAAGAAAGAGAAAACTTATGAGTTTAGGAATCTGAGCTTCCCACGATTCTTTCTCTCTCTCTTTCTCTCTGTTTTTCTTTCTTTCTTTTTTGAGGCAGGGTTTCTCTACTTAACAGTCCTGGAACTCCCTACGCAGACCAGGCTGGCCTTGAACTCACAAAGATCCTCCTGCCTCTACCTCCCTGGTGATGGGATTAAAGGCACCACTGCCTGGCACTTCACATGATTCTTAAAGAGCTATTACATGTCTTCATTTCACACATGGAATGGCAGTGGCAGAAACTACTAGGGAATGCTACTAAATACATTGTCCAAGGGACACTGGGCCCAGGAAGGAAGGAAGGAAGGAAGGAAGGAAGGAAGGAAGGAAGGAAGGAAGGAAGGAAGGAAGGAAGGAAGGAAGGAAGGAACCTTTTCTCTACATTACCACGCAGGAACATTCTGAATAAATATGGTATTTCTTTTTACTTCCTCATTCTTAAATGAGGAAGCACCATTGACTTCCTTCATAAATTGCTCTAAGAGGTAGTAAAAATTATGAAAGACTTTTATCTTTACATATGAAGAAATTTTATGTAAAGAATGTAACTTTACATTTTTGTTAATGATGACATGATTTTGTTTTATTTTTTGTTTCTTTTTTTTTGAGGCAGGGTTTCTCTGTGTAACAGCTCTGGCTATACTGGACTCCTCTGTAGAACAGACTGGTCTCGAACTCGCAGAGATCCTCCTGCCTCTGCCTTCTGAGTGCTGGGATTAAAGGTGTGTACCACCACCGCCCTGTGACATAAGTTTTTATGACACAAGACTAATGAAGGGAGAGGAGATGCATGCGTGGAAGGTACTTTATTCATCTTACAAATAAAGAGATCTCAGCACATAAATAAGAAAGGAATTTGGAATTCCTGGGACCAGAACCCCAAACCACCGGTCACATGCAGATAGAAATTTGGGATCACATGCTTCGTTGCTCATATTAAATATTAAGGGGTGATCATGGCGACCGATGCTTGCTTCAGTTGTAATTCCCCCTGAAGAAGCACCTTTCAGCAGACTGTAGTGTGGAACCAGAAGCACACCGTCCTCATGACCACCTTCCCCATGCCCTGTGTTCTTGCCCAGGGAGGATGCCTGTGAGCCGTAGGCATTGCTGCCCTCTGACCACACCTGGGCTTTATCCGCTTCCGCGCTGTCTGGAGAGCTCTCTGGTCTCGGTTATCATCTCTACAGTCATGAGACCACAGGAGGAAGGACCACGCTTGTACATGTACAGCACACACATTACCTTCGCTGATTCAATCCATCCCGTGCTCCCTCCATGTTAGAGCAAAGGTGGCCTCTCCCTATCCCTGCATTCTTTCTCAGGAACCCTCTTCCAACAAGTTTGCCTGTTGCCTTTAGCATCTGCCTTTGCTACCGGCTTTTTCTGAAAACTTATCCTCAATTTATCCTAAATTTTGTCTTTAAGGCGGTCTGTGTGTGTGGTGAGTGGGGGCCTGCCCGCGTGTGTGTGTGAGTTTTGAAGAGGCTACACCACTTGGTCTGAATGAAGAGCGGGACTGACTGTTTGCTAAGCAAAACAGAGCTCTGCTTGTAGGACAGCTTGTGTAGTACATACACAAAGCAGTCTTGGGGTATTCCTCCTTTAGAGCACCACCCACTCGGGGTGGTGGTGGGGCGTTCTTCCTCGCCTTTCCTTAAATCTACATGTGCTGTGCCCAAAACTGAAAATAAAATGAAAGCAGTCTTACACAGGGTCAAGAGACGCAGTGGGCCTCTCCATATTGCCTGCTTTGGACAATCAGATTGGTCACAGGCTTTCGCAGGCAACATCTTGGTCCTCACATGTGCCTCTGCATCACTGACAGACTCTTCCTGTTGACTTTCCTTCCGGCGCTCGCTCTCGCTCTCTCTCTCTCTGTCTCTCTCTCTGTGTGTGTGTGTGTGTGTGTGTGTGTGTGTGTGTGTGTGTGTGTGTGTGTGTGTGTGTCATCTCTCTCCTCTCCTGTATTTTCCAGTATTCCGCAGATCAGAGCCTCCACTTTCCTTCCTTTTAGGTCTTTATCCCCCTCTCAAGACCCTGCTTGGGAACCATCCAGTGGTCTAAGTCTGAATTTGTCCACCTCCAGTCAGTGACTGTCCAGGTCTGCTTTGCCAGCTCCGAAGATACCCTTCTCCGTCTGTGCTGCTGTTTGCCTCACCATTCCCTGCCCGGGCTGCTGCAGAAGCCTCCTAATAAGCCCCATGCTGGTGCGGTCTTCTTAGAGCCTAGAGTCTTGACAGCGACAGTGGCAGTCCCTGTTTCAAACCCTTTCCTCTCCAACCTCCCCCCCCGTGCCCCCTCCCCCATGGATGTGACCTGGACATTCCTTCTCATTTTTGACTTTCTTCTTGTCATCTTCCCGAAGCTCTGCTGAGCTGGATTTGACTTTTACTCGGCTTCCTAGAACTCAACACGATCTTTTGAACCTGCCGCTCCTCGTCCTTGGAAAACCCCGTTCCTTGTCTGGGTAACTCATCTGGAGGCTCGGCTGTGCTATCTATCACCTGCTCTGTGGAACTATCCCCGACCGCCGCTCTCCTTGAGTGTGACTGAGTGGCCACCTCTACTCCCTCCCAGCAGTTACCACAGTGTGTTAGTCATTCAGCAGCCACGCCAGTAAGGTTAAGAGATAACTGCCCTTAGATCTGCAGCCCCAACCGCCTGGGAACTTACTGAGAAGCTTTGATAATGCTGATGAACAAACCGGCCTGTCGGCCGCCAAGAACCTGCTTTGAAATAGCCACACATGCAAACAGGCGTGCCACAGCGTTAAATACTTGCATCCCAACTGGTCCCTAGGTCCAGCCACAGGGTTTTAGAAATCATATCAGGTTGGAGACTACTTCCTGATACGAGGGGATAAAATCAGCAGTACCGAATTCTGTAAGGACAGCCACATTTCCTTAACTGCAAGAGAAGAAAGAAGTCAGGCCTGGTTACACAGGCAAAGTCTGTAGCCAGCCACTCAAAGCCTAAGGCAGAAAGAACGCAGTTCGAGCCTTGCCCAGGATAAATTGAAGGCCAGTCTAAGCAACTGGGACTCTGTCTGGAGTGTTTTTAAAAGAGCCGTAGGTGTGTATCTCAATAGTACAGAACTTGCCTAGCATGCATAAGAACTTAGGCTCAGACCATCCAGTTCTGGGGGCCTAGGGGAAGTCAGGGAGGATAGATATTAGAGAAGAAAGTTACCAAGCAACTGCATGTATGCAGCTTTTTTATTTTGTTTTGAGGCAGAGCCTTCAAACATAAGCTAGGCTAGTTTCAAACTCACCTTGTAGCACAGGATAGCCTCAAATTTGACATCCTCCTGTCTTAGTCTCCCAAGTGCTGCAATTACAGGCTGTGTCTCCACACCTTTTGAAATCTTTTTTTTTTTTCAAAACCAGGTAACTCAGGCTAGCCTAGAACCCAAGATCTTTCTGCCTCTACTTACCAATGCTGGGGTTACAAGTGTGTACCACATGCCTGGCTGAGTAGTGAGTATTATATGTGGAATGCATATTGTTGTCTTGCTGAGAATCTGATGTAATTTTCTGCAGATATCAGATACAAAAGGCTTTAGAGTTTTTGAAGATCTACAGTCCATACAACCCCAGGAAGTAGAAGAACCTGCAGAGAGGGAAGTAAAAGAAGTTAAAAGAGGCCCGTAAGATGGTTCAGCGGGGAACTACACACATGCACACACTCACACATGCACTATACACTTTTTGTTGTTGTATCAAGATAGTTTTTCTGGCCAGGTGGTGGTGGCACACACCTTTAATCCCAGCACTCGGGAGGCAGAGGCAGGCGGATCTCTGTGAGTTCGAGGCCAGCCTGATCTAGAAGAGCTAGTTCCAGGACAGGAACCAAAAAAGCTACAGAGAAACCCTGTCTCGAAAATACAAAAAAAAAAAAAATTGAGATCTTATGGGGCTGGAGAGATGGCTCAGTGGTTAAGAGCACTGACTGCTCTTCCAGAGGACCTGGGTTCAATTCCCAGCACCCACATGGCAGCTCACAACTGTCTGAAGATCCAGTTGCAGGGGATCTGACACCTTCACACCATTGCACATTAAAAAAAAAAAAAAAGACAGTTTTTCTGTGTAGCCCTGGCTGTCCTGGAACTTTGTAGACCAGGCTGACCTCCAACTCAGGGATCCTCCCGGCCTCTGTCTCCTGGGTGCTGGGATTAAAGGCATGCACTACCACCCAACTCAATAAAATTATTTTTAAAAAGGCATTAAAAGAACAAGGACAGGAACTACATTTGCTGTTTAGGATGCTCAAATATTGTGACCTTCGCCTCACCTCCACCGCTTTTCTCTTCCTGAACGCCCCCACTCACGGTTATTTCGATCACATGAAGCCCTGCCAGTTGTATTTTTGCCTACACTCAGAAGCTATTTTTGATCATTTTTATGCCAAGAGTAGGTAATATGATTTATGAGTTTATTTTTTTAATCTAGTATCCATTTCTCCAGGAGGTAAAACAATCACGGTGGAAGCTGAACTAGGATGCTTACACCCAATGCTGGCCTTCAGTGTGTTCTCACACTTCTGGTGTTTCAGATGGTTATGGACCTTGGTGAAATAGTAGGGATCACAGGAGGAAAAAACCCAAAATCAGAAGTGAGTTCCTTTTAGTTAGTGTAAACTTTGGATTATTTTGTTTTTAACGTACAGAATTGATAAAAAAAAAAAAAACCTCAGCTCTACCACCTTCTGTAGATTTTTCTGGCTTGAGTTTTTGTTTGTTTGTTTAGTTGTGTATTTTGTTGGTGATAGAGGTGGTGGTTTTGAGGCAGGGTCTCTCTATATAACCGTGGCTGGCCTGGAACTCACAGAGATCAGATCCACTTGCCTCTCTCTGCCTTCGGGTGTGATCCACCACACCCAGCTCGTCTGGCCTTCTTAGCAATCATTCTGCTTACAGAGTGCATCAGGGTTCCACGGGTATCATCACCATCTACCAATCCTCTGGCTAGGCTGCCTCTTTAGGAACCATCTGCCCAGAGAGAACAGGCATTTGTGTGCTGTTAGTGTCTGCACACTTGGCGTTTCTGCATTGATAGCGTCTTCAGCTTCAAGTCTGGGATAAAGACGACAGAAACCCCAAGGCAGGCATAGTGGTTCAGGTATGTAACCCTAGCAACAGGGAGGTAGAAGCAGGAGGAGTTCAAGGACAGCTTCAGCTACATAGCAGGTTTGCAACTAACCTGAGCTACATGAGATCTTGTCTTTTTAAAATATGCATATTGTGTGTGCATGCGCACATATGAGTGCAGATATGTGGAAGACAGAGGTATTGGATCCCCTAGATCTGGAGTTGCAGGTTGTGACCTCCCGGACAGGCGCTAGAACCCAGCTCAGGTCAGCAAGTGTTTTTAGCCGCCTTGCCATGTAACCTCGCCAGTCCCTCGTGGTTTTTTGTTTGTTTTTTTTTTAAAATTTTAATTTTATTTTATTTTCAAGACAGGGTTTCTCTGTAGCTTTGGTGCCTGTCTTGGAACTGGCTTTTATAAACCAGGCTGGCCTCAAACTCACAGAGATCCGCCTGCCTCTGCTCCCAAGTGCTGAAATTAAAGGCGTGCGCCACCACCACCACCCAGCTTCATCTTCTTCTTCTAAATTATCTTATTTTAGTAAATTTACAAAACAATGTGTTTCCTTTTGACATGTTTATACACGTAATTGTACTTTGCTCGTCTGCTCCCCCACATCACCTCCCTTTTCACACCTCCCCCTCCTTTTCTTCCTCGCTCGTGTGTGTACTGTGTCCTTCCTCCCAGTTGTTCTAGGTTTTTGTCATATTATAGCCCCTCCTCTCACTAGCTGCTAGAATACAGCCTGTAGATAGCGCTACACTCAGCTATGTATAGTAATTCATTACTATAGACAGTAATTACTATATACTACAACTCCAGTCCCAGGCTGTTTGATTTATTTTGATTATGAGACAAGGTCTGTCTGTGTAGCCCAGCCTGAACTGGACCTAGCAATACTCATGCCTCAGTTCTTGAGTACTTGGATTACAGGCATTCACCTATTGTGGAATATTAATTTAAGATGTGTTACATTCATTTATGCTATGGAATATTTGTCTAATGATGCAAAGATGTGCTGCATTTGTTTAACTCTGTAAAGATGGGTTACGTTGCCTGCCTAAAACACCTGATTGTTCTGATGAAGAGCTGAATGGCCAATAGCTAGGCAGGAGAGAGAAATAGATGGTTCTGGCAGGCAGAGAGAATAAATATAAGAGAGAAGAAGGAGCAAGAAAAAGAGGAGGAGGGTGCCAGGGGTCAGCCACACAGCCAGCTACAGAGTAAGAAGAAAAGGAAGGTGTATAGAATAGGGAAAGGTAAAAGCCCCGAGGCAAAAGGTAGATGGGATAATTTAAGAAAATTTAGCTAGAAATAAGCCAAGCTAAGGCCGGACATTCGTAAGTAAAAATAAGTCTGTGTATTTATTTATTTGGGAGCTGGGTGGTGGGTTCCCTAAGAGTAAAGAGAAAAAAAATTACATGCACCATCACACCTGACTCTGTTTTATTTTTGATCAAACATACAATTAAGTTAAATTTTCTTCTTCTTTGCTATTCTGAGTATGCCCATGACGTTGAGCTAGCCCACGAGGTCCAGCTTGCAATTTATTGCAGAAGCTTTTCATCGCCAGACTGTCTAAGTTTTCAGTTACTTTAATTCTACCCAGTCATTTTTAAAAAAACAAAACAAAAATCTGTCTTTTATTCTCTTGTTTTCATTGTTTTCAAATAAATTTTGTTTAGTGGTCTCTCCACCACAAGATGGTGCCCCAGAGTAGTTGAAGCTATGGTTTTTCTCTTTATTAATTTCTACCTTAGTGAACTTGGGCTGTTTATCTGAGCCAGGACATGTCTGTGAAAACTCGTTTGTGTTTTTCTTTAGACCAGGTTTTCTAGCTGCATGGGAAGTTGAAAAACTAGAATCAAGCGGTGTGGGCTTCTGCTGTTGGTTGTGGTGCTGAGGACTCAAAGACGGGGTTCGTGGTGTCCGCAGGTGTCCCACCACAAAGCCAACAGGGCCCCGTGTCAGGACTGAGACAGGCTCTCCCTGTCTTGATCGGGCTGGCTGGCCTGGAATGTGACAACCTCCTGCCTAGGTGTCTGAAATGCTGGGGATTATAGGTCTGCAGCACCATTCTTGGCTTCAACATGTGCCTTAGCTTTTTAAACATATTTTTGTAATACCTTTATGGTAGTTCTTATGCAAGTTTTAAAGTAATTGTCATTCCTATTCATGGGTCCAATTTCCACTTTGAATCTATGTTTATAGAAAATAATCTGTAATTTTTAAAGTATAGTTTTAAAGAAATGGAGGACCCCAGAGATGCCACCTGCATCTAGTAACCTGAATTCAGTCCCTGGAATTCACATGGTGGAGAAGAGAATCACTTCTTGCAAGTTGTTCTCTGATCTTTGCTCTCTCTCTCTTTCTCTCTCTCTGTCTCTTACACACACACACACACACACACACACACTCACACACTCACGGAATAAGTATATTCTGAAAGAAAGGCACTTTTACTGTCTTTTGAGATATTTGAATTCCTGAATCATAAGGTTTGAATTCCTGAATTATAAGGTTTTGTTTATGTTCCTCCCTAATGTTACTGTTAGTTTTGTGATATCACATAACAGGTCTTTCTGTATCGCCCAAGCTGGCCTGAAACCTACATGGTCCATTCTGGACTTGAACTGCCTTGGTCTGCTGAGCGCTGGGGCTACGGACATGGAGTGGCATGCCTGCTTCCCAATGTGGAGTGTATTCTTCAGCTAATCAAAACATGTTTACTAACCATCACGTGTGTATGCAGTCAGAACTGCTATCTTCCTAGGCTTGATAGGCAAGTAAGACAAGTATTGTTAATGTCTCACTAGAAACAGTTTGTCTTTAATTTTTTTGTATACTGTGTATACAAAATCCCCATATGCTTTCCACATGGAGAAAGCTAAGAAATAACTATTGAGTAAGCACAGAAGTCACTACCATAATTTTGAAGCAAAAAATTGTATTTTAAAGAATTTTTATTATTATTATTCGTCAGGGATTTGCCACAGCTGACATGTGGAAATCAGAAGACAGCTTTGTGGGATTGGTCCTCTCCCTCCACCCTTATGTGGGATCCGGGATTGAGCGCCAGACTTGATGGTGAACAGGTTACCCTCTGAGTCATCCTGGTGGCCCACAGAAGGCTACATTTTACCAGTTAGGATCTCCACTCCAGTTCTGGCTTTCTCCTTTTCTTGTTTGTGAACTCAGCAGTGGACAAGTGTCCATTTGTTTTCATTCTGGAGCTGGGAGTTAGGGGGCAATGAAACCAACTACTTTAAAATCACATTGCGGTAGAGTAGGGTGAGCAGAAATGCAGGGTAAGCATCAGATACACAGTTTAGACAATAATGGAACTGCTGCATTCCAGGGAGCTTTGGTGCTGTGTAGAAACAGTGCCCCAAACACCCTTTCTGGTCTTGTTATGTTTGGGAGCTTTGTTTTAGACAGGATCTTGCCATGTAGCCCAGGTTGACCTCAAATTGGTGATCGTCCTGTCTGAGACTCTAGAGTATTGGGATTATAGGCAGGTGCTACCATACTCAGCTAGACACCACCTCAGTGATCCAAGCTCAATCCCCAGAACCCACACAATAGTAGAGAAGGACCAACCCCACAAAGTTGAACTCTGACCTCTATATGTGTACTGTGGCAAATCCCCCACCCCTAATAATAAGAAGAATTCTTTTTAAAATTGTTAAAAATAATTCCAGGCAATTGTGGCAGACGCCTTTAATCCCAGCATTCAGGAGTCAGAGGCCGGCAAATCTCTGAGTTTGAGGACAACCAGGGCTACACAGAGAAACCCTGTCTTAAAAACCCAAAACAAAAATTTTAAAATATATATACGGCTGTAGATGGAGACTGCTTGTTTGTTTCCTGCTGCCCAGACCCACAATAATCACACTGAAACTATATTAATTGCAACACTACTTGACCTATTAGTTTAAGCTTCTTGTTAACTAACTCTTACATCTTAAATTAACCCATTCCTATTATTTTGTATTTTACCACAAGTCTCCTGGTTTACTGGTAAGGTTCCAGGGCATGTCTGTCTCCTTCGGCCACTACATGGCATTTCCCTGACTCCGCCTTCTTTTCTCCTCTGTCTCTGCTTGGAATTCCCACCCTGCTCTATTCTGTGTTGCAATAGGCCCAAAGCAGATTCTTTATTAACCAATGGTAATAAAACATATTCACAGCATACAGAAGAGAATCCCAAATTGCATGGCTTTTTCTTTCTTTCTTAATTTTTTTTTTTTTGCTTGCTCCGTTCAATGACTTTTGAATCCCATCACTATCTCAGGGAGCTAAGAGGGTTCAATGTAAAAACAGCTTCATTAGTCTGTCTTTAGACACCCACACCTGGAACCAGTGTAGCCTGAGACCTGGGCAGGGGCTAAGCATCCATTTATAAGTTGGCCATGGTGGTGTGTGCCTATAATCCCAGAACTCAGTAAGTGGAGGTGTGGGGGTCAAATGTTCAAGGTCACCCTTGACTTCATAGCTGGAAGCCAGCCTGTGCTACTCGAGAGCTCTTGTTAACCAAACAACAAGAAAGAAGGCATTAATTTATACTTTTCCTCAGGCTATGAAAGATGGAAAATTATTAAGAGCTATTCTCTTCCTGCTCAGAACTCGGAGATTCTCCTGACGGAACCAGCTGGAAGAATCTGGCCGGTTGTTTGATCTCATTTGTTTGGTTCTGTTTTCTAGCTTCTGAATGTGGTTTCTCAACTAGCCCGGCAGAATCTGCGGTTGCTGGTCCTGGGCCGGAAGCACATGCTAACCCCGAGTTCCAGGTGGAGAAAGGATGAAATGGAGCGGGTGCAAAAGCTGGCACACTGCTTTTTTGCTGATAACATGTAAGTATTGGAGGGAGCAGGGCAATCAGCCTGGGCTCCAGTCGTCTACTTATCAGGTATCTGTTCTGTCGTGGAGAACGCTTGCCTGTGTGTAGCAACCTCATTAAAAACAAACAAAAAGGTAGCTTACAAAAATATAGTGTCTACGGTGGAACAAACTTTTATAAATGAGGAAATCAAGCAGGGTGGTGGTGGCGCACGCCTTTAATCCCAGCACTCGGGAGGCAGAGGCAGGCGGATCTCTGTGAGTTCGAGACCAGCCTGGTCTACCAGAGCTAGTTCCAGGACAGGCTCCAAAGCTACAGAGAAACCCTGTCTTGAAAAACCAAAATAAATAAATAAATAAATTAGGAAATCAGCATAAACGAGAAAAGGAGGAAAGTCAGTCAGGAGTGAGGCTAGCACTTGGAAAACACACCATAAAATCCTAAATTGGTCATCGAACAGACGCTTGGCAAATATGAACATGGCGTTTGTTCTTAGTGATGCGTCAAAGCCCCTGCCCTTTCAGTCCTTACAGAAACAAGCCACTAGTGGTCCTGTTGTAGCCAGGGATCCGCGCTGTGGGAAGTGGGAGTGGTGGGAAGGGCTCCTCACCTCACAGTGCTCCTGCCTCAGACAGGGACAGCAGAGATCCAAAGGTCCTGGCACAGGAAAAGGCTGGGCACTGGCAAAGTAAGGCGGCCAGCGTGGACAGGTTAGAGCAGCACCCGGAAAGTCAGCTTTGGGGACTGCGGATGCAGTTCAGTTGGTAGAAAACTTGCCTGGCTTGCAGGAAGCTCTGCATTCCATCCCCAGCCCCACAGAAAACTTGCCTGGCTTGCAGGAAGCTCTGCGTTCCATCCCCAGCCCCACAGGAAACCAGTTGTGGTGGTTCCGCACAACTCAGCCCTCTGCTGATCTCAGCCCACTGAGGAAGATCGGGAGTTCAAGGTTATCCTCTGCTGTACAGGGTACAGGAGACCCTATCTAGAAAGGGAGGGGAGGAAGACAGGAGACCCTGTCTAGAAAGGGAGGGGAGGAAGGGAGAAGGGAAGGGAACAGAAGTTTCGAAGTCAGAGAGAAGGAAAGACCATATTATGGAGGACCTCACAAAGGGCCTGGATTTATTCTAGTAGAGAGAAAATTGCTGTTGAGCCACAGCTTCCCCGGACACCAAATGAACATGGAAAACATGATTAGCAACGCAATCTGCAGTTCATAAACAGAAAGCAGCCATGCAGAAGATGGGAGATCCTGGGCCACACGTCCAAACTCTCTGTGTGCGCACAGGTTTTCCTTCTGATGATGGCACACATCTGTCTGCAGCCTTACCAGGCTGTCACTTCGCCGCGTGTGCCCTAAGTCTAGGACTCATTAGTTCAGAAGTGAGAAACTCAGGGTTTGTCAGGATCTCACAAAGAATTTATTCTTAGAAGGGTAAAATGGCTCCTGAGGCATGAAACAGGAGGCCAGCTCCTCACTCCAGTCACAAACCAAAGCCGAGAGGAGGAATTTCTGTTGCTTCAGAAGCAGCAAACTTGACCCTCTTGGTGTTGCTCCTGCAGCGTTGGTAAGCGTTAGGAGTGTGGGCTTGTTTCAGATCACAGACCTGCCATTTCCCACCTGGAAGTCTCCACGAGGCTGCTGTGGAGGGCAGTGGTTGTCACACGTCAAATCTGGCACCGCGTTCATGGAAAGCCTGTATGTTCATCACTGTCATCGCTGTTATTTTATTTATAGAAAAACTGGATAAGTCATGTGCTATACCCCAAAAGTCTCTTGGGAATTGGTCTTGCTGCCTACTTTGGGGCCTGTACGTCTGTACTTAATGCATCTGCTGAAGTTCTAAGCTCTGTTATAAAGATTGATTCACTAGTGTCCTGTGTCTCTGGATTTAAATCTCTTACGTTTAATGTTAACTTATTGTTGTACCAAGCAAACTTTCTCAAACACAAAGCAGAGAGCAGTGTAGTGAATCCTTGTAACCCCACGTAAGCGTGACCCTGCTCTAATGTTACTCGTCTTCTTCCATATAAACTCCAGTGGTTTTTGGGTTTTGTTTTTTAAGAAGGTGACGACTCTATAGCCCAGGCTGGCCTGAAAGTTTGTAAGTCCCGGGCATTAGCAATCCCTGCCCCTCAACTTTTTGTTGTGTTTTAGAGGCTGTCAGCAGCTAAGGACTCCGGATGCTTTATGAGGGTCTCTCTGAGCACTTCTGTGGAGAAATCATTGATGCCTTCTAGAAAGTCAGAATATAAGTTAATGGGTGGTAGAAAAGCCTCTGCCCCTGGAGCGTCTGATTCTGTCCATCCTTCTGTCTGCTGCAGCTCGGAGGATGACCCGTTCCTGCTCTACGCCACCCTGAACTCAGGCAATCACTGCAAGTTCATCACCAAAGACCTGATGCGGGACCACAAGGCCTGCCTGTCTGATGTGCGCGCCCAGCACCTCTTCTTTAAGTGGCAGCAGGGACATCAGGTGGCAATCAGGATCGATTTTCAAAGATCTAAGCTAACTTTCCAGGTATGGGATCTGCTCTCTAAGTGATGCTGACGGCCTCGTCTAAAGAATGAGTGTGGCCCAGTTTTTAAAATGCTAAAAGTTCTAAATACTTGGTTTTGGTTTCGGTTTGGTGGGTGGTAGTTAGCCCGTCCCTAGACAGAGCATCTGTCAGGGTGAAAGTATTCACAGGCCAACCCCAAACTGATTGACATATTAAAACATCTGGAGTACCGTGGCTGTGCCTGAAACCGTGCCTCACCTATAACTGTGGAGACACCCGAGTGTTTCCATCGTCCTGTTTATGTGGAATGGCTTGACGCTTCTTATCCTTTCAGACTTTCCTTTTAGGCAGCTTTTCCTATTTTTTAATTTAAATTACGTTTGTGTTGTTAATTGTGTGTGTACATATGTGGGTGTGTGCACGTGTGAATGCGTGCATGTGTGTGCGTGTGTGTGTGTGTATGTGTGTGTGTGTGTGTGTATATACCATGCCCCGGCTCATGGACAGCTGTCAGAAGACAACTTGCAGGAGTCAGTTCTCCTTCTACCATGTGTATCCCAGGCATGGCCCCAAGCCCTTTGACCCTATGAGCCATCTCTCCAGTCCTAGACTATTTTATTTAGAGGCAGGGTCCCATTGACACAACAATACAACTCTCACCTCAAAGAGAATAAAGACATAGTTTATTTGGGGGCCAAATATGAATGACCATGGCCCCAGAACACAGACTTAGTTATCTCAAGTTTTGTTTTAACATGGTAACAGTTTATCAAGTTTTATTGTAACAGAACAACAGAAAAATCAGAAATCAAAACACTTTTCAAACACCTTGGTAGGAACGTTGGGGGGCGGGTTATAGAAAGCAGGGCACCTCGATTGTTATCTAATGGCCTTTCAACCTTTTGGTTGGTGGAAGCTGGGCATCTGTTTATCCTTTCTGTGGCAAAGGTATTAGCTAGCATTCAGAGGAAGGTGGCCCAGCAGTCTGTAGTTATAGCTCCTTTCTGGGCATCTTGCTCACGGTCTGCTTGTGTAGCCCTGGCTCACTGCCATGTAGACCAGGCTAGCCTGAAACATGTCAGTCATCCTATCTCAGCATCCCGTGTCAGACTCCAGGTCACTCTTCCCAGTGACGTACATTGTCGGTCCCCAGTGGGCTCTCCTTTGACTCCAGTGCAGACACCCATAGCACAGGGTGCCACATGTCAAAACAGAGGAAGGAAAACCCAAAGGAGAACTATTACAGGATAGCATAAAGGCCTATACAGGGGAGGGGAGAGATGATATTGGTCCAGTATACCAAGCTTCAGTTAGTAGGAATAGGTTCAAGAGATCTATTGTACAATGTACTGTGGCTGGAGTTAATAACAATTCATTGTATTTTGTGTGTGTGCATGTGTATGTGTGTGTGTGTGTGTGTGTGTGTGTGTGTGTGGTATTAGAGACTGAACTCAAAGCTTTGCATATACTAGGCTTCTACCACTAAACTGCACCCCCAGCCCAGTTTTTACTTTTTATTTTGGGGCAGGCTAGCCCTGAACACACTGAACACAGATCTTGACCTCACAGTCCTCCTGTTTTACTCGCTAATGTTCTGTGTTCTTTTCACATATTTCATCATGTGTTTGTGTTTGTGTCTCTGTGGGTGTGTGAACATCAGTGCTGGTGCCCAGGGAGGCAAGAGGGTATTGGATCCCTGGAGCTGGAATTACAGGCAGCTGTGAGCCACCCAGTGTGGGTCCTGGAAACCAAACTCTGGTCCTCTGCTCGAGCAGTACCCCAAGCCATCTTTCCAGCCCACGCGTCATATTCCTGAAGATGCCAAGAGAGTAGATTCTAAGTTTTCTCATTAGAAGAATGAAAGTTTGTAACTCATATTAAATAGCTTGAGTAGCCATTCCAGTGTCTGTATATTTCCAAATATGTTGCACACTGTGCTATAAATAAGTTTATTAGTTTTAAAAAAATAATCTAAAGTGCAAAGCAAATTTATAGGAAAGAGTATCCCGTGGTATCACAGCAATTATTAATTCAGCAAAATCATGACTGTATTATAGGAAATGATTCAAAATGACTGACATGGAAACAACAGCAAAAAAGGAAAACTTGAAGTTCAGTGAAAACGGAGAAGGGAAGGGAAACTCTAGATTAAAGGGTATTATGAATGGTCCAGTCTCGCAGAAAGCCATGTTTAACTATGAAATATATGTTACACATATGCAGTAATGGGGAAAATACAAACAGTAGAACTTCGATGAGGCTGAGGAATTGTTGATTAGTCTGATAATGTATGGATGCATACATACATATATGTATTTTAACCAGACAAGCTGTCTGATCGGAAACTCTCTAAGTAGCCCAGGCTGGCCTCAAAACCCTCCTGTCTCAGTCTCCTGTGCTTGGTTACTGGGTACTCTGCCTGATGCCTGTGCTGGGGAAACTAGCAATAACATTGATCTTAGAATTACAAAATAAATACCATATTTTACAAGTGCACAGCTGAGATTCACTTCAAGATAATCTTGAGAGAGAGCTATTTCTCTGCTCTTTGTATTTAATTTTTCTCTTTTTCACTTATAAAACCTATAAACACAGGAAACAAGCCTATAACTTATAATTATGACACTCATATAGAGTGCCCTTAACCTTAAATGAAACTCCCCTTTTACATTATTTGGTTTACTGTTGTGGGGGCTGGAGAGGTTGCTCAGTGGTTAGTGCTCGCTGAGTTCCGATCCCTGAACCCACATCACAAACTGTGTTCTTGCACGTGGCGATAGCCTGGTAGTGTGTGAGTAGAGACACGGAGAGTGCTTGGGCTTGCTAGCTGCCCACCTAGCAAAAACACAAACAAACAGCCCAATACCTCCAGGTCCAGGCAGAGACCCTGCCTCAGAGGGATAATATGGGAAGTGGTAGAAGCCACCTCTGGCTTCTCTGCATGCACAGACATATGCATTGGTACATACGTGTGCACTCACCACACGCACAGATACACAAAGGAAGGAAGGAAATCCAGTGTTAAATAAAGCACGGCATTCTTCCAAAGTTTTGAAGATTGAGGGGCGTCGGTACCCCTTCACTGTTCTTCTCACCATTTGGCTTTAATTCACCAGCATACTCTCAGCTACGACACGGTGGTGCAGACAACTGGAGACTCCTGGCACATACCTTACGATGAAGACCTGGTGCAAAGATCCTCCTACGAAGTGCCAACCAAATGGCTTTGCCTCCAGCGAAAGACACAGGCGCCGGCCGGGTCCTGAATTTGCCCTGGACACCTCCTGGCTGGTAACAGAGCTCACATCCATGCTAATTCCAGGCATGACCTCTGTCCTGAAAATAAAAAGATTTTAGGAGCACTGTTTGATTTAGTTGGTTTGCAGTAACAAATTGATTTTTAGCTTTGTTTGTTTGGGTTATGTTCCGGTTCTTGTTTTGCAACCCGTTCTGCCTCAGCCCTCCCACTGTACGTCCCTGAGTGCTGAGGTTACGATTTCGGGAGTGGCCACCATGCCTGCTAAGCGCAGTGCAGGAGGTGAGACATGGGCCTTCACGTATTCCTGGCAAGCACTCTGCCAGCTGGGCTACATGCTGCCCTAGCCCAACAAACTGACTTTTGAGGTAAATGAAAAAAATAATATCTTTTCTTAACTAGCTGCACCACCACCACCACTTTTGTTTCTAGAGGTTTCTCCAGAACCATGGGTCCTAGAGCGGAGTCTCGGTGCTTGTTCCTCCTGCCAGGCGGCTCTCCATAGCTGCTCCTGCTGACTTGACCTTCCAGGCTTCCCCATTGGCCCCTCTTTGTTTTCTACTGTAATTACAGCCCTTTCCAAGTTGATCGTGGTATTGGTGTGATATAGTGTAATTATAAACTTTTCCAAGTTGATCATGGTATTGGTTGTGATACAGTATTCCAAGATGACATTCCAAAATAGTCCAAAACTTATTTGACAAAGTTTTAGAAATAAAGACTGGCTTTCTGGAAAGAATAATAGGATTTTGAGCTGACAAGACGGCTGAGTGGATAAAGGTGAATACCACCAAGTCTGATGACCTGAGTTTGATCCCACAGGACCCACACTAAACACATAAGTTGTCTTTAGACCTCTACAAAAGTGCCCGACACACATATTATAAATGAAATGTAAATTTAAATAATTTTTAAAATGAATTTTGAAATGATTATAAAGAGAGCCCTGGACGATGCTGAGGACCTTGCTCTCTAGATCCCTGAACTGTTCACTGTCTCCAAGCTGTGCGCTGAGTTCTATTTTTTTACATTTAATTCTGAGACAAGGTCTCAGTGAGTTAACCCGGCTGTCCTTGAATGTACCACAGCCCAGGCAGCTCTGGAACTTAGGATCCTTTCTGCTTTAGCTTCCCAAGTATCTGGAGGCCTATGACATCGTATATGGCTTATTTTTAAGGAAATTATTCTGGTTATAAGGGAAAAAAATTTCCATTTTTTTTTAAGACAGGGTTTCTCTATGTAACAGCTCTGACTGTCCTGGAACTCACTCTGTAGACCAGGCTGGCCTTGAACTCACAGATCAGCCTGCCTCTGCCTCCCAAGTACTGGGACTAAAGGTGTGCACCACTGTACCTGTGTAAAGGGTTTTTGGTGGTGCTTGTGGGAGTTGTGGGGGAGGGTACTGAGGAGGGCCTTGCATTCTATCACTCTCTGACCAGGAACTTGCAGCCATCCATCTGCCTGAACTCCAATTGCAGGCATGAGCCTCCATGCTTTCTTAGATTGAGTTATTAAAGTCGCCATGACAGGGGCTGGGGAAATGGCTCAGTGATAAAGTGCTATCCAAGGGTGATCCCAGCACCCACATGTAAAAGCCAAGCTTAGGGGCATATGCTTATAATGCTAGGGTGGGGGTGGGGGTGGGGGGTGGATCAAGACAGGCTGAGTTTTGAGCCATCAGAGGAGCCTGTCTGAAAAATCAAGGCAGGATGGCTTCTGAGGAACAGCACTGGGGTTGCCTCCCGGCCCACACATGTGCTCACAAAGCGTAACTGAGCATTTGTGTTAAATTGTAACATCCAAGAGACGCGGTAACTCTAGCAGGAAAAGGTCTGAAACGGGAATGCCAGTCATCTATCTCTTTGGCACCACTTAAAATCTAATCCACGAAGCAGCTGCCTGAGGAGCCACTGCTAGCAACTTTAATCTTGAATAATTAGATAACTTCAAGGTCAGGTCAGACAGCCTGACCACTCCTACCTGAGCAGAACATTACTGGGGTTCAAGTTCAGCTCCCATCTAAATATTCAGCCATTACGAAAGAAGGTCTCTTGGGTTGACTATGACTGCATAAGAATAGAATGCCTGTGTCCACTAGGTGCCCTTGGAATCCGTGACAGTTCTGTCCATTTGGCTTTTCTGGGGCAGAGAGGAGCCCTGGCCTGGGGGATGAGACAGAACATCTATCCCCAGGAAACAGCTTCTTTTGGTGGCGGATATGGCCAGTCTCCGAAAAAGTGAGTTCTTTGTGGCACTTGTTGCTTAAAATCTGTGTAAGTGGACCTTTGCAAATAAATAAGCCCTTCTTGGGTTGCCTTCCTCTTTAGTGACCGTGCCCTAGAATTCACGGTTCCCTTTCTTTTTGAGACAGGGGGGTCTCATTCTGTAGTCCAGAACTCACTATGTACCCCAAGCTAGCGTACGCGTTTGCCCGGTTTTATGTAATATATGCCCATTTTCCTTGTTCCAACAGTCCTTTGGGATGTCTCCTTCATACACATTATTATATTACTTATAACAATGTAAATTCATAGAAAGCGTCAACTGAGAGTCAGATGTGGTTGTTCCTCTACCCCTCACTCTTGGAGCTGGTCTGGGAAGGAGACTCAGGAATTCAGGGTCATCTTTAGCTATTGAGCTAGTTCGAGGCCAGCCTGAGCTACATGAGACCCTGTCTCAAAACTAACAAACAAATAAGACTTTAACTGACTTAAGCTAAGACATTCTGTATAGTGCAACACGCTTCTTCTGTGGTTACATTGTCTGAGCTCCCACTCAGGGCTTGGGCGTGTTCAGGAGAAACTGTTGCCAGAGCTGTCTCTGGTAAAAGGCCGTGTCCTTTGGCGCTTGTTCCAGCGGGAGTGGTCACATCCTTGAGGCGCGTCCTTTCCTTGTCAGGTCCTCTGACCTCCAGCTTCTGGAGAAAACTCTGGCCGGGCGTGTTTGTGAGGAGGACTTGTGAAGAACATAAAGAGCCTTTTGTTTTTCAGAGCAAATCATGTGGTTTTTGTTGCTATTAATCCAGGCACAAAGGGAAGTTTATGTGAGAATAATATTATTGAACATTTTGTGCTTTGCAAATGTCAATAGAGTATTTTTTTTTTCCATTTCCAGAATCACCTCTCACACTGGTGATTTTTGGCCCTCTCTATAATGGCCCCTCTCTTTTTCTCGTCTGTCTTTGGCTTTTGTTTTTTTGAGCAGGGTTCCATTGTGTTACAGCTCTGGGGGGCAGTTAGGAGCCGAGAAATACCTCAGAGTCACACTGTACAACAAACCTCACACAAGAGATGTGTGGGAAGGAAGAACTGAGGAGGGTGGCTGCCTCTGCTCAGTCATGCAGCAGCAGAGAAATGAGCGAAGACAGGGTTTGTATAGGGTTTGAGGGGAAGGCCTCCCAGGGTGGGGATTGGTGGGATTTCAAGTTCAGAGTTTGGACTTCTACTGTGTAGATTGAGGACTGGGTCCAGCTATTAGGGCAGTTAGAGTGTTCTGTAGGTAGAACCTGGCAGTTGGAGGTACTCAGGGGAGAGGCCTGGCTACTCTTATGCCTTGAGGGGCTTACACTCACAGCTCAGACTTGCCTCAAACCACTCTGTTGCTCAAGGCTGCCCTTGAACTCGTGATCTCTCTGTCTCTACCTCCCAGATGGTGGGATAATAAGCAGCTGGTGTGTGTGTGTGTGTGTGTGTGTGTGTGTGTGTGTGTGTGTGTGTGTATGAGAGAGAGAGAGAGAGAGAATATGAGGGAGACATGTATGTCAGAGGCCAGAGGCTTTGGAGCAGAAGTTACAGAGAGAGAGAGAGAGAGAGAGAGAGAGAGAGAGAGAGAGAGAGAGAGAGAATGAGAATGAGAATGAGAATGAGAATGAGAATGAGAATGAGGGAGACATGTATGTCAGAGGCCAGAGGAGAGCTTTGGATCCTTTGGAGCAGAAGTTACACACACACACACACACACACACACACAGAGAGAGAGAGAGAGAGAGAGAGAGAGAGAATGAGAATGAGGGAGACATGTATGTCAGAGGAGAGCTTTGGATCCTTTGGAGCAGAAGTTACACAGTTGTAAGCAGCCCAGCATGGGTGCTGAGAACTTGGAGCTTAGGTCTTCTGGAAGACTAACAAATGTTCATAACTACCAAGCCACCTCTCCAGCTCCCATATCTTTTTTTTTGTTTACTTCAAACAACGCTGGTTTCGGGGTCTCACACTTTCCTATTCCTTTATTTATTTACTTGTTTTCCACACTTGCACAATGACACGCTGTCAGTGTTGCAGTTCTGCAAACCGCACACAAGAGATTGACTGGGAAGGAAAACCCCCTATGGTGGCTGCCTCTGCTCAGCCAAGGAATGTCAGAGAACTGAGCAGAATGCAGGTTTATATAGGACTTCTTGGGGGGGTGGGGGTGGAGTTTTCTAGGGTGACCTGAGATTGGTGAGATTTTGTGGCCTGACCTTGGAGCAAGCTCAGGGATTGGTAGAATTCGGGCTCTGCTCTTGGACTTGGGGTTCAGTCGGGGTCTGAGTGTTCTTTCCCTGGCCCTTTACCCTGCACATGCCGCAGCACATATGGAAGACAGTCTAACTTTTGGGAGGAGTTGGTCTTGGAGACTGAGTGCAGGTCATCAGTCTTGGTAGCAAGCACCCTTACCTCCTGAGCCATCTCACCAGGATTTAAAAGATTTCTATTTTACACTTATTTTGTGTGTGTGCGTGCGTGTGTGTGTGTGAGTGTGTGTGTGTGCTGCGCACACGTGGAGGTCAGAAGATGACTTTCAGGAGTTAGTTCTGTCCTTCCATCATGTGGGTCTAGGAACTGAACGCGGGTGGTCAGGCTTGACATCCGGCACCTTTACGGACTGAACCATTTCACCAACACAGGATTTCAAACTTTTAAGTTCATCCCTGGAACCACAGCCTTGTTACCTGTTTTACTCCCTCACCACAACTACCAGCTCTTGGCCAGTTTTCTTTTTTTTTTTAATATTTATTTATTATGTATACAATATTCTGTCTGTGTGCCTGAAGGCCAGAAGAGGGTACCAGACCTCTTTACAGATGGTTGTGAGCCACCATGTGGTTGCTGGGAATTGAACTCAGGACCTTTGGAAGAACAGGCAATGCTCTTAACCACTGAGCCATCTCCAGCCCTTGGCCAGTTTTCTTAAGGTTTACTTTATTTGTATATGATTTTCCATCTGTGTGCGTGTGTAGGTGCTCTCAGAAGATCTCTGGAGCTAGACTTACAGGCTGTTGTGAGCAGCCAGCGTGGGTGCTGGGAACTAAGCTGCTTTCCTGGGTAGAACAGTGAATGCTTTTAACCATCTCCTGACCTTGACCAAATCTTCAGCCTTGTCTCTCTAACCTTGTAAATTTCTTCTGCCTACCCGCTTCTGGGGGGTCACCTGATCGCCCCACCCTCTCAAAGCATTAGTGTGGCTGCTGGCTTCAGTCCCAGTGGGGTCTTTCATTCACTTCACCTGTAGAGTGTCTTTTCAATTCCAGGCCTGATTTCCAGTAGCCAAATTTCACTTCCTTCACTACTATTGACCATACCGGTAGTATTGCTGGGAAGGCCGTGAGCTTATGGTGTCGACACCACTCTCAATCGGAGGACCTGCCTGTCCTCTCAATTCCTGAAGGTACTCTCCCAGTCTTCCCGGTCTTAGCTTGAAAATCAGCTCGCTGGGTGAGCCTCCGTCGGCTGCCAGGGAAGAAAGTGGGCCGGCTATAGCTGTATTTCTCCAGCTGTAATGGGTCGAGAGTGACCTAGGGATGGAGCTAACTGCTAATGCTCGTTCCAGCTAGAGGTATAGCTGCATGTTAGCGTGTGTGCGTAGCCCTGGCCTCAGTCCCTGGCACCAAAGGAAAGAGCTCTCTCCTTCCGGAAGAGTACCCCTGGTGATGCCAATACTACAGTTTATGTAATCTAAGGAGAACGGACCTCAGTGAGCTCCAAGGTTTTATTAATTATATTTTGAAATTACGTTTGTGTAGTGTGTGTGAATGTGTGAGAAAACCATTCAGTTGTCACCCTCAGGAAGACTATCAACTTCCTTCATTGCAGGGGCTTGCGTTGTCCTGGAACTCAGTGAGACTGAAAGACCAACGAGCCTCATGGATCCTCCTATGTCTGCCTCTCCAGTGCTGGGATTACAAGTGCTGGATAGGCAGATTTACTTTGGTTCTGGAGATGAGATGCCGATCCCTATGCTCCCGAGACAAGCACTGGCTGTGCTGTCTGTCCAGCCCCTGTTTGGAGTTTCTCTTACAGAAGTGCATACTCTACCTCTGAATTATGACTGCTTTTGTTAAAGTGGCCATAGGCTTGTGTATTAGCTAAGGAGAGCAAAGATTTACATAATGGGACCCTCTAGACATATCAACTAGAAAGAGAAAACTGACAGGAGGAGTGGGAGGACAAACGTCCATCTGTCCTGTTACAGTCTGTCTCCCTCGCTCCAGAGACGCCCTCTGCCCTTTCCCCGACTTCTTACTCCATGTTGATGAGCGTCTGGACGGCCTCCAGTTTAGGAAAATAACCCTGCTGATGAGGAGTTACTGATGGGGCAGGAAGTTAACATCTGGAAGACGTTGTTTCTGTTTTCTTTACTTTAGGCCCTCATAAGCCTTCACCTACCTAGTTTATCTCTTCAAAGCATATTCCAGTCATGCTACTCTGCTTGCTCAAAAACAGTGATGAAGCCAGGCGGTGGTGGCGCACACCTTTAATCCCAGCACTCGGAAAGCAGAGGCAGGCGGATCTCTGTGAGTTCGAGGCCAGCCTGGTTTACAAGAGTTAGTTCCAGGACAGGCACCAAAGCTACATAGAAACCCTGTCTCAGAAAACCAAAAAACAAAAACAAAGTCATTAACAAGCTTGTGGTTGTGTTTGAAGCTCAGCCTAGCAAGCATGGAGAGCCCTGGGTGCAACCCCCATTACCACATGAACCAGGTGTAGTAGCACAGACTTGTGATCCTAGCGCGCACACACACACACACACACACACCCCTAGCTTCTGACCCTACGTTGGTTTATCTACATGTCTCCCAGAGCAGTTAGGCTGTTTCCTGCCCATAGAAGTGTTTCAGTTATGTTGCTGAACTACTTTGGAGAAGTTGTTCAAAAATGCCTTCCTGATTTTTGCCTCTCAGGCCCACTTCTCCTTTGAGTGAATTCCCCCTTTGCTACTTGGTGTTTTGTATGTGAGCTGGCTGGTCAGAAACTGAGTCTGTGGTGTCGATGCCTTTCTGACCAAGACATAAGAACTTCTTAGAGCCTGGCATGTTGGTACATACCCATTACTCATGGGACTGTAGTTAGATAGAGGCAGGAGAATCACAAGTTCATGGCCAGCCTCAGCTACATAGCAAATCTGAGGCCGGCCTTGGCTACATGAGGAGGAGAAATATGGAGCGCTCTCTGTCTTTCCTGACTGACTGGATGTTCAAGACACAGTTCCTAAACCAGCACTCAGGAGGTGGATGTAGAACGAGGCGTTCACGGCCAGCAAGGCCAGCAAGTTCTAGTGGGCAAGAAGAAAAAAAAAACAAAGGCTCATTTACAAATTTTGTTGTTATTGTTGTTGTATGAGATAGTGTTTCTCTGTGTAACCGCTCTGAATATCCTGGAACTCTCTTTTGTAGAACAGGCTGGCCTCGAACTCAGAGATCCGCTGCCTCTGCCTTCCAAGTGCTGGGATTAAAGGTGTGCGCCACCACCAAGGCTCATTTCTAAATCAATGAATGAAATACTTGTTTATTGATCAGAAACCTCATTCTCCCTCTCCCTCTCTCCAAATACCCCTAGAGGATGTGGTCCTCTGAGCATCAGCAACACCACTTTTGTGGTGAGAAAATGGGAATTAGAGGAAGCCAGTTCGGAAACCTCAAAGAAGGGGAAGCGTCTCTAGGCTGAAGGGAAGGCTGCTGAGTTTTCTTTCCTCTTTGCTCTTGACTCTTCTGGTGGTCCCCCACCCACATCCCCCAGTCACGAAGCAAGGTCCAGGAAGAACAAGGAAAAATCTAAAAGACTCCGAGTTGCAAGGAGCCAGCACAGCTGTGGCAGTCTCAGCAACTGATTGATGTTTGCGGTCCCACAACCCTGTCATTCACAGGCACAGCTGAATGGTGTGGGACAGGGTGGGTAAGCGCTGGCCTCTTCCTAAGTAAGGAAGGCTTTCACTTCTGAACACCAAGTGTGCTCAGGCCTTTGCAGTTCTTGGCTTGGCTTGTTCCTGGGAAGAGAGCAGATTGAGCCTTGTTCACCAGTGCCCTTTCCACGAAGAGAAGCTGAGTTCAAATCTAGTAGTAATTGGTTTTGCTTTCGGTGTATTGTATTTAATTGTATTTTGACTTTGCCTTTAGAGATAGGATGCTCCCGTTTGAAGAAAGAAACCGCAGTTGTGACCACTAGGTAGTCTGTGGCAAGACTCAGATTCAAACTCTGTGTTTCTAATTCTCCAAGCAGAGCCTGAGCGTTCTCAAAGCCCAGGACTTTGCTTCTGTCTTCCCTGCCTTGCTTTTCACGGACCTGTTCTCTCGAGCTCTGAATGGCTTCCGGTGTTATGCCTCAGGGGAAGCTGTGTGTCACAAGCCACCAACGGTTCAGACTAAACCAGCTGGGGTCTTCCAGTATCTGGGCAGATCTTTGAGACTTCTCAAGGAATTCACAATTTCCTTGGCTTCCAGAAACTTCAGCTGAGCACTGGTTCTTCATTTAAGGCAGTTTGGAAAAAGAAGAGGAACATCAGAAGTCTAAGGTGATTATAGTGAAGTTGTTATAGCTAAAAACCAAGGGTGAGTAGCAAGGTCTCAGCTGTGTAGAGGGGACAGTGGGTGGTTATGATTAAATACCTTTGGAATTAAGCCAATACAAGTTTATTCCCTTTCAAATCAAAGAAAAGCATTTTTCATTTTGGTAAATGCTGAGAACATCCAGGCACAGAATCATGTTGACTGGTAAGGAAGGGATGACACTGATGGAAATAACAGTACTTGAGTGTTTGCTGTGTCGGTAGACGCAGTGTTGTATCCCCAGGAGTCTAGAGAGCAAGAGGGCCACTCTGAATATCATGGGCAAGGGGAACTGGGGACACTGCTCTAGTAGAATCCTGTCGGGTAGGAGTTTGAAGACTTTGTGAATAAAAATATAATGAATTTGGAGTTGGAAAGATAGCTTAAGTGTTAACCCCAGGGTCCTGGGCTCAATTCCCAGCACCCACATGGTCGTTCATAACCCTCTTGTGACTCTAGTCCCCATAGATCCAACAACGTCTTCTGGTCTCCTTGGATACTGTGTGTACCCAATGCAGAGACATACATGCAGGTGAAACACTAATACACATGATTTAAAAAAAAAAGAAAACAAAACAAAACAGTGCAAGTATGAAATGAACTTCCGTTTCATAATTCACATTCCAGCCCACATCTGCTCTCTCGTTTGTCACTGACCTTTGCTCATAGATTATAGAACTGGAATATAGATACATTGCCTTTTCTCCTCTACAATACGGATTCAGGATTTCTGGACCACTACCTAGCCAAACATAGCTACTGACATGCAGGGAGAACTGCCGGAAAGAGACGAACTGGAGAAAGATTGTTTTCAATGGGAAGATTCAGATAGACTGTTGTCTTCAGGGATCTTCTGGAGAGAGTGGTGAAAATCTGGCAAGGGAGCTGGTCAGAGTCCCACCTCCTTCTCCCTGTTCAGAAAGGGTTATTGCATCCCCAGCTCTGTCTTGACCGCAGCTGCCTTTAAGGGGAACCCCAACTCTCCTAAGCTATTTAACTGTTCGCAAGGCTTGTGTCTTAACACCTGATAATATCACAAGGAACCACGGACCTTATTCTTCTTTATTCCCTGCTTCATTGAAACTACTGGGAGTGTATTTTAAGTAGTGGACTTTTTGTGTATGGAGGTAGGCGGGAATGAGGGGGTGTTGGGGGACGGCAGGAACAGGGCTCAGGGTCTTACACACAATAGATAAATTAGTCTTCACTGAGCTATCGACCCCATCAAGGGCCCAGTTCTTGCCTTTCATTTGAATGCCGTGTGATTCAGTATGTCACTGGGAAAGCAACACGCCACTTTGTACCTTGGCCTTGTGGGGTAACCCCTATCTTCCACTTTCTTCTATCCCCAGGGAGAGTAAGGGCCTGGCCAAACGGAGCCCCCCCCCCCGAAAATTTTCCAAGACTCACGAGATGTCAAGTCATCTCTAAAATTTTTCAAAAACCCAGAAAGTCATTTCAAAAGTCTGACTTGGTAGCCTTGCAGGGAGGAAGAACAAACTTTCCATCCAGACAGCAGGTCTGCCCCCTAGGCTTGTGCGAAAGCCACACAACTTGCTGCCCAGGCTCCACTGGCAGCTCCCCGAGCCAGGGGAAATCCACTGGCCTGAGAGGGTTCTCTGCTGCCCTAGGCACACATCATGAAGCCTGCGTCCAGGGGATTTCCCTTCGCAATGGAATCGGCAGAGTTTCATCTTTCTGAAAGATTTCCCAGAGGAATCCATTTGACTGTGTGGAAAAATCTCAGATGTGGATTTCTCATTTAGTCACAAATAAAGAAAAATAAACATAATTCTAAGCAGTGAGAATGTATCTTCTACGAGTGGTCTAACGCTTGCTTCATGCTGGAACCTCGTTGATTTGCAACCGAACAGCTGAGTAGAACAGAGGTGGCCCTGCCTCATCTACACTGTGTCCTATTCTAGCTGCCAGCATCTGTACTGAAAATAAAGGTGCTTTCTTTTCTTTAAGGAAGTGTCCTAATATGTTAAAGCATACCACCCCAAATCATATGTGCCTCTTTCTCGGCCTAGTTAAATGCAGCCACACCTTAAGAGATCAAGGTTTGTTTGAATCTGTAAAATCTCACGGCCTGTAGGGGGTGTGATTTGAAACATACCACCATTACAAGGGGATGAAAATCTAGTCGTGTCTACGTGGGAACCAAAGACTTACGGCTATGAAAACATCTCTCTGTTGCTACATTTCTCTCTACGTTTTTCAGTTTGGTATACCAGTCATTTATTGAACTATTGTGAGCCACGACCTGTTCCGGGAATAGTAGAGGATCCAGAGGTAGCCAGGCTTTGCTCTGCCAAACTGCTGAAGCCTAGACATCCAGCTCTTTGAGTTAAACAAAACAGCTGCCAATGTTTCACTCCCAGATGGCCTGCTTGGGCTGGATGTGCTTACCTAGCGTCTGTGAGACCCCAGGTTCAACCTTCACCAACACCAAAACTAAGCAAACAGGCTCTCTGGCAGCAGTGCATAGATATCAAAAGTGTCCATATGCCAGATCCCTTGTTTAACTGTGCAGTGACCCACACTGAGAAATTAGGGCGGTGGTATCCAGTGGCTCCGAGGATGGTCAAAGAGCCAAGATTTCAGCAATTGCCGTGCATACAAAACCTGTGCGTGTGGCTGCTTAGTGCGGAGAGTTAGCTCAGCACAGGAGGCATAGTTGGTTGTGATCCTAAGCCAAGAATCCCTCGAACTCCTCCTATCTTGTACATTTGTAACCACAGAGATGCCAGATGATTTCGGAGCCGTCCGGTTCTCTTTCTTACAAGACAAAGTTCCTCTGCTTGCCCTTGACCAACGTTATTGGCAGTCCATTAAACACCCAAAGCATGAATTAGTCTACTCACCCGTTGTCTTTACTGTGAGCTCAATGTGGTTAGACACACTCTCTTTTGTGCTTTTTGAAATAAGTTTTCTTGAGGATTCAAGCCAATAAAAGATACGAATCTATGCAGTGGACTGAAAGGTTGAAAGAGACAACTGGCAGAGTTGGGCTTCGGTGAGAGGGGACGGTCCTCAAGGAGTGACCGGGCAGTGGAGGGTGAAGTGGAAGAGAAGGTCAGTTTATTAACAACCCTGGTCCCTAACCTAGATAGTGGGCTTCAATCAGCAGATAGTAGGGAACTCAAAGGAATCTGGGCAGAGAAGCAACTCGAGATGGCTCAAAAAAAAAATCGATGCTGAAAACTGATTTATCAACAGGCAACTGTTGTACCAGGGAAGACCGAAAGGACTCTTAGTCTGCACAGTGGGAGAAAGAATGAAAAGCTGGAGGGGGGAGTCATTTTACAGCAGCAGCAGCAGCAGCAGCATTCCATCACACCCATGGGAAGCGATATTGCTAACAGCCGTCGTTTGCTAAGTACTTATTACATGCTAGGGACTTTGCTTAGTACCTCTCGTTTCATCTTTACCCCCATAAAGTGGATCTTATGCAAGTTAGCAAGAGAATCCAGCTTGTATTAGGTCACATATCTGAGAACTGTTGCAAATGAAATTTAAATTCAAGTTTAAATAGAAAATAATAAACTTCTTAAAAAAGATTTATTTATGTTTACTATACAGTGTCCCATCTGCATGTATATCTGCAGGTCAGAAGAGGGCACCAGATCTCATTACAGATGGTTGTAAACCACCATGTGGTTGCTGGGAATTGGATTCAGGTCCTCTGGAAGAGCAGCCAGTGCTCTTAACTACCGAGCCATCTTTCCAGCCCCTACACTTTTTTTAAAGTGAGCTGGAGAGTGGTGGTTCATGCCTTTAATTCCAGCATTCGGGAGGCAAAGGAGGCAACTTTTTAAAAATTCAAGGCCAGCCTGGTCTATAGAGTGAGTTCCAGAACAGCCAGGGCTAGAGAGAGAAACACTCTCTTGAAAAACAAAACCCAAAAAGTCTGTATTTACATGAATATGCCATGTGTGTGTGTATGGGGGGGGGTACACTTGGAGCCTGGTACCCAGAAGCTGAAGTTACAGGTGGTTGTGAGCTGCCTGAGGTGTGCTGGGTGAGTGAACTGCCAGGTTCTCTGGAAAAGCAAGTGCTCGTAACCACTGAGCTACCTCTTACATTCTTAATTTATGTGCTCTAAAGGATTAATCCATTTGGGCTGAAGAGAATGCTGGACTCACAACCAAATATTTATTGAGCACTTTATATATGCTAGGCACCGTCTAAATTCATCTGATTTTTGCCTTTTTGGAGCTTAAGAGTAAGGATAAAAGGACAATAAGAAGTGAATACAGTTTTTGTTTTGTTTTTCTGGATTTCCCAGTGTGAGCAGCCATGAACAAGAGTCTCTGGAGACACTCTGAATCACACAGTGAAATCCTGCACAGGAACCAGCATAAGTGCCTGGAAACAGTGGAGCTGCAGATGAGCCTAGAGAACGTCAGGAGGGCAAATGCTCCTCGGGCACCATCAGCCTAAGTTCACTCCCTGTCCTAGGTTCTCTGTGTGTGTCCTTGAGGACTGGCAGCATTGTGATGAGGCCAAGGCTTTGAGGCACTAAAGAAGCTTAGCAAGAGTAAGAAATAGGACAAGAATTTGGCCCAGAAGTGCCATGCCTTTTTGTCCTCCAAGTCTCTGATCAAGCAGATCCCAAAATCCTGGGCCTAGGTCTAAATAATGCTGGCAAGTTCCCTTCCCTGATGGCACATAATGAAAATATGGGGTCAGTCAAGCGGTGGTGGCGCACGCCTTTAATCCCAGCACTTGGGAGGCAGAGGCAGGAGGATCTCTGTGAGTTCGAGGCTAGCCTGGTCTACAGAGTGAGTTCCAGGGCGGGCTCCAAAGCTACACAGGGAAACCCTGTCTCAAAAAACAAAACAGAGAGAGAGAGAGAGAGAGAGAGAGAGAGAGAGAGAGAGAGACATTGATGCAACCCACATCAAGTTGAAAAGGGTGATATGTCTAGTTGTTGCTGGTGGTCATGTAACAATGAGGGATGATGAGTGGTCTGCTCGTCCATTTCTTGGTGCCATTGCTCAAGATCCGGTAAAACATCCGGATTGTATACATCAAGAACCCACTGCCTGCAATACAGCTCATCCTAAGAAATCTCAGTGCCACCATAAAATGAATAAAACTATGACTTATAAGGAGCCAGCTGACATCAGGAGCAGGAGGAGGGGACACTTTGGAATTGACTGCTGTGAGTACAAAAGCAGGCTTTGGCTTAAGGAAAGAGAGGAGGAATTCCATCTGTACCTATTTTGGATTTTGAAATGTCTGCTTACTTGACAGAGGCGACTAGGGAAAATTCTGCTTCCAAGAAGTGTCCAGTGTGAGACCTAAATTTGAGAGACATCTGGATTCTTAGGGACTAAAGGAGTGTGCCACACACACATACACACACACACACACACACACACACACACACACACACACGTGCGCATGCGCACACACACAATCTACAGAGAACTCCTTATCCATGACTGTTAAGGCAAATCGTAGGAATTGCAGTCCACCTGGCTGAGAGACTGGGGAAAGCACTCAAGGTCAGGAGTTAATTCTGAAGTAGGACCACGCTGGAAACAAAGGACAACAGCTCTTATCAGAGATCTTGGGAATTGGAGCTGGAAAGTCCCGAGTGTTCCAGAGAGCTGTTTACATGGACTACTTTAACCGTGTTTCACTTTGGGATGTCCTTTTCTTCCTCGCTCTTTTTCTGTGCAGTCCTGGTTGTCCTGGAACTCACTCAGGGCTGGCCTTGAATCCAGAGAGAGATCCCCCTGCCTCTGACTTCCAAGTGCTGGGATTAAAGATGTGCCCCTACACACCTCGCTTATAGTTTATACCCCCGGTGGGGGGGGGGGGTGTAAAAGAAGAAAAACCTTAACTCGAGAAATTAAAACTTCCTTGTGAAGAATCTCTTCTTTAAATGTTTTGCTTTGAAATAAGTGGTTTTACAGAGTATGCAGCGATCTTAATATTTCAGTACTATAGCAATAAGCTGTCACAAATATTGGTGTGAACAAACCTTTTTTATCTAGGAGGAAAACAGGTTAATATTATGCTTCAAATTGTACATTCACTAAGCAGGTTGCCTTGGGGTGTACAATGTGCAGTTTACAGTTTGCAAAGCCACCAGTTTTCCAGGACCTACTTCACCTTCTTGGAAGTATTTTTGGTATCCATCCAACACCAGCCTTCTGTGAAGCGCCTAGCCTTTGGATTTTGCTCATTGTCAATTAAGACTGCTTAACTTCAGGTTTCCATTACTTGTATTTCAACCTCAATTCCACTTTTAAGACACACACACACACACACACACACACACACACACACACACAAAAAAAAACTGGCCCGCTGTTCAAAGGAAGGTTTTGCCAGACTAGAAGAAAACTTTTGTTTTTGCCAGTGGCTTCGTCAACCAGCCGTCTTTCGGATCCTACATTAAGGGTTGCTGTTACGGTAGCTGCATTCCTTTCTCCCCAAATCGTACAAGCGGCGGGTAAAACGAAGGTCAGGAAAAACAAAGCCAGAACTCCAGTAAGCAGGAAAGCAAGTACAGGCGCCCGAATGAACGGCGGTCGCGTTGATCACACGGTCTCCTGAGGGCACAGGAGGGCACAGATAAGCAAATCACTACTGCGGACCCCTTGAAAACTTCCTCCTTTGGCCAATTTACTCTCTAGAAAGCCCTAACGGCCGCGACCCAGAGCCACTCGCCGGAAAGCACGCCGGAGAGCGGCCACGGGGCTCCAGGCCCCGCCCACTCAGAGGCGGGACTCGCCCCTCCCCTCCCGGAATCAGAGCCGGTCCCCTGAGAGGCAAACCAGAGCGGAAGCCCCTCGGCCGGTGCTCCGGAAACAGTAGCCATTACTTCCGTGAGGGACTTGTGTGCCTGGGGTGTGTGCTACGGGGTGCATTTTGTGTTTGAAATAGGGGGTACGCCATGTCCCGTGGGTCCAGCGCCGGTTTTGACCGCCACATTACTATTTTCTCTCCCGAGGGCCGACTCTACCAAGTAGGTGAGTGAACCGGGGCCGCCGGTGGGACACCCGAATTGCTCTGTCATGCTTCGTCCTGGAGCGAGCAGACGCGGCCCAAGCAGAGTCTGGGGCTAGAGGCAGGGCCCGGACCAGGAAAGGAGAAGGATCGAGGTCGGGTTCCATCTCGTATTCCCATCCCCGTCTGCAAACAGACTTTTAGGCCGAAACCGAACCGGAATGCCTCCAGAAGGGCCTCACTGTCCAGACACAAAGAGTTAGGTCTTGCCCTGCAGTGCGTGCCTCCGGCTTCCGGAGTCCCCTTCGCTCAGCGGCTCCCAGCCTCCCCAACGCTGCGACCCTTTAACACAGTTCCTCATGTTGTGGTGATCCCCAACCATAAAATTAGTTTTGTTGCTGCTTCAAAACTGTAACTTTGCTACGTTTATGAAACGTAATGTAAATATGTCTGTGTTTTCGATGGTTTTAGGCGACCCCTGTGAAATAGGTCGTTGGACCCCGAAGGAATCGTGACCCTCATGTTGAGAACCGCTGCCTTAGCTCCATCCTACCTGGAGCCCGAGTCTTCGCTGAGAGCGATTGGTTCCTTACCCAGCCATCTAAATGCAACCCCTTCTCCCCTTTTGGCTTTCTTTGTGGTCAGTTCTATACAAGCATGCAAAGCCTTACCCGACAGACACTACTGCTTCTGGAAAAGGGATAAATGTCACTCGCCCCTAATGAAGCTCACAGCTTAAAGGAAGTGACAGATGTTGAGCCGAACGGATAAAGAGAGAGGAGTGCAATATTTGCAGAGTTTAAAAGTGCGCGCTAATAATAATTTTACCCGTCTCTAGGAACGCCCTGTACTTTTGAAGCTCGATCTAGTGGAGGCACAGTGTTAATCTTTACTGAAAGAACAGCTTTAATAGACAGAAACCTGAACTGTCGGTTACTGCGTGTAACAGTAGATTCTGGTAAATTGAGATCGTGGCAGGGTTTAGGTAAGGATTATAGGACAAACTTATAAACTCTTGCCACAGAAAATTTAGTGTCAGTAGGGCCTGATGCACATCTGGTCCATGATAATTTTATTCTGGAGTAAGTCATTTATCTCAGTGTCTTGGCAAGGAGAATGTACTACCTTGGTTGACAAGCCTAGAGTTGGCCTGTACATGGAGTTCTACACCTACACATCGAGAAGTCAAGTTAAAGAAGGTGGCCTGCTGTACAGTGTAGCTACATCCATTGTATGTGGTGTGGCAAAGGCCATCAGCGTTTAAGTAATTCTGTAACCCACTTAATCCACCTCATTTGAAGGTTGTGATACGAAGTGGTGTCCCAATCAGGGACTTTTTTTAGTGTTTTATTTCTGAGTTTCAGAGAATTTTTTGTGTATTAGATTATTGTTGTTTGAAGTGTTGTTTTTGTTTTTAAGTTAACAGAAAAAAACCACACTTGAACTTGTATCTTGTTTCTGTAAACTGCTTTGTAGAAACTGGCCAGCAAGCAGTCTCAGTGCTTCCTGAGTTTGGTGGATAGAAAGGCAGCGTGTCTTGACATTTTAGTAGGACTCGGGAGAGAAGATGGAGCTGAGAGCAAGTTTAATAGGAGACAGTGGTTTTAATCGTTCCCTTTGTTATTCAGGACATCAGTTAGGCCTTGTGGAGAAAAAGAAAGTGAAAGAGTAGTCTGAGCAAGCAGTGCTGAGTGCAGGCCTCGCAGCTGAGCCTGGGTTACAGTACTGCCTGTGCTCCATGCTAGCTAGCCTGGGCAATTATATAATCTTTGCTCAATTTGTGTTTGCAAAATTGGCCTAATAGTTCCTCCTCTTGTGGTTGTTGTGAGGATTAAATAAGGCAATCCTTATAGATCACTTAGTGTGAGCATTTGGTATGACAGAATGCCTATTTGGCTTTAAAAAGAAAAAGTCTGTTAAATTGGGATCTCTATAGATAAGGAGTCCCTTTCTTTAGGTCCAGCCTTGCTTAGTTTGCTGGTGAAATATGTGTGACCATCCACAGTACTGTAAGTGCTGTGTATCAGGTTCAACTACGGACTCCCTCAAAGACACAACATCTAAGAACTATAAAAATACAAACTGTTAACCTAGACAGCTGAAGAATAATATAACCAGTTGGAGTGATGGTAAGGGAAGTAAGGATTGATAGAATGTTCCTCATTTGCCATAGTTTAAGACTCGAAGGTCCCATAAGGGATTCGGAGTAGTGTTTGCCTAGCATGCCTGAGCATCTGTATTTATTCCCAACACCAAAGTAAATACATAGCAGTAATGAAGGTATACATTTAAATTACAGTTCTAAGTATGAATAAAAACAGGATCTGTAATTTTAACAGTAGCAGTAGAAAGAGTTTTAAAAAAATAACACCTTGGTAACTATTGAATCTTTTTCTTTAGATCTTAAAATAATTTTTAAAAGTACATTTTATGTATTTTGTATGTGCAGAGATCAGAGGACAACCTAGGAGTCAGTTCTCTCCTCCTACCGTGTAGGTCCTGGGAATCAAGTCAGGGTGTCCTGCCACTAGCAGGTGTCTTTACCTCCTGAACTAGCTGTCTGTCTGGCCCTGAAATATTTTCCCCTGAATATTTATTTTGCAAATAGTGTGTGTTATGTGTGTGCACGCACGCGTGTACTTGTGTGCCTGCCCAACATGGCTGCTAGGAACCAAATGTCCTCTGCAAGACCAATACTCTTAGCTCTAGAGCCATCTCTCTAGCCTCTGAAAATTTTTTAACATATGTGCAGATTGTGTTTGTGTGCAAACGTGTTAGGAATTGTAAAACGTAGATTTAAAGTTTGATTTTTTTTTAATTCTGTTGCCTTAATTGTCTGTTTGAGTGTTCATGTGCACATCAGAAGGCGACTTGGAGTTGGTTCTCTCCACCTGTGGGTCTCAGGGTGTCCTTTGTGGTTGTGTATCCCACAACTCCCTGAGCCATCTCTCTGGCCCTGAAGTGTTTTCTCTTAATGTGTTAATTGCATTTGTTAAGAATTATAGAGCTCCTTGCTTTAAAATTTCACTTAAGGGTTTGGGGTGTAACTCAGTGGTTATCGCACCTGAGAAAAACATGGAGTCGGGTAAGAGGAAGAGAGGAGAGTGTTCAATGTGTGTGTGTGTCTGTACACACATGTTTGCACCAAAAAAGCTATAGGCTCACATTGTTATATTTTCAAATCTCATATTCTCCTATGTCAGTACAAAGACTGCTGATGACCCACTCTTGAGGATCACTGCTTTTATAGATGACCCATGCTTCCTGATTGTATAACCTTAAAACTTTGGGAAACAGCTCTCTTCTTTTTTGTTGTTTTTAGAGGTTTATTTTATTTCTAATTGTGTGTGTGTCTGTGTCTTTGCTGCGCGTGCGTGGATGCTGGGAACTGAGCCTGGGTCCTCTGCAAGAGTAATAACATATTAACTGCTGAGCCATCGCTCCAGTTTCTCATCTTTTTTTTATAACCATCTTTACAGGCTGTTTGGATCTTTCATCTTAATTTTCCAACTCTGTTTATCTAGGAAGAAGAAATTAAATTTATATTCCCAAATTCAGTATAGCATTTAAAACAAAAGTGTGGGTGGAAAGAGTCTTACATTGTGTTGCTAATTATTAGCACCTCAGAATCACTTGTGTATGCTTTGTGAGGCCCAGTGTGTGTCCAAAGGGGGATGTGCTTCTCTGCTGTGTGCTGGCCTACGCTGAGCCATTCATTACCTGATATGCTTCTTATCCTGGATTTCTGATATAATAGACATAGTACCTTCTATAGTTGGCCTGTTCTCCACTAATGTTACACAAATGAAAAGTTGACGGAGTGGTAGGAATTGTAGGAAATAAGCAAATTGTAAGAGGTTAATATGAGAAAAGTCCTTATATTTAGAACAGTTGTTTGCTAATCCTGTTATTTGTAAGGAAAGAATTTATATCTTTTATTTTTAAGATTTGTTTGTCTGGCAGTGGTGGTGCATGCCCTTAATCCCAGCACTTGGGAGGCAAAAGCAGGTAGATCTCTGAGTTCAATGTCTACAGAGAGAGTTTCAGAACATCCAGGACTACACAGAGAAACCCTATCTAAAAAAAAAACACACCAATTTTTTTAAAAAATTATGTATATTAGTGTTTGCATACATGTATGTGTATGCGACATATACTTTGGGGTACTTGCAGATCCCAGATGAAGGCAGGAATCCCTTGGGACTGGAGTTCAGGGAGTTGTGGCTGCATTATTGGTTCTGGGAACCAAGACCAGGTCCTCTGCAAGAGCAACGATTGCTTATAACCACTGAACCATCTTTCCATCCCAACAATTTGCATCTTAATAACTTGTTTTTATATTGAACACAGAACTACTGTGTTTGGCAGTTTGTGTGTGTGTGTGTGTGTGTGTGTGTGTGTGTGTGTGTGTGTGTGTGTAGTGGGGAGGAGATAGGGCTGTGTGTGCACACGGCAAAGTGCGTATGCTAGGTGCACACTTCAAGTCAGAAGACATCAGAAACCTTGCTCTTCCAGCCTACCTAGTCCTTTGAACAGGGAACAGGGACTCTCACTGAACCTAGAAATCTAGAAGGAGGCTGGCTGCCAGCAATCTCCAGTGAGTCTCCCATCATCCCAATCTCCAGTGAGCCTCTCGTCATCCACCACTTACACATACATGCTCAGGGTTTATAGGCATCCACCACTTACACATACATGCTCGGGGTTTATAGGCATCCACCACTTACACATACATGCTCGGGGTTTATAGGCATCCACCACTTACACATACATGCTCGGGGTTTATAGGCATGTGACCATGCCTGGCTTCCTATGTGAGTGCTGGATGTTTGAATTCAGTTCTCATGCTTACACAGCAAACACTCCTTCCCGCTGAGTCATCTTCCTTGCCCAGGTTTGATTTGGTTTTTCAGTTTGGAGAGGAGTGGTGTGGGGGTCAGAGAACAACTTGCAGGAGTTACTCCTTCCTACCTTACAGAATCTGGGGCTCAAACTCAGGTTATCAGGCTTAGTCCAAAGTATTTCACCTGCTGAACCATCTTGAGGGTCTTGGTGGGTTTTTTGTTTTTGTTTTGAGACAGGGTTTTGCTGTGAGCATGGTTTTGAACTTGAGACAGTTCTTTTGCCTTAGGCTCCCCAGGGCTGAGATTATAGGCATGCACCACCAAACACGGCCAAAGACTATTTTTTAATGTGTAAAAAATGACCGGCTGGGGTTCAAAAAAAAAAGTAGAGTCAGATGTATTCTTGCATATGATTTCAGGACTAGCCAGGGCTATATAGATTCTGCCTCCAAAATAAAATACAGACCAAAATAAATAACCAAGCATGATAGGTGTTTTGTGTTTGTAATCTTGTAGTTCCAGCTGTGGTGTGGCAGAGACAGGCAGATGATCTCTGAGACTTGCTGCCTAGCCAGCCATACTTTGCAAGCTCCAGAACAGGGAGAAACCCTATCTCAAAAAACAAGGTGGACATCCCTGAGGAATGAATGACACCTAAGGTTGTCCTCTGGCCATCACACATGTGTGCATGAGTCCTGCACACAGACACAAAGGATTGAATAATTTGATTCACTTGGATCTGTTTTTTTTAATTATTATTATTTTTTAGTTATGTGTATGAGTATGGGTATGTGTGTGAGTGTGCCCATGGAGTACAGAACAGGGCATCAGATCTTCTGTAGCTGGAGTTAAAGGAAGCTGTGAGCAACCTGGTAGGGATGCTGGGAACCGAACTCAGGTCCTCTCTAGCACGTCCAGTCTGCACTAACGTCCACTTAATAGATTTTTCTGGATGATTGTTTCATTGTTTGAAACAGTCTTGTTATTGACCAATATGTCCTTGGGCCTTCTTCAACTTTAGTACCAGAATTCTAGGCCAAGGCTACCACCGCCAACTTCTTTCGGTAAATTTTTATATTTCTGATACTGTGGTTTTCCTTTTTAAATTTGTTATTACTTTGTGTGTGGGTACATGTGCCACAGTGCTCTCAGTGGTGTTCAAGTGCAGCTTTGAGGAGCTGGTTCTTTCCTTCTGCATTATTATGTCAGTTCTGTGCGTTGACCTTGAGTCAGTAGTTCCCCTAGTTAGGTTCCTGCTGCTGATAGAACAGCTTGGAAAGGAGCAAGTCCATGCTGCTTACACCTCTCAGTCACAGTCATCACTGAAGAAGGACAGTGTCTTAGGCAAGGAACCTGGAGGCAGGAACTGAAACAGAAGCCATGGAGTGATGGAGGAAGGTCATTGGTTAAATAAAAAGAAACTGCTAGGCCCTCATTGGTTAGAAGATAGGTGGGAGGAGTAAACAGAACAGAACACTGGGAGGAAGAGGAAGTGAGCTCAGACACCACAGCTCTCCTCTCGGGAGCAGATGCCTCAGAGAGACGCCATACTCCCAGCTCCCAGGCAGACGCACGCGATGAAGCAAGCCACCAGGTCAGACATGCTGAATCTTTCCCGGTAAGACCGGTGCTCACAGATTATTAGAGATGGGTTGATCGGGATATCAGAATTAGCCTAGAAGAGGCTAGATAGAAATGGGCTAAGCAGTGATTAAATGAATACAGTTTGTGTGTTGTTATTTCGGGCATAAGCTAGCCAGGCAGCCGGGGTGCTGGGAACGCAGCCCCGCTCATATTACAACAATGGAGGAGCACTGGATACTTGTGTTTCTTATCCTGGTCATTTATGGATGCTCTGGCTGGTCCTCAGAGCCAGTGTCCAGAGTAACGCTTAAAGAAGATTTTGAGATTGTCTACTATGTAGCAAAATTTAAGCCACAGCTGAGATTAAAAATAATTTTTAAATTATCTTCTAAGCCAAGTGATGGCACACAGCATCAATCCCAGCACTCTGGAAGCAGAGGCAGGCAGATTTCTGTGAGTTTGATATCATCCTGATCTACAGAGTGAATTCCAGGACAGACAGGACTACACAGAGAAACCCTGTCTCAAAAAAGAAAAAAAAATCTATCTTCCATATTTTCTGTATTATCATAGAAAACGATAGTCTTATTTCTAACCTTATCACCCGAAAGACCATCCTTGTCAAGTAAACTATGTGATACCCGTGTAGTTTGTGTGTGGTTTCCATCTTGAGGCCTGTTTTTAAAAACAATGCATTGGCAGTGGCTAGAAGTACACAATCTGAAGTTGTAATAAACCAAAGAACCCTGTAGACTGTTATAAAAATTACAACATTTTCTTTCCATTTTTGAGAAAGGATATCATTTATGTAGCCCTGGCTGGCCGGGTCTATGCTGGGATCAAACTTCAAGTGATAGACAGAGTATTAACATGAAATAGAATAGCAATTAAAACTGTATGTGGTTTTAGTTATTGACCAAAAATTAACAGAAGTATTAAATCTTCAGAGCAGCTAATGTTGACCTAGGCATACCAGGCGTGGTCTAATTAATACCCATAAAACATTTTGAAGTGCTGAGATATGTTAAGATCTGCTGTGGTAAAGTTAGAGTAAGACTGTCAGAATTTGGTGCTTGATCCCAATGAAAATTCCATAAAATAAAGTTGGAAGAAATGGAACTGGTTTGACTGATTAATTGGCATTTTTATTGTTTTGGCTTTACTTTCCATGGTTGGTATTCCATGCTCATATAGTGTAACTTCATTCTTTTAATGATAATTTGTTAATTAAGAATCGATTATAAATTTTATCCCACCTTAGCCAGACATGGTGGCACATGCTTTTAACCCCAGCACTCAGGAGGTCCAGGCCAGCCAGAGCTGCATAATGAGATCCTGTCTCAAAAATGGAAAGACAATTTATTATTATTATCATTATTGTTGTTGTTGTTTTTCAAGACAGGGTTTCTCTGGTAGGCCTGTCTGTCCTGGAACTTACTCTGTAGATCAGGCTGGCCTTGAACTCACAGAATTCTGTCTGCCTCTAAGGTGTGTGCCACTATGCCCAACTCTACTTTTTTTTTTTTAAAGACAGCGTCTCTAGTATCTCAGGCTGGCCTCAAACTCCCGCTTACCTTGAATTTCTGATCTCCTGTTTTCACCAGATGCTGGCGTTTTAGTCCCCACAGTCAGACTGACCCAGAACTTGTGTACACTGAGCCTGCATTCTATAGCTGAGCCACATCCCAGCCCCAAAATAACTAAACCTGTTTTGTATTTGCAGAATATGCTTTTAAGGCTATTAACCAGGGTGGACTCACATCTGTGGCTGTCAGAGGAAAAGACTGTGCAGTAATTGTCACACAGAAGAAAGTACCCGTAAGTAGTTAGCCCAGGCAGTTGATTGCTACGTGTTAACATCTAAGAATTCTTTGTGATTTTGAACAGCATTCCATTACTACCTATTCACATTAGCAGTGTTCCTGGTCATTCAAGAACCATTGAGCAGCTGAAGATGGGTCGGCTGAGTAGATAGAAGTATAAACTCTGTGATGTAATTATAATAAATGCAATGAGATATCTAAGTCCTTTGTTTTCTGGACTTTTAACCCACAGAAAACATCTAGCAGAAGCATCTCTACCCTGTTTTTCAAGATTGGTTCTAACTGTAAAAATGAACAGAATATATATGTCTCATAACTTCTACTTGACAGTTTATTATTGCAATTCTATACTGTTAGTTTTTCATAAATGCACAGAAGCCTGTGGACCTTAAATCGAAATGTTTGTGATTTATTTTGTTCTTTAGGACAAATTACTGGATTCCAGCACAGTGACCCACTTGTTCAAGATAACCGAGAACATTGGCTGTGTGATGACTGGGATGACAGGTAACTGACCAGCTGCCTTCTTGGGAATACAGGCCTGATGTTACTCCATCATAATTACGTTTGTGTTTGTTTGTTTTGGCATTTATTTATTGATTGTGTGTGAGGTCAGAGGGTGCCCTGTGAAAGTCGCCCTTGTCTGCCCTGTGGGTTCTGAGGATGGAACTCAGGTCATCGACTCTATAGCAAACGCCCTTCCCTGCTGAGCCATCTTGCAGCCCTGTCTTTTGTGTTTTAAAGATCCTTTAGTGTCTGAGTTGTAGTGTTGCTAGTAGACACTGTCTTCCACGGTGAGTATTAACTTGTGTTTCCACAAGTGTGCTTACTTGTGCGGATGTCTGTGGAGGCCAGAGGTGTCTTCCCTCCACTCTCCACCTCAGTATTCAAGACAAGATCGCTCCCCAAATCTGGATCTGTCTGTTTCAACTAGACTGTGTGGCTAGCATGCCCCTCCCCCAGCCCCCAGGGTTACAGGTGCACACCCAGCTCTTACCAGGGTGGGTACTCGGGACCCAAACGTTGGTCCTTGTGCTTGCACAGAACTGGACCCACTGAGCCGAGGCCCCAGAGTCCAGTATCAGTATTTTAAGGCTATAATGAATTTATTGGTTGGTTGTTCAGTTGGTTATTTAGTTGACCGAGTGGCTTTTTGATTAGAGGGGCTTGTTTGTCTGTCTGAGATAGAGTCTGGAACTCACCAATGATTCTCATCCTGCCTAATGCTGTGACCCTTGCTGTGGTGACCCCAACCCATAAAATTATTTTCATTGCTATTTCTTAATTGTAATTTTGCTACTATTATGAATTGTAATGCAAATACCTGTTTTCTGATGGTCTTAGGCAACCCCTGTGAAAGGGTTGTTCTACAGCCCTCCCAGAGGGCTTGATACCCGCAGGTTGAACCACTTGAGTAGACCAAGCTGCTCCTGCCTGCTGAATGCTGGGATTAAAACCTGTGCCGCTATGCCTGGTGGCTGGTTGGGTTTTTGAGACAGTGTCTTGCAGTATAGCCCAGTCTACTTCATATTCAATAATTATGCCCAGCCTACTAAGTGCTGGTAATACAGGAGTGGCTTTGAGTTATTTTGATATCTTAAGTATAATGGGATTAGGTCTTTATGCTGCTGATAGGTAAGCTGGACCCATCTTAGATACTGTATTTCAGATGTGGTTAGTAATTTAAAGAGACCTAAATAATTAATCTTACTCACATCTAGTCACAACACTAGTTAGAAGTGAGTGAACATTTATATAAAAGTTACTTTGGCTTTCAGTTTTCTGAATTCAAAGAAAAATTCAAGTTAAAACATAGATGAAGAGATACTATTCTTTTCCCTTAAGTATCTATTTTAGGAGGCAAGAGACACGGCTCAAGGATTAATGCCCTTGCTGCTGCAGAGGACCGAGGTTCATTTCCCAGCACCCGCATAGCAGTTCATAACCCCATCCATGATATTTTTGTCCTCTTAGGGCACTAAGCACACATGGTACACTTACAAGCAAACACTCATACACATGAAATTAAAATAGATCTTTTGGTTTTTTAAGGCAGGATTTCTCTGTGTAACAGTCCTGGCTGCCCTGGAACTCTCTTTGTAGACCACACTGACCTCCAACTCATAGAGATCCTCCTGCCTCTGCCTCCCAAGTGCTGGGATTAAAGGCTTGTGCCACCACCACCTGGCGTAAAATAAATCTTTTAAAAATAGTATTTCCATTGAAACCTTTTTTAAAAGCCTATTCTTTAGAGTAACTAGACTTTATTATTACATAAGTATTTGTACACATAAGCCATGGAGTGTGTGTAGAGGACAGAGGACAACTGTGGTAGTTGGCGCTCTTCTTCCACACTGAGTCCCAGGGATCAGACTCAGAGTCATCAGGCTTGGTGGCAAGCCCTTTCTCTGTAGCTTTGGAGCCTGTCCTGGAACTAGCTCTTGTAGATCAGGCTGGCCTCAGACTCACAGAGATCCATCTGCTCTGCCTCCTGAGTGCTGGGATTAAAGGCGTGCACCACTGCCGCCCAGCTAATTTATTACATTTTTGTAGACGCTGTTTTGTCTGTTGGTGAAAGACTTGGTGTAAAAGAGCAATATGGTATATAAGTTTAGCTCTGTGTTTTAATCTCCTTTCTTACATGCCAAGTTACTCAATGTTCATTATCACAGGAAAAAGCCACAGTGGACCCTTTGTTCTTCTATAATTGTATTTGAAATAAACATAAAGATATTTATAGTGAAGAAATAGGCTTTCACGTTCATTCTGTGCTTCTGAAGTGGTAAATCTTGGGGTTTTGTTTATCCATGAAGCTGACAGCAGATCCCAGGTACAGAGGGCACGCTATGAGGCAGCTAACTGGAAATACAAGTACGGCTATGAGATTCCTGTGGACATGCTGTGTAAAAGAATCGCTGATATTTCTCAGGTCTACACACAGAATGCGGAGATGAGGCCGCTCGGTTGTTGTAAGTATGCTCAGAAATCTTCTGAAGAGTTGAGATGTAATTGTCTTTAAAGCGTGTAGACGGAGACTGAGACCACACTTGGGTTCTGAACGTGTAGTTTGAAACTAAAGCTTTGAGTTCTGTTTAGAATGTGACGTGGAACAGCCAAGTCCCCATTTTACTAGGTTTTTGTAATGGGGTTCTTCTGTGATTCCAGGTTATGAATTCTGTGAAAATTTAGAAGGCATCTTAACAGTGTCGATGCTGTTTGGTCATGGGATAAAGAATTGGGATAACACATAGCCTAACAGCTTATGTTTGTATTTCTAATTTAAATTTTTTGTTTGGTTGGCTTTTTGAGGTAGGGTTTCTCTGTAACAGAGCCCTGACTGTCCTGGAACTCACTCTGTGGACCAGGCTGGCCTCTATCTCACACAGATCTGCCTGTCTGCCTCCCAAGTGCTGGGATTAAAGGTGCGTTCATTGAGGAAGAGTAAGATTTATTGATCTTTAAATTTAATGTTTTTTAAACTCACCTGACAATCTCAATGAATATTTGGTTTTTGTTTGTTTGTTTGTTTTTGTTTTCCAAGGCAAGGTTTCTCTGTGGCTCAGGCTGGCCTCAAACCCGAATCCACTTGCCTCTGCCTCCAGAGTGCTGGGATTAAAGGCATGCGCCACTACTGCCTGGCGTCATATTTGTTTCTTGGCATCATTCATTAATGAAAATTTAATGTTCCAGTTCCCTGACCTTCGTGTGTGTGTGGTACTGGGCTTCAAACCAGGGCTGCGTTTGCTGGGCGAGTGCTCTACCACAGAACTAGACCTAGCTCTGAGAATTAAGTGTAATGTTTCTTTTTAGCAAATGATTCTGTTGACCTTTTAAACATTATTTCTTCTTTAGTTTCTTATTTTCTTCATGTGTGGTGTTTTGCCTGCATGTATTTCTGTGCACCCTGAGATGGGCTGTGGAGGCTAGAAGAGGGTGTCAGATCCCTGGAACTAGAGTTAAAATGGCTGTAGGCTGCCACGGGGTTGCTGGGAATCGAACCCTGATTCTCTGGAAGAGCACCCAGTGTTCCTTTAACTGCTGAGCTGTCTCTCCAGTTCCTAATTTCATCCCTGTCCCTCCTTTAACTCTTGAGTTTGAGTAGCTCAAGCTTGCATCAAATTTGTGATCCCCAACTCAGCCTCTTAAGTGTTAGCGTACAGGTGTGGTGGCTGCTACTGCCCTCCCTGCTCGGCCTCTTTTGTTCACGCTCCTCTGCTGATCTCAGGCGTTATTCTCGGGCCTTCTCCTGTGGTCTCTGGTTAATGTCGCCCTTGAGTGGCTTCACTTGCTTTCTTCTTTCCTCTGTGCCAGTCGCTCACCTGGTTTCTTACCCCACCTTCCCATCTCTCAGGCCCCGTGACACCGGGTCCCTACTGCCTACCTGCATCCTCAGCTTCCCCTTCGTAGTCTTACTCACCTTCCTGGTCGTCTGATTTTGCCTCAGAGTATCTTATTCCCTCCTCCTGTCATTCTCTCACTGTCATATTGCCATTATTTTTCAGCTAATTTATTTCTTTCTGTCCCTTCCTTTTTTAATCTGTCCTCTGTACCCATGAATTATTCTAAAAATGAATTTTGATTGTTACAGCAAAGAGGGATCTGAGGAGACTGGTGATGACATGGGCTTTGGTCTTTTTACTAAGCTTCTTAACATGGCCAATAAAACGTTGAGCCTGTTTAAAACAGCAACAGACTGGGGCTGGAGAGATGGCTCAGAGGTTAAGAGCATTGCCTGCTCTTCCAAAGGTCCTGAGTTCAATTCCCAGCAACCACATGGTGGCTCACAACCATCTGTAATGAGGTCTGGTGCCCTCTTCTGGCCTGTAGGCATACAAGGAGGCTGAACACTGTATACACAATAAATAAATAAATATTAAAAAAAAAAAAAAAAAAAAAAAAAACAAAAAAAACAGCAACAGACTGATAGATAGATCCTTTTCCAAAACAGCAGCTTACCTGTTACCTGATCTGACAGTGGTTGTAAAGTTAGATTTTAATGGTTTGAGAAAATACATGAGCCTAAAATTAGTGTCCAAATAATGATTAACAATAACTGTGTGGTGACACCAAGAAAGGAAATGTCTTTGTAGGACAGTGTAACCTGTGTCTTTGGAACCTTCTTTCCAGGTATGATTTTAATTGGTATCGATGAAGAACAAGGCCCTCAGGTGTACAAGTGTGACCCTGCAGGCTACTACTGCGGCTTCAAAGCCACCGCAGCCGGCGTCAAACAGACAGAGTCCACCAGCTTCCTCGAAAAGAAAGTGAAGAAGAAATTTGATTGGACATTTGAACAAACAGTGGAAGTAAGTTAGCCAAAAGGAGTTGAATTTTTTTTTTACTGCTATAGAAGAGTAAGCATTGTTGTGTTATTGATAGTCTATAAAAGCTATTTCTTAGTTGGGTGGTGCTGGTGCACGCCTTTAATTCCAGCACTTTGGAGACAGAGGCAGGAGAATCTCTGTGAGTTCAAGCCAGCTTTGACTACAAAGAGAGTTCTAGGACAGCCAGAGCCATTACACAGAGAAACCGTGTCTTGAAAAAACAAAAAAGAAAGGGGGGTGGCTATTAATGATGTCACAAGATCCAAATTTGTTAGCTTAATGGTACAATTCATATCATCTGGCTGACATTGGGGGAAAAGGGGATGCTTTTATTCATTTCCTATCTTAGTTCGTAATGGAATTTAAACAATATCCAACAAACACATAATAAAATAAGAATCAAGACTCAAAGACTGGCATGGTTAATATGATTAACAGACTCAAATTGAGTTTAAATTTTCTGGATTAAAAAACTAAAAAGACTTAAGATTTGCTTTGTTAATATTTATTTTTTGTGTGTATACATGCATGTGTGTGTGTGTGTTTGAGTGTGCCATGACACTCATGGAAGCCAGGACCAACTTGCAGGGTCAGTTCTTTTCTGCCATAAGGGTTCGAAATTGAACTCAAGTTGTTAAATTTGGCAGCTGGCACCCTTACTCACGGAGCTATCTTACTGGTCCAGTAATAATTTTTTTTTCTTAGTAATAATTATTTTTATGGTCCTAAATAAAAGCAGCTACAAACCAAGTTCTTGGAGAGCAGATTGTTCCCTAGTAAAAGAATATGTGCTCAGAGGGCTGGGAAGAGAGCTCAGTCAGAAAAGTCTCACTTCAGTGCCTCGACCCACAGCACCAGCATAACCCTGATTCTGCTTGTGACTGTAGACTTGAGGTGCCCACGTGGTCAGTTCAGACCTTGTCTCCCAATGTTGTCCTCTGACCTCTACACACTCTACACTTTTTAAAAACTTTTATAACCTGGATGTGTTGGTGTACACCAGTAGTCTCGATTTGGGGGAGGCAGAAGCGAGAGGATCGTGAGAAGTTTGAGGCCAGCCTGGTCTACATGAGTTCCAGAATGTTTCTTTCTTTTTTTTTTTTATTTTTCGAGACAGGGTTTCTCTGTGGTTTTGGAGCCTGTCCTGGAACTAGCTCTTGTAGACCAGGCTGGCCTCGAACTCACAGAGATCCGCCTGCCTCTGCCTCCCGAGTGCTGGGATTAAAGGCATGCACCACCACCGCCCGGCTTTAAATGTTTCTTAAAGTATAATTTATGGTAATGTTAATCACATCAGATAGAAAACTGCTTAAAACATTCTTAAATTACCACCTCCAAACCACAAGCATTTAAAAGGTCAGTCATCAGTCTGAATGGTTGAGTTGTTCTTTAGTCTCTTTCACGCCACGTACTAAACATAAAGCCTTCATTATAGTGGTCATCAAACAAATTTTTATTATTTGTTTATTTGTTTGTCTTTTGAAGCAGGGTTTTTCTGTGTAGTTCTGGCTGTCCTGGAACTCACTCTGTAGATCAGGCTGGCCTCAAACTCAGATCCACCTGCCTCTGCCTCTGCCTCCTGAGTGCTGGAATTCCAAGCGTGCACTACCACGCTGGACTGTAAATAAATTGTTATATATTCCATCTATTTTGTTTGATAAACTCTTTAAATTTGGGGCCGTTTAATAGAAGCAGGTTTATGTCGGCAGTTAATAATGTACCTGTAGGACTGTCACTGAATCACAGGAGCTAGTGTCTTGTGGTCGTCGGGGACCGTGATAGCTGGAATGTCCTATATTTTATTGTTGGCATTCTTTTCAGACTGCAATCACATGCCTGTCTACTGTTCTGTCGATTGACTTCAAGCCTTCAGAAATAGAAGTTGGAGTAGTTACAGTCGAAAATCCTAAATTCAGGTGAGTTACGTTTTCAGTCAGGTGTTAAATTCTAGACTAAAAATACTAGAGATGTTAGAGTTCCTTTGTGTGGTGGTGTGACGCTTCCAGGATCTAAGGACTCTGTTTTAAATTTCTTAGAAGTGGTGATACATACTTGTGATCCTGGTACTGGGGAGGCTGAAATGAGGGCGTCACAAATTCAAGGGCCAGCCTGGCTCCTATACCAAAACACCTTATCTCAAACAAATGGTTGAAGAGAAGTGCTTAGCTAGCTTGCTCAAAAGTCATGGGTTCGATCCCTAGCACTGTGGAAACAGAACAACTTTGAGTCTCTTAAAACAGAAGCAGCTCTTCTCCCTCTTCTAACACCAGAGGTGACACACACACACAAAATAACCTTTATACCAAATAAAATGAGGAAATGCGGCTTGGCCAGGTGCTGGCCTGGCGGGCACGCTGCCCTGGATTTGATCCCTGACACCACAACACATAAGTAGACAAACAGGTCCACGGTGGAAACTTTCAGGTGGAAATTTGATTATTTGCTGGGTAAGGGAGCTTTGAAGAGCGTTGTGAAATACTGATCCACAGTTGAGTCGCTGGTGCTTGTCTCGAGTGTTCTTGCTTACCAAGTGTCTTAACTCTCACGCATCAACTTGAGTGATCCAAGTGTGTCAGTCAGCTCATCCTCCCAGCAACCTGTAGGGGTTTGTATGCCATGGACTAGGATGCTGTTGTTGTTAGTGAAAAACATAATTAAATCCACATATGCAAAGAGCTGTTCAGTGTTTTACCTGTTCAGTGTGTCTCCTCTTAGACTATGTCTGTGTTATTGTTGGAGAATTAGTAAACTATTTCAAACCTTGAAGAGTTTTTTAGTGGTGTGTGTGTGTGTGTGTGTGTTTTTATTTTGTGACATTGTCTTGGGATGTAGGCCAAACTGAATTTAAACTTTGGATCATTCTCTCTCAGCCTCCCGAGTACTTGGATTGCAGGTTGTAGCACAAATTCTAATTGTTCTTAATAAAAGCCCAGACTCGGATACTAGGGGGTGAAACCTGAGAGATCAAAGAAGCAGAGCAGCCAGCCACTAGAGACATTTTACCTCTACCAGTGCTGGGGCGATCCTGTCCTCAGACTGCATCCTTAGACTGCATCCCTGACTAACTGCTTCAGACTGTACTGCTCCTCAGACTGCAGCTGTCTCTACCAAACTTCAGACTGTACTGAGCTCCTGTCTTCTCCTTCCTTATATTTCTCTCTCCGCCCGGCCATATCACTCCTGTCTCCACCTCCCTAGTGCTGGGATTAAAGGCTTGGGGTCACCTTTGTGTGAGCTCTGTTTTTCTTTTAGACAGATTCAATCTTATATAGCCCAAGGTGGCCTTGAACTAACAGAGATCCCTCTGTCTCCTGAGTCCTGGGATTAAAGGACTCCCTGGCCTCTAGTGGCTTAGCTCTGAGCTCTGATCTTCAGTCAGGCTGTATTTGTTAAAACAAACAAGATACCACTATAGCAAGTTGCTCTCCCAAACAGACCTCCATAATATGTATATCCCCCCTCCCCCCCGCTTCTGATTTGCTTTGCTTTCTTGGTTGGCTGCAAGTAAGTGATATAAACATGAAAGCCCTATAGAACTAAGAAAATAACAGGTGCATCTAGTCTAATAATTTTTTTCTATAGGAAAATGTTCCCCTTTTTGTTGTTGTTTTGTTTCTTTTTGAGCCCAGGTTGACCTCAGTCCTCGGTACCGGGATTATAGACCACCACACCCATCAGCTTCCTTTTTCTAAGCACTGAAATTCCAACAGGCACTTTGCTTTCTGATCTGTTATGAAACCTTTTTTTTAAAACTGCATCTGAATGTTATTTGCATCTGTTATTTTAAAATTGAGCAAGAAACCAAATATCTGTGTAAGCAAACCAGTGTAGCTGGGCGTTACACAGGCAGAACCCCAGACTTTGGGCTACTGAGATAGGATTATAGGTTCAAGGTCAGCCTGAGAACAGTTGTGAAACCTGTCTCAAAATAAACGTCTTTTAAAAGGCTGAGAGCATAGCTAGGGAGAGTGTTTGTCAGCAGCAGAAAACCTGGATTCAGTGCCAGTACTGGGAAGAGGAAAAAGCTTTGTGTAATTTCTGAATTCTGTGATAGTGAGTGTACTTGAGTCGTAACAAAAACATTAGAAATAGCATAAGACTTTACAACTTTATAAGCTACTTCTTTTCCAAGTTGTAAAAAAAAATGGCCGTTTTGACAGATTTACCTTTTTTTTATTTTTTTTATTTTTTTTTTAAGATTTGTTTATTTATTATGAATGCAACATTCTGCCTCCATGTATGCCCGCATGCCAGAGGAGGGTACCAGATCTCATTACAGATGGTTGTGAGCCACCATGTGGTTGCTGGGAATTGAACTCAGGACCTTTGGAAGAGCAGGCAGTGCTCTTAACCACTGAGCCATCTCTCCAGCCCCCAGATTTACCTTTTTAGAAGTTTAGTAATGAAGTAGGGGCATGGTCACACATACCTATAATTCCAGATCTTGGGAAGTAGAGACAGGAGTATCAGAAGTTTAAGGTCATCATCATTGGCTACATAGTAAGATCCGGGCCAGCCTGGGCTACCTAAATTATGAGACCTTGTCTCAAAACAAAGCATTAAATAGAATCCCAGCAGTGACAAGTTATGTCAACAGTGTTGCCAAGCAACTGATTCCTTTAAGACAGATATTTAGAAAATACATCTTCCACATGAAGCACCTTTTGGTGAATAGATTTTAGATACTATTATAACTTTATGTCTTGGATTTTTTTGCAGTGAAGAGACACCATGACCATGGCAACTCTTGTAAGAAAAACTGAATGAGCTTGCTTATAGTTCAGAGCTTCAGTCCATTATCATGATGGCAGGGAGCATGTTGTGCAGGCAGGTGTGTTACTGGAGAGATAGCTGAGCGTCCTACATCTTGCAGGCAATAGGAAGTCTACTGAGGCACTGGGCAGTATCCTGAGCATGGGAAATCTCAACCCCCATAGTGACATACTTCTTCCCACCCTCTGACAGGGCCACACCCACTCCAACAAAATCACACCTCCTAATAGTGCCATTTCCATGAGATTATGGGTTCCGATCACATTCAAACTACCACACTTTTTTTCATGGATAGTTACTGAGTCCAAGCAGCTTTTGGGGACACTCACACATGGATATGGGTATGTGCATGCATTCACATGTGTATGCAGAGGCCAAATGTTCGAAGGTATCCTCCACCTTTTATGCTGAAGGAGAATCTCACATGATTGCTGATTCAGCTGTCTAGCTAGCCAGCATCCTGCTGAGCTCCGGGATTCCAGAGGCTGCCACGCCTGCCTGTGCTAGTCAGAGCTCATGCAGGTACAGAGAGCACTTTGGTCCCTGTGCCATCCCTTCAGCCCCTCTTCCCCAACAGTTTTTAAGAATTTACTTAAGGCCGGGCGGTGGTGGCGCACGCCTTTAATCCCAGCACTCGGGAGGCAGAGACAGGCGGATCTCTGTGAGTTCGAGACCAGCCTGGTCTACAAGAGCTAGTTCCAGGACAGGCTCCAAAACCACAAAGAAACCCTGTCTCGAAAAACCAAAAAAAAAAAAAAAAAAAAAAAAAAAAAAAAAAAAAAAAAAAAGAATTTACTTAAGTTTCTTGTCTCTCAGTTACTATGAATTTGAGTTATAGTAGTATAGCTATATCAAAGTATGGGTTTTGTTGTTATTGTTTTTGTTTTTTATTTTTTGTTTTCAAGACAGGATTTCTCTGTGTAACAGTCCTGGAACAAGCGCTGTAGGCCGGGCTGGCCTTGAACTCACAGAGATCCCTCTGCCTCTGCTTCCTCAGTGCTGGAATTAAAGGCATGCACCACCACTGTCCAGCCTGAGTTATACTATGTTTTTAAGGCATTGACACCCAAAACAAATTGAATGTAGTTCATATAATTTAGCTTCATATTAATTCACTTAAAATGTTTTCAACTCAGCTGCAATTAAATTCTGGATCTGATATCAAAGAACACTTCACTACCTAGATGAAACTGATGTGTTGTCTGGGAGTTTCAGTAATATAATCTGAGGAAAGAGTCATGAGCATGTAGATTTATAAGATTGGTAATAAATTGGTAGTTGCTGAAGTCAGTTGATCGGTACATGGGAGTTTGCTGTACTGACTTTTGTATGTTTTCCATATTAAAAACCTTATTGAAATAGGCAGTTGTGATTTTTTTATCCTTTGCCTTCCAGGATTCTCTCAGAAGCAGAGATCGACGCTCACCTTGTTGCTCTAGCAGAGAGAGACTGAACGTTGTCATCACTTTACCAAATCCATGATGCCACTTGCCTGTGTGTTTGGTGACAGCAAACCAACATCACAGAGGCCCCTGGGTTGAAGATGGAACCTCTCCCACTCCTCCTGCCACTGAGCTGGTTAGGACTGTATAAATAAAACTGTGCTTTTGGAATACTCGTGTCCTGTCTTTCTTAACCCTAATGTCAGGTGTTACGCCTTAGTACACACAGATAAGTAAGGGTTCGCCATCCTCGGGTCATAGCTCTGGTCATTTTGTGTTTTCCACAGAATGCACCTTTTGTTGCCCCAGTCCACTAACTTGGCATAATAAATAGCAGACTTGGGAGCCGACTTTGGAATTGTCTGGGTTGTCATATGGGACAGGCTTTATTTACACTCCGTTTTCCAGTGGGACATGGCTGGCTCAGGTTTCCTGGAAGACTGCACACTGAGATGCCCTGGCTGAGCTGCGTGGTGTTAGTCTTCACTCTTGCTGGGATTGGACCCAGCACGCTGTGTGTGCTCTGCTGTCTTCAGTACTTGAGTCCATGTTCAGTAAGTATATGTCTTTGTTTTGTGTGGAGATTCAGTTTTTTGTTTTTTAAAACAAGTTACTGTTTTGCTCCTTCTGGCCTGGAGTTCACTGTATAGACCAGGCAAGCCTCGAACCTGCCTCTCTCTGCCTCCTGAGTGCTGGAGCTAAAAGTGTGTGCTACCACACCCTGTTGTAAGCCGCCTTCAGGAAACCGGACTAGAAAAGGAGGATATGTTTTCTGTTTCCTTAAGATTAAGTACTCAAAGTGGGAAATACGGAACTGGTTTACAGTTTAGAGATAACACCATTAGTGGGCAAATACATATTCAAAATATTTTTAAGCTTGCTTTTTTGTGTGTTGTTTTTCAAGACAGGGCCTCTTGTAGCTTTTTGGGGCCTGTCCTGAAACTCACACTGTAAACTAAACTGGCATCAAATTCAAAGATCCTCCTGCCTCTGCCTCTGTCTCCCGAGTGCTGGGATTAAAGGCATGTGCCACCACTGCCCAGCTGCTATTTTTACTTGCGCTTTTGTGTGTGTACCTATGTGACTGTATACAGGTCATGTGTGCAGATACCCTCCAGGCTCTCCGATCCCCTGGAACTGGAGCCTAGTCCTTTGCAAGAGCTGACCCATCTCTCCAGCCCCTTTTGGTATATGTTTGTTTTGCTTTTGAGGCAGGCTTTCTCTGTGTAGTCCTGGCTGTCCTGAACTCACTCTGTAGACCAGGCTGGCCTCAAACTCAGGCGTACATCACTACATCCAGCTAAGTTATTTTTTTTTTATGTACAGGATAAAAATTTTAAATTCTTGCTGGGCAGTGGTTTAGTTTAATCCCAGCACTCGAGAGGCAGAGGCAGGCAGATCTCTTGAGTTCGAGGCCAGCCCAGTCTACAAGAGCTAGTTCCAGGACAGGCTCCAAAGCTACAGAGACACCCTGTCTCAAAAACAAAAAAAATTTTAAATTCTTACAGTAGTTCTTTGGTGACCTAAATCATCGGTCATTTGGAAAATATTCAATACATTCTATGCCCTTGTGTGCACTGGGCAAGACTAGCTGTTGACCTGAGCGGTCAGAGTGTCTACTAGATGAATAAAATACCAGTTCCTGAAGTCAGAGTTCCTGTCCATAGCCACTGCCCGTATAGGAAGGCCATCTGAGCATCTTGCTACTAGAAGCAGGAAACTTCACCAACCACATCCTCGTCAAGGCTGAGTCAGGGGCTGTAGGCTTTCCTGCAGGGAAGCAGAGTTCCTTCGGCTGAGTGGCCACTGCTCTGGGATTACCCATCTGCATCGGCTGGGTTCTGGGTGGCCGCCACATTTGAAAGTGGGCCCTGGACTGACTGACTTCATCACTCTGGAATCAGATGAGAGACTAGCCAAGGAATTTTTTTCTAAGAAGATTGTTTGGACATAGAGAACTAAAATCAATCTGATGGAAAAATCTAGCTGTATGAGGATTAACTGCTGGATAGTTGAAAAAGTATTAGAACAGGTTATGTTAAGGTTAAAAAAAAATACCAATGGAAGGATACAAATTCTGAGAACAAGAATAAATTTTTAATGCATAATTTTATCAAAATGAGCAGCCAGAGGACTTCTCTTAGAGACACATACACAACTCCACGGCTTTGACACAAAAAAGTTCAAGATAAGTCAGTATGGGTTGGGGGGTTATTAAAGCCCAGAGAACAAGGCAGACATATGGGTGTGGCCTCTCAAGGGAGAGAGTTGCTTTGGAATCATTTTTCGAACATCTAGGACTTGAGTGACTCTCAAGTCATGTGTATCAAGGTTGTCAAGAACCCACACTGTCATTTCCTTCATTGTTTACAAAAGCTAACTGGGTTCTGAGGAGGCTGTCAAAATTCAAGGTCACCTGTCATCCTGGGCCGAGTTGGCCATGAGTGGCTTTAGGATTCTGAGAGGAGCGGACTGTTCAGACTTGAGGTTCCAGCTGCCAGTGGTGACGCACACCTTTGATCCCAGCACTCTGGAGGCAGAGGCAGACAGATCTCCAAGTTCAAGGCCAGCCTGGTCTACAGATCAAGTTTCAGGACAGGCTAGGCTACACAGAGAAACCCTGTCTCGAAAAAAACAAAAAGCAGAAAACCAAAAAGTTCGACATCCTCAGCCCTGAGGGAAACAGAAATCAAACCTACACAATGGCTACGTTAGGTCTCAAACCTGGGGTGCTGAGTCACCTGTTAAACACATCAAAGCGGACCAGGCTCTCCCAGCATCCCTCAGTTCCTACCTATTACAGGAAATGGCTGGCATACCCTGCCCTAACCAAAAGGTCTCCAGTCCAGGGGCTGGGCTGCCTTCCCCATATAATCCAGCCATTTTGGTTACTGGTCTGTTTTGGTCTACCCTTTGCCTTCCTGGCCTCTTGGACTGGCTCCTCTCCTCTCTACGCCCCCCCTCCCCCCCCACGACAGGGTCACTGCACTCTGGCCTCTCCCAATGTCCCTGCCTCTGGCCGTGCTCTCCCTCCTTCACCGCTCCTAGGAGCAGTCATTTCCCTTTATTTCCTCTGTCCACTCAGCCCACACACAGAGCTTAGTAGGAAAACAGTGTCTGACGTGGGAAAGCCCTGGGTTTGATCCCCAGGATTGCACAACAACAACAACAAAACTACATCAATATCCCATGCACTCTCCCCCGAATGACTGTCATTCAAGAAAACTATTGGTGGGAATGCAAAGTGTGGAAATCAGCATGGAAATCCTCAGAAAGCTAAAAATAGAACTAAATATAGAAGAAAGCTAAAAATAGAACAGGTTGTAGAATCCACTAAGCCATCCCTGCCTGGGCACCTGAAGCAGCATACTGTTGTGGGATGTCTGATCACACTGTGGACCCCGAGTTTTCATTTGCATTAATTAATCAAATCAGACTTGGGTCAGGAGGCCAAGAATATAGGGGCAAGAATACAGTGATACAGGAACATGCTAGAATAGAAACCATGATTCTGTGAGCTGAGCGTGGGAGTCTAAAGATTGTGGCCTGCAGGGGCTCAGATATTTGAATGCTAGGTCCCTAGCTGGTGGTACTCTTTCAGGAAGGAGTAGGAGGTGTGGGCTTCAAAAGCCCCTATCAGTCTCAGACTCTCTCCTCCCTGCCTCCCTCCCCTTTACCTTTAGATCAGGATGTACGCTCTCAGCTCCTGCTCCAGTGCCACACCTCTATGCCTGCTGCTGCCAAGCTCCCTGCCGTAATAATGATCATGGATGGGTCCTCTGAAACCATAAGCATGCTCCTAATTAGACGTTTTCTTTTATAAGTTGCCTTGGTTGTGGTGTCTCTTCGCAGCAATAGAAAAGTAACAAGCAAAACAAAATTTTTTTAAAAGAGCTAACTACTACTACTACTACTACTGATAAAAGTATAGACACTTTATTGTTGTTACTGTTTTTTCATTATTGTTATTGTGTGCACTTGGCTGAGGGCAGACAAGCTGTATCACACTTGTGGGGGTCAGAGAACAACTTTTAGAGCTAGCTCTCCCTTTCACCTTCGTGTGGGCTCTGAGATTTCCAGGCTCATGCGACAAGCGCCTTTACCAGCTGAGCACGCTGGCCCGTAAACTTGTACATGTGTTCAAGAAGGAAGAGAGAGAGAGAGAGAGAGAGAGAGAGAGAACAAAAGAAAGGTCATTCTATTTGCAAAAATTCATGAGGTAACTAGAGAGGCAGAATTACATGTAATTTTTACTTATGAGATCACAGTTTTTATAAACAATAAATTAGATAACATTTAATACTGTAAGATATTAAGCAGCCACTAAACCTGTTTTGAAAACCAGTGGTGTAGGAAGTGTCATTTTTTGAGAAGGACAATGTCTTGCTACATAGCCCAGCTTGACCTTCAACTTGCAGCTTCTTAAATGCTGAGATTACAGACATGCACCAGCTTTACATAATGTAATGTTATGCAAGAAACAAGACACACAAAATATCCACTGTCAGGGGTCAAGTGTTCGCTTTCACATATACAAGGCATTGTGTTCAGCCAACCCCCAGCGTCAGAATTCATGGAACAAATTCTTTCTCAACCCCTTTCTAATTTCTTCTGTACGGTGATCAGAAGGACCTACTGAGTCCCAGCAGTAGGTCCCACTCACAGTGTTCTGTGCGGTTCTCTCTGGTGTCAGAGGAGCCCGCTCAGTCTGCAAACTCAGCAGCCTGGAAGTGCATGCCAACCGGAGCTGATGTATTAATTCCCAGCCTCCTGTGGGCACTTCTGGGATGGACTAGAGGCATCACTAGAATTCTGAAAGTATAGCGCACGTATGGATTTCCTGGGAGAGACCCTCAGCTTTCATAAGATATTCCAAGAAATCTGCTTCCCAAGAAAGGAAGCAGTTGAATGGCGACAGAATGCTCACTGGTTATTTCTGGGGAAGTTGAAACTGCATGTCATTTAAAATACGTATCTGCATTTCATGTTTTATTTTATTATACTTGGCATTGTTTGTTTGAGACAGGGTCTTGTTATGTAGCCCTGACTGGCCTGGAGTTAGGTATATAGAAAACGGGAGCAAGTGCTCTTAAATGATAAGCCATCTCTTCAGCCCCTGTGTTTGGGTGGAAAATGTGTCCGTAGGTACAGCGCTTGCAGGGGCCAGCAGGGGGCAGCCTCAGGTGCCCGGAACTGGAGCTGTAGAACTCCAGGAACCTGCCCAGTGTAGGTGCTGAGGCCAGAACCTGGGCCCTCTGGAAGGACAGCAGGCTCATATGGGGCCGTCTCTTCAGCCACCCCCCTTTCTGAGACAGCTGGCCTCGGACACCCCTTGTAGAGTGAACCCAGGAAATGAGCCTGACAGGGTGCCACACACCAGTAACTTGAGTACTCAAGAGGCCGAGAGAAGGATTGGTTCAAATTCAAGGCCAGCCTGGTCCTGACTCACAACTGTCTATAATGAGATCTGGTTCCATCTCCTGGAGTGCAGACAGACATACAGGCAGAATGCTGTATACATAATGCATTAAAAAGAAGAACCCTGTCTTGAAAAAACAAAACAAAAATAAACAAAGATGCTTTCCCCGTACAGTTTATCCTGATTCTAGTTTCCCCTCCCTCTCCTCCTCCCGGTGCCTCCCCACCTCCCATCCCATCCACATCCACTCCCTTTTTTTGTCTCTCATTAGAAAAGAGACAGGCTTCTAAGAGATAACCACAAAAGATGACAAAATAAAATATAGTAAGATAGAACAAAAACCATAACACGGAAGCTGGGCAAGGTAAGCCAACAGAAGAGAAAGAGCCCCAGGAGCTGGCACAAGAGTCTCTCATAGTCAGGAGTCACTAAACTGAAAGCTACAGTGTGTACACATGGTGCAGACCATGCATGCCCTGTGCCTGCTGTTTCGGTCTCCGTGAGCTCATAGGTCCCTTTTTAGTTGATTCTGAGGGTCTTGTTCTCCTGGTGTCCTCCATCCCCTCTGGCTCTTACACTCTTTCTGCCTCCTCTTTCATGGGGTTCGGATTTGATGGAGACATCCTACTTAGAGCTGCCCAAACACAAAATTCTTAAAAAGAAACGTGGAAGTGAAGAATTTGCAACTGAAGTGTGCTCTGTTTAAACTCAGGGGTCCTTCGCGTTACACGTGAGAGGTCGAGGGGATCTTTTTAATTATTGTTTTTTTAAAGATTTCTTTATTTTTATTTTATGTGTATGAGTGTTTTGTCTGTGCACTACATGTGTGCAGTACCTGAGGAGGCCAGAAGAGGTCATCGGATCTTTGGGAACTGGAGTTACAGATGCAGGCGCAGGGACCCAAATGTGCATTCTCTGCTCTTAACTGCGGAGCCATCTCTCCAGTCAGTCCCCTGGGGGAGAGTTTGGAAGTTGCACAGGTTCACACAGCTGGCCCATCAGGCTCCCTGGACACTGCTGCCCTGGGCACATGCATTTTGCGAGCACCCCCAAATGGAGTCTGTTTACTGATGATTAGAAAGTAGCACCCATAGGAGGCATGGTCGCATGTGACCCAGTGTCCTGGGGACTCATCCCACCTCACTGCCCTTTGGCCAGTGTGTACCCTGCAGTGGGCTGAGGTCAGGTTTCTGGAGAGTGACTTTGTGCATTAGTGCACTAGGTTCATGTTGGCGGCGTCTCTGCTGACCGCATCTTTGATTCACTCCTAGCCCGTGGAAGGAATAAGACATGCTCAAATGTCTGCCAGTAGTGACCCCTGCCGAGAGCACAGCAGCCTCAGCTTGGGGCTCTCCGTTCAAGGGTTTGAGACACATCCACCTTGGCTGTCTGCCATCCGCTTTCCATAAGAGGCCTTTCTCGGGCCCAAAGGGTTACAAAGAGAGCCCAAAGAACTCTGATTTAAAGGATGGGAAGGATGGCCGTCTCCGGTGGGGAGCGGTGCTGCTTGAGTTTGGCGAAGCTACTGATGTTCTTCTGAGCAGTTGCTCTAAGAAAACCATGTGGATTAGGAGCGCCCTCTGCTCCAGACACCATCAGCTGACATTAAGGTATGAGGTGACTTGCAAAACCTAGCTAACCGGGTTATGCAGCTCCCACACAGACAGCGCTGAAGTGACTAAGGCCTTGTTGAAGAACAGGAAAGACCTGGTTTGTTTGCGCAAAGGAGGGGTGCTCTGCAGGAGGCCCAACTGACAGCCTCAGAGGGCTCAGCCTCGCTGGGGTTTCCAGGTACAGAGGCCTGGAGTGGTCACTGGCTAGATATAGCTCTCTAGTCCACAGCTACCACCTCCAGTACAGCCGGGCCACACAACCAGGCAGCCCTGATGCCTGGTGGCACTTGTTTCTGGGGGCTTATGTGACTCTACACCAGGAGGGAAAGGGAAGACTTTCTCTTAACGCTGGAATTAAAAAAATATATTTTTTAAGATTTATTTTATATGTATGAGCCTATTGCCTGCATGTGTATGTGTGCACACCCCACCCCAGCCTGTGCTGGTGTTTTATTCTAAGTGGCAAGAGCTAAGCTACGAACAAAACAGAATGGGACAAGTTCACCTCCTCTAAAAAGTAGTCCGCTTGTCCAAAGAGAATGGTTGTAGAGTCCCCTCATTGCAGGGTGACCTGGAGAGGCTGCTTGCTTCTTTCTCCCTCTCTGTTCAGGAACAACCCTAGAAATGTACTACAGCAAGATCAGGAGTTCAAGGCCATCTTCTGCCGCGTGAGGCTGTCTTAAAATCCTAGAGGGAGCCGAGGAAGAAGGCTAGACAGAGGTCATGGTTCATGGTTCATCTCTCCTCAGTTTAAGAAACATTTCTGACGGGGAGGTGGTGGTGCACGCCTTTAATCTCAGCACTTGGGAGGCAGAGACGGCGGGCTCTGTGAGTTAGAGGCCAGTCTGGTCTACGAAGGAAGTTCCAGGACAGTCAGAAAAACCCTGTCTCGAAAAATTAAAAAAAGCAAGAAAGAAAAAAAGAAAGAAAGAAAGACTTTTGTTTTTTGTTTCTCAGCAGCATATAATGGCTTACAACCATCTGAAACTCCAGTTCTAGGAGACCTGGTGCCCTCCTCTGACCTCCAAGGGCACCAGGTACACAGGTGGTACACATCCATCCTCCCAGATAAAACACTCATACACAGAAAACAAAACAAAATAATCTACTACAACAACAACATTAAAGAAAGAAAAGAAACAATGTCATACTGATTTACCAGCAAATAAAACTCTAGTACTGATCATGGCAAGACTGGCTGAGCCCCGTGGGGACTGGGGACTAAGGCCCTTGCCTCTCTTATTGAGGAAACCAGCATTGAGCTGTCTGGGGCAGCTTTGCATCCTGTCTGCTTCCAGCTGGGTGGAAGTTTGGATCTTTGCAGATGCAAATTAGACACGGTAGACTTGGCAAGCCGGCCTCCTGGCCCCCTTCCAGACAGGCTCTGCTAGGGACAGTCCCAGGGACCCACAGCCCGTGGTCTGTGAGAACATGTTCTTAATGACACTCATTCGAAGACCTTTCCTGCCACCAACCATGTGATGGTCTCCTCAGGGACCTTGCTTTTTTCCTCTCCCCCTTCTCCTTTCTCCTTCTCTTACTTTGCGGTGTATTTCCATGCTCACCATGAAGTGGGGGATCCTGCAGAGCTGCAGGAGCTCGGTTGACTTTTCATTTGTAAAAAACTCCAATTCTGGGCTTCCTTGCACAACATGGCCCCAGAGCATATGGGGGTGGGGGGTGGGGAATAGACCCATGAAGCTGGTGTAATGGTCCAAACCGATTATCCCAGAAGTTGGAACCATCTTGAATTGGAGATCAGTCTGGCCTACATACTGAGACTTTCTCAAAAGTCACAGGAACCCCAGTTCAGACGCTTGCGCCCTCCCCATTCCATAGAGACTAGGGACAGTGAAAGCGGAGCCAGCAGTTCCCCAGGACGGCAGGCTTGTACAAAAGCCACAGGCGTGCATCGCTCTGTGTGAAAGCTGGCCTCAGAAAGGCCCAGGTGGTAAAAGCACGGACTGCTAAGGTAAGGCCTGGCACCTGCATCTCACACTTCCCGCTGCTGGTACCACTGGCAAATCAGTGGGCTTCTCACTCCACCGCAGAGGAATTCGTGGAGGAATTCGTGGATGACTCCGTGTTAGCTTCTGTAAAGCATGCCGGTGATTATAACACACCTTTGTTGCTGTTGCTTTATTTCTTTAGACAGAGTCTCGCTGTGTAGCCCTGGCTGGCCTGAAACATACTATGCAGTCCAGACTGGCCTCAAACTCACAAGAGAGCCACTTGCCTCTGCTTCCGGGGCGCTGGGCTAAAGGTGTGTGCCACCACGCCTGCCCTGAGACAGAGCATGTGAAGCGCTGAGCTGGGGATGTAGCTCTGTTGCTGGAGTGCTTGCCTAGCATTGCATGAAGCCCTGGGTTCGATCCCCAGCACCACGCAAACCAGTCGTGCTGGTGTGTGCTTGTAACCCCAGCATCTGGGCGGTGGAGATAGGAGGAGGAGGAGGAGCTCAAGATCATCGTCATAACTGGAGGCTAGCCTGGGCCATTCGAAACGAAACACTAATAATTAGTAGCAGCATCTGATGAGGTCCTTCCAGAACTGCTTTGACGTTTCCACAGCATCCTAACCTTCTAAAAGGTGATTTCCTGAGAATATTTTTACATCAAATAGACAAGGTCAGCAAGGCAGCAGCCAGCCTGAAGCTAAGTCCCCTCTCTCACTGGCTCTGGACCTGGCAGAGCCCAGCACTTGGGAAGCAGAAGCAGGCAGATCTCTGAGTTCAAGGCCAACAGCGAGAGTTACACAGAGAAGCCCTATCTCAAAACAAACAAACAAAACAAAATGAAGCTGTTCTGGGCCCTGATCACTAACTTGCTCAGGATACAACAGACTCTTTCTTCTCTGTGGGGTCTCCAGGCTTTGGGGAATGGCCCTCCCCTAAAGAGAACTGTTTCTTCCTGAAAATGCACATGAGGTGACATCAGGAAACAAGCTGCTTCTTACCCTCCCACGAACCAAGAGAGACCTGTGGTCTGAGAGGGGCCTTGGACTCAGGAGATCTAGCTCATGTTCTGTTCTGGGGTCTCCAGGGTCCTCAAAGCCCAAGTGGTCCTGGTGCAGCTGGACCCCAGCACAGAGCCGTGAGGCCCCTGAGCTGCACTTACAGCTTGCGTTCCCAAGGACTCCTCACCCCAGCTTCTTCATGGGGTGGTGGGGGGTAGGGTGGGGAAGGGAGAGGAAGATGGGTGTGTGAATCAAGGCCAGCAGAGGAAGGAAGGTCTGCTGTGGAGGCCTCAGAGGGCAATGAGATGAGACTGGGCAATAAATTCATTGTATGGCACCACTCTTGGTAGCCGGTGACATTAACCAGCTCCTACAGAAAGCCTAGCTCTTCCAACTCTGTATTCCTATTGGAAGATACGTCTGCCTGGAGCTTCGCTTGTGCAAGAGATTTCGCAACCTCACGGTGACTTTTGCCACCAATCTAGAACTACAGGCTCGCAAGCCGGCTTGCTTATCAGGTTCTTGGAGCCAGGAGGGGTTGAGAGCCTTGGGATGGGAAAATCTTATCTTGCACAGCTTCCTTCCTGCCCCCTGCACTGGCCCCTCGGAGCTAGGAAGGCCTTCCGGGACCTGGTATCTGGCTGCTGGGCTCCCAGCCAAGTATCCAGAGGACACACTCCAACCGACAGTGGATTCTTCATATCTCCCTGGGGCCAGGGACCATGAGCCAGCCTCCTGCTCTGAGTAGAAAACACCTGAATTTGTCAGGGCCTTGGGTGTCCAGCTGGCTTGTCCACTTGGTCCTGGAAGAAACTGAGGAACGCTGGTCAGGACCATTTCTCTCACAGAGATCATGTCCTCCTACTGGCAAGGCCCTCTTAGGACTGGGGTTATAAACCCAGTGTGAACCTGCCCAGCCCACAGCAGGAGCTCCCTGAATGAGGTCTCAAGGCCCTAGGCCGACAAAGTGCTTAGTCAGCCTCACTTGGAAATGGACACATCTGAGTTGTAACAGTTGCTAAGTTTAAAATCTTTTCCCCCTGAGACAGAGTTTCTCTGTGTAGCTCTGGCTGTCCTGGAACTCATCCTGTATAGCAGGCTGGCTGGCTTTGAACTCAGAGATCTACCTGTCCCGGCCTCTGCCTCCCAAGGGCTAGGATTAAAGGTATGAGGCCACCATTGCCAGGCTATGTTTGTTTGTTTTGAGACTGGGTCTCTTTCTATATGTCTGGCTGCCCTAGGATTCTGTGTAGATCAGGCTATCCTCTGTCTTTTGTGCTGGGATTAAAAGTGTGTGCCACCACGGTTTTAGAATTTTTTTTAAAGGGAATGCTTTGGAATGAAGATAGTTTACCACATAGATCCGAAAACAAAATCTTTGAATGGTATATCCTGGTTCAGTGGACAGAACAGAGAGTGTCGCTAATATGGCTCCTAAGATCCGTAAGCCCATGCAGCAGGAGGGGGAATAAATTTTATGCTGCACACTTGTCAGGCCTGAGTGGAATTCAGATCCTCTGTCTATTGTCCTGACACCTTCAGGTCTAGAAAGTAAGCCTGTCCTTCCTCCTTTCCACATTCCTTTCCAGGGCCCCTCCACCTCCCCACAGATCCTAGCCTACAGTCAGGACGGAGAGACAGGACCAGAGCAAGCCTGGGCCTCCAGTGCCCTTCCTGTGACGCTGCGTCTCTGCTGACCTCGGGGTTAGAAAGGAGCACAGTCCTGGGTCCCAGCCCAGGCGCAGCCCCAATGCAGGAGTGTGGCGGCGATTTTCCATCTTGTTCTGCAGAATGGTTGGCAGATCTTTAGGTCGTCTTGCTGTGGACAAAGGTTTGCATTGGCCAAGCTCTCCTCCAGGTCAGAGAGGGTGGTCCAGGAAGTACCCAGGCCTGCTCAGAACCCAGGCTTCCCACTCTGCCACCTGGAAGGGTGGAGGATGGTTCAGGAGCTCAGGTCACCCTCAACCAGAGCCTCAGACCCAACAGTGTCCTCTTCAACCGAGCCCAGGCCTCTTTCCGCCTGGGCTCCTCTCCCGCTTCCTTGACTTGTTCCCTGGGCCGCTCCCAGCTCCCCCAAAAATCCCCTCCAGGAAATTTGTTTGTTGCCACAAAATAATGCAAATCTGTTGCTTGGCTGCCAGGCAACATTCAGTGTCTGTCTCCATGAGCACTGAAGAGGGGGGGCGGGGCAGGTTGTGAGCCCTGCGGGCACCCTGATAGATGAAGAGGCTGCACTGTGCCATCAGGGACAGGCAAGAGGGTGGAAGTCAAGCTCCACCCCACGCAAAACCCTCAGATGTTCCAAGGCCTTTCCTTCTGATCAATAAACAAATGGTGTATAGGCATTGACTTTTCGTATGTATCATAAGATTTATGTGGGGCTGGACTGGTGGCTCGGTCAGCCTGGGCTACATGAAACCCTGCCAAGACACAGAGCTGGGGGGAGAAAGGAGAGAGGAGATAAAGAAAGAAGGGGACAGGGAAAGGAAGGGAGGGGGAAGGGCGCTCCTGACAGGTGCAGGTCAACCACCTGAAGGTGTGCCCGCAGGTGGGCCAGAAGAATAGGAGGGGAGCTGGTTAAACCTTGACTGAGATGGGCCTGGCTGCTGTCACACTCCTCCTAGGAGCCCGTCTGGGTTGTTAATGTTGGGTGCAGAATCTCACTGTGTCGCCCAACTGGCCTTGAACTCAGGGTGTTCCTCCTCAGGCTCCTGAGTGCTGGGCTTACAGGAGCTGCATCGTCTTGTCCTCTTACCACAGCCCACAGTCTTCCCAGCCCTGCTCAATCCCCCCACGCCCTGGGCGAAGGTCTGAGGAGAATGCTGTCTGCTCTTCGCTCCTTTCTGCTCCTGCTGTAGGTGCCTCCCATGATTAGGCTGTGACCACTCTGAGAGGAATGGAATTTGCTAGGCTCCTCCTAACTGAGGTAAGGTGGTAACAGCAGCATATTGACCAGCTACCACATACCTGGCCCTTGGGTGAGTGTGGACTGTAAACACTGCCTGCTTCACAGTAGTCATCCTGGGAGGCAGATGTTTTCTTTCTGATCAGATTCTGGACCTCAGAGAGATTAGTAACTGGCCCAAGGTCTCACAGACAATATATCAATTCAGAATCCAGCCAATCTGAAATTCAGCGAGTGATCTTGAGTTTTGAGTCGTTAACTAGGATGTGTTACCTTGCCTGCAGAATCCAGCGGTTAATCCACATTCTCGCCGAGCTCCAACTCAAAACTTCGTAGCTTCATTGCACCCATCCAAGGGGGCCAGAGGCTCCTTGGAGGTCACAGAGGTGTGAGCATCTCTACTTGGGCTCTTGAGAGGGCCTGGGACTGCTGAGCAGGAGAGCCCAATGACAGGGAGGACACACAAAGTCTTCATCGTGTGTTCTCTAAGGATGTGAACCTCACAGGAGGCAAAACAGAGCAACTTACGGCTTAAAAGCAGAATCTGCTTCCTGCTGCGTGGTTAAATTTATTCCATGTGGTCAGCTAAGTGTGTTTCGGCATCGGGTGATGGATCCGGGGCAGGGCCCTGCCTAGTTCACAGGGCCACTGTTGAAGGATGAGGGGCCTCGGGTAGGAGTTAAGATAGAGCTGGGCATGGGGCAAAAATCTCTGCTCCCTGCAAAGAACACTGGATCTATGAGCACAGCGTGGCGACTCCTAAGACAGGTGTCCTGTCCAGCCCCACAGACAGGGTCTCCTCACCCTGTCCCCACGCTGTGTTTATGATCTAGGACACCGCAGGCTGCAGAAGCCTAAGAACTTGTGTTGGTGTGGCTATGTCTGTAAATGTGTGCGTGGTGCTTGGTACTAAACCAAAAGCAAGTACTTCCCTGCCTCATAACTAAGAAGCTTTTTTGTTTGCCCTGTGGCTTTATACTATTTATAAATATTTATATTGAGACAAGGTCTTGCTACGTAGTCCTGGCTAGCCTCAAACTTGAGGCCACCTTCTGCCTCCGTCTTCTGAGTGTTGGGATTACAGGGCGTGTATCCACCACTCCTAGCTGGCCTTACACTAGTGAGCATCCTGTTTCACTCTAGTGCTGGGGTTTTTGTTTTGTTTTCTTTCCTTTTTTTGTTTTGTTTGTTTGCTTGCTGTTTTGTTTTGGTACGTGGGGGTCTCACGTAGCCCATGCTGGCCTTAAAAACACTGTGTTGACAATGATGACTTTGAATCCCTGATCCTCCAAGCACAGTGCTAGGCTTATAGGCGCACAACACCACAACTATCTATGACTTGGAATCTTTCCTAGTTTGCTTGTTTTGGGAAGGGACTCATTGAGGCCCAGGCTGGCTGGTACTTACTCTGTAGTCAAGCGACCTTGAACTCCTGCTTCTGCCTCCCAAGTGTTAGTGTACCGGGACTGTACCGCCACACCCCACTACACTAAGATTCTGTTTTTCCTTCTTTTTTTTCTTTTTAAGATTTACTTATTATGGCCGGGCGGTGGTGGCGCACGCCTTTAATCCCAGCACTTGGGAGGCAGAGGCAGGTGGATCTCTGTGAGTTCGAGACCAGCCTGGTCTACAAGAGCTAGTTCCAGGACAGGCTCCAAAACCACAGAGAAACCCTGTCTCGAAAAACCAAAAAAAAAAAAAACCAAAAAAAAAAGATTTACTTATTATGTATACAACATTCCTTCCATGTATGCTTGCATGCCAGAAGAGGCACCAGATCTCATTACAGATGGCTGTGAGCCACCATGTGGTTGCTGGGAATTGAACTCAGAACCTCTGGAAGAACAGTCAGTGCTCTTAACCTCCGAGCCATCTCTCCAGCTCTTCCTTCTTTTTTTTTTAAATTGATTTTTATTGAGCTTTACATTTTTCTCTGCTCCCCTCCCTGCCTTTTCCCTCCCCTTCAACCCTCTGCATAGGTCCCCATGCTCCCAATTTACTCAGGAGATCTTGACTTTTTCTACTACCCATGTAGATTAGATCTATGTATGTCTCTCTTAGGGTCCTCATTGTTGTCTAGGTTCTCTGGGATTGTGATTTGTGGGCTGGTTTTCTTTGCTTTATGTTTGAAAACCACTTATGAGTGAGTACATGTGATAATTGTCTTTCTGGGTCTGGGTTACCGCACTCAAACTAATGTTTTCTAGCTCCATCCATTTACCAGCAAAATTCAAGATGTCATATTTTTTCTGCTGTGTAGTACTCCATTGTGTAAATGTACCACATTTTCCTTATCCATTCTTTGGTCGAGGGGCATTTAGGTTGTTTCTAGATTCTGGCTGTGACAAACAAAGCTGCTATGAATATAGTTGAGCACATGTCCTTGTGGCATGATTGAGCATCCTTTGGATATATACCCAAAAATGGTATCACTGGGTCTTGAGGAAGGTTGTTTCCTAATTTTCTGAGAAATCGCCACACTGACATCCAAAGGGGCTTATACCAGCTTGCACTCCCACCAGCAATGCAGGAGTGTTCCCTTTACCCCACAACCTCTCCAGCATAAGTTGTCATCAATGTTTTTGATCTGGGCCATTCTTACAGGTGTAAGATGGAATCTCAGAGTTGTTTTGATTTGCATTTCTTTGATGACTAAGGATGTTGAGCATTTCCTTAAGTGTCTTTCAGTCATTTTAGATTCCTCTGTTGAGAGTTCTCTGTTTAGGTCTGTACTCCATTTTTTTTTAAATTGGATATTTGTTCTTTTGATGACCAATTTCTTGAGTTCTTTGTATATTTTGGAGATCAGATCCTTGACTTCAAACTCTACTACAGAGCTACAGTACTGAAAACAGCTTGGCATTGACATAAAAACAGACAGGAGAACCAATGGAACCGAATTGAACACCCGGATATTAATCCATACACCTTTAAACACCTGATGTTTGACAAAGAAGCAAAATATATCAAATGGAAAAAAGAAAGCATATTTCACAAGTGGTGCTGGCATAACTGGATATCAACATGTAGAAGAATGAAAATAGTTCCGTATCTATCACCATGCAGAAAACTCAAGTCCAAATGGGTCAAAGACTTCAACATAAAGCCAGCCACACTGAACCTCATAGAAGAGAAAGTGGGAAGTACACTTGAACTCATTGGCGCAGGAGACCACTTCCTAAATATAACCCCAGCAGCACAGACACTGAGAGAAACAATTAATAAATGGGACCTCCTGAAACTGAAAAGCTTCTTTAAAGCAAAGGATGTGGTCAACAAGACAAAACGACAGCCTACAGAATGGGAAAAGATCTACACTATATTTTTTATTTTTATTTTTTTGGTTTTTTTGAGACAGGGTTTTTCTTTATAACAGTCCTACCTGTCCTGAAACTTGTAGACCAGGCTGGCCCCGAACTCATAGGGATTTACCTGCCTCTGCCTCCTGAGTGCTGGGATTAAAGGCGTGCACCACCATGGCTACACTAACATTCTTAACAAGTCCCACAAACTTGAAGAATGAGCTCACCGACTCTTCTCTACCTCCAAACAAGCACACGTGCCTCTGTTCAACCAGACTTTGGCCCTGGAGAGGGGCTGCTGGAGGTCCACCATGGCCTCTACGTCCCACATTGACCGTCCTGACTGACCAGAGTGCCCTCCTCTCCTGCCTCTCAAGCTCAGCAGCTGTGGGATTGGACAGCCCAAAGCAGCTCAGTCTCAGCAGCCATGAGCTTTCTCTGTCACCTGGTAGCTTCAAGTCTTCTGGAATGTTCATCTTTGTCCGCCATCACAGTGACCTGAGTGCTGAGACGCGGGAGGCTTGGATTTTGCATAGGCAAATGCGCTTCAGTTCTGGGTTATCAGACCCGAGGCTGCTGCCAATCTTCATTCTGTTTCTTCTGTGGGACAATACTGTTGTGTCTGGGGGAGACAGCTCTGGGCCTGTAGCATAGCTCCAGGCTGTTGGAGTTCAGTTGGAGCAGGCGGCAGTTGGGCAGCTGGGAGATCTGACTCCATAGCCTCTGCAGCAGGGTAGGCTTGGGGAACTGATACGAACAGAGGGAAAGTCCTGGGGTTTCCTGAGCTGCTTGACTGACACGAGCTGCCCATTTCCAACCTCCCTAATGGCTCTGGAACCTATGACCTAAGGCTCAGCACTCGGGGCTCACCAGCTGCTGCATCAAAATCGCTTGCTTCCCTGTGTGTCTGTCTGCTTTTGGGGTAAACTCTCACTCCAACCCATCCTTACCTTGAACTCCTGCCTCAGCCTTCCGGGTCCTGGGATTTCTGGTATGCATCACCAAAACCCCCCGCTTTGCCTAAGAGCCTTCCTAAGTTATATCCTGGGTTCCAAGGCAGACATTCTGACCTCAGAGGAGGGGACGAGGCCCCTCACCCCCTCGTAATTCTCAGTGAGCATTTGAGGACTTTTGTTCTGCATAGGCTGGGCACACTCTACCCTGCTGAGAAAGGCAGACCCTCACCAGACACCTTTCCTCTCCTTCAGCCTCACTCCAAGTTGCTGCTGGCTAGAACTGCGGCCACTGCTGCTGATTCTCAGTGTCTCGAAGTTCCCTGCAAAGGAACTAGCCAGTTGGGTGTGAGAGCAGCAGTCTTGTTCCCAAGGCACACTCTTTAGAGTTCTCGTCCCCTGTTGTCCTGTCCAGGCCTTGCCCTGCAGGACTCTGGCCAGTTGACAGTTTGGGAAAACCCCCGAGGGAGTGGCAGAAGCAGCTGCAGCTGCAGAGGTGGTAGGGAGGGAAGGAGTCACCAAGGGCTGGCATCTTCCTTCCCTTGAGTGCTGTCTGGCTTCCTGCCCAGGTTGAGGCCTGCCGCACTCCCCGGCCTGGCTGTAGGCTTCTCCCCTTTGAGTGACCGCTTCACCCTATTCAAGTGTGCCTACTTCCTCTTGATCCTTCTGTTCCCTCCACTATAGTCTGTGCCAGGTGGACCTCCCCCACACCAGCCCACAAATTTGAATTTATGAGTTCCTCCATTTTTTTCAAGAGTCCACCAGGACAAAGAGTTGATTCCTCCCTCCCTGCCTCTGTGGTGCCTGGGACCTGACACGTCTTTCATGTCTGTCTCGGAAAGCCACACCCAGCCCCATGTTTGTGGGTGGTCACCACTCTTCCACACACAAATAAATGGAAAAGAATAAGTTATTTAATTGAAAAGCCCTCCGGACACCTCCCACTCCACACCATCTCTGAAGACCCAGTAAAGAATCAAACACAGGGTGTCGCCACTCTCATGAGCTTGCATTCTAATGGACACGCAGACCAAGAGACAAGAAAACAAACAAGACAATGGCAAATTGTAAAATCTCTGGGAGGGGATGCATGCTGGAACAAGGAGTGATGGATCGCCTGTAAGTCCTGAGATTGTGGCTTATCTTCACCACACCGACTTCTGAAGCGGAGCAGAAAACTCACCCCAGTCCAAGTCCAGAAGGAAAAAGCCTTGAAGGACTCCAAATCAAAGAGCTAGAACAGGAACCAGCTCTTCTTTACACCTGCTCAAAGCTGTGGCTATCAGCGGTGGAGAGGCCAGCAGGGGCTTTGATTGCTGACAGGAAGTGGGCAGTGACCACCTACAAATATGAGGGCTAGATATGACCTCCCAAGACAGACATGAGGGACGTGCCACAGAGGGAGGGAGGGAGGAGTCCACCCCATATCCTGATGGATTCATTAAAAAAAAAAAAGTGGAGGAGCTGATGAATTCAAATTTATAGGCTGGTGTCCGGGAGGTCCACCTGGCACAGACTACAGTGGAGGGAACAGAAGCAGGCATGGGGATCAAGAGAAAGTTCGTGCACTCAAATAGGGTGTGCGTGTCTGTGCGTGTCTCTGTGTGTGTGAGCACTGTGTAAGGTCAACTGTGTAAGAACAACTAGTAGGAGTTGGTTCTCTCTTTACACTATGCAGTCTTGAGGCTTGAGCTCAGGTTCTCGTGCCTGATGACACATACCTTTAACCACTGAGCCATCTCACGGGCCCTGGTTTTTGTTTTCTATTACAAAAGTTTGTTTAGCAGAAAGTTTCATATGAAAACGTACATATCCCAGTTCTACACCCCAGTCAAGCAGGCTCTCTGGGGAGGGATGTGAATGCGTCTGCTGAAGCGCCGTTGTTTAGGCCCTTTCCAAGGCTTCTGACATGATGATGCTGTTCCTCGTGTGACCAGCATTCCAATGCTGCTTTGCTGCCACCTGCACACTCATCAATGCTGTGCTATGTGGCCTTGCACACTCATCAATGTTGTGTGTGTATGTGCTCTTGCACACTCATCAATGTTGTGTGCGTGCTCTTGCACACTCATCAATGTTGTGTGCTCTTGCACACTCATCAATGCTGTGCTATGTGGCCTTGCACACTCATCAATGTTGTGGTATGTGCTCTTGCACACTCATCAATGTTGTGTGTATGTGCTCTTGCACACGCCACTGAGCTTGTGTGGTGGTCAGAGGACAGCTCTGTGGGAGTAGGCTCTCTCCTTCCACCGTGTGGGTTCTGGGGATTGAACTTAGGTTTTCAGTTTTGGAGACAGGCACCCTTGATTTGCTGAGCCATTTTGATGGCTTGCGGTTAGTTTTGTGAATCTAAAATCCTCGTGAATTATGTAAGAGCAACTATGAATTAGGCTAATTGTTCTTGTCCCCCAAATATTTGTTTGTTTTGTATGATCCGGAGGATGATCTACAATCACAAGGCTTTCTGTTTCGAATGAGTGGGTGGCAAGCAAAGTAAAAGAATAAATTATAGCTGGGCAGTGATGGTGATGGTGCCCGCCTTTAATCCCAGCACTCAGGAGGCAGGGGTTGGAGGAGCTCTGAGTTTAAGACCAGTCTGGTGCTACAGGGCAAGTTCCAGGACAGCCAAGTCTATGCAGAGAAACTCTGTCTCAAAAAAAAAAAAAAAAAAGGAAGCAACAGGAAGAAGAAACACCATTAAATCAGGGCCTCCCAACATCCAGGAGAGACACTGAGCAGTCCTGGTTGAGAGACAACAGAGCTGGCATCACCACACTGGAGCTTACGAACATCTAGCCACAGATGTCCGGGGATGCCATCAGCTGGAGCTCTGGATCCAGAGAGTCCCGGCGGGGACAGGATGGCCCCTCAAGTGCAACAACAAACAGAGCAGGCAGATGACATTATCAGGTTGGGGCTGACAGACACGCAGCAGAAGTCACCTGTGGAGGGTGAGCCAGCTGGGCTTCCCATTTGAGTTTTTCCTTCCCAGAAAAATAAGCTTCCCATGGCAGCCCTGGGCTTCTTGTCCCCACTGCAGGCATTTTTATATCACAGGATAAACATTGTCACCCCTACTGGAAATGGTTTACCTTCTAACTTTTCTCAAGGACACAATGTTTTTCCCTTGGGCTGGCCCCTTCTGTCCCCTCCCTGGCATAGCTATCTGGACAGCAAGTCCCAGAACAAAGGGTTTGGAGGACACTTTGAAACAAATATGCTTGGGCCTGAAAGGAGGGGAGGCAACCCCAGTTCCAGAGCCAGCTTCTCAGTGAATTAAATCGCGGATGACAGTTTGCCAATACAATGTAACCCTAGCCTTACCTGGGTACGTTACCCGCCAGTCTACTTTTCAGATCAAATGCAGATGCCGCACTGATTGCAGCCTCAGTGCCCATGGCTCTTGCTTCAGTCCAGTTCTGTGTGGTTCAGCTGTGCAGGGTGGAAGCCAGCAGGTTCTGTGAGCTCGCCTTGCCACAGGGATAGAGGCTGATGTGCAGGCAGGGAAGGACATGGGTGCGACAGCCTAAGAGGCTGGGAATTCAGCTCGGGAGCCTGACATGATGATCCAAGCCAAATGTGCAGGTTCATCACCAAAGAGCTGCCCTCCTGAAACCAGCTTGGCCCACAGCAGGCTCTGGCCTACACAGTCCGGCTGTGATTTGGGGAAAGCTACTGGTAAGTGAGATGGACTAAGCCCAGCATCATCTGGGTTGAACACCCTCTACCCCCAGCCTCCACCTCAGCCAACACCTAGGGGCTGGACAGAGCATCCTTGACCCAGGAAAGTCTTTGGGCCGAGGAAGAAGGAAAAGCAGGCAGCCTTCTCCACCAGAGTGTTCTGTTCTTTCTAAGCTCTATGGGGCGAACCCCTGGCCACCTGCTCCTCTTAATGGACCATGGATCCTGGAAGGAGCAGGACACGCCTCTTCTCCTAGGATTTCAGGCCGAGTCCCTAGTTGGAGCCAGGCAAGGACTGGGCCTGGCTCTTTTTCAAGGCTGACTCCAACTCCTCCTACTTGCTTTCAGCCCTTCTGTCCCCACCCCTCCCCACAGTGTCTACCACACAAAAAGAGGCAAGCGGGGAGGCGGGGAGGCGGGCGGGCTGGGAAACTCCCGTCCCCACACTGCCAGCTGAGTATAATTAGCCCCATTGCCTTCACAGAGGCAACACTGTGTGCTTGCCAGGGCCCATGCCTTCTACTGTCTGTCAGCCGCCTCTCAGGGCAGTCAAACCTCCAACCCAGCTTCAGCAGGGCAAAAAAGGGCTGAGACAGAAGGACACAACAACAGGGCAAGTCAGAGAGGCCTGAAACCTGTGGCTGGGTCTTAGCGGAGGCCTTCGGGTGGCTGTTTCTCCATGGTCCCTCTCGGCCCCCAGACCTTCTGCCCCTTGCTCCTTCACCACTCGTAGAAGTGAAGTCAAGTGAGGAGATCCATGGCATCTGCAGGCAACAGCTGCCTTTTTCTGGCTGAGGGTTTTGTAACAGAAGACTCTTGGGTTATTGGGGGCTGGTCCCAGGGCCTCAGCTGTTCCAGACGACTTGCTTCAAGTGGTTTTGCTTTTGAGGAACCTAGTGCCCAGGCCCTCAAGGACTGCTCTACTGACGCGTGTCCCAAGGCCTCTACTGGTCACAGCTCCATTCCTCTCACACCCTCTGGCTTCCGCCCACTCCTTTCCATCCCGGGCTTTGGGTCCAAGGAGATGTGGGAAGAAGTTGGCTGGAGCATCTCTGCTCCTAGAATGACTCCAGGCTGTGCTGAAACTCAAAGGGAGAAAGACAGCTGGAAAGGCGAATCCTAGGTCGACAGTGTGTGTGTGTGTGTGTGTGTGTGTAGCCGAACATGGTGATGCATGCCTGTAATCCCAGTGTTCGGGAATCTGAGGCCAGAAAATCACTAGAGCCCAAGGGTTTGATGCCAGGGAGCACGTCTTGCAGGGGACCCAGGCTGAATTCACAGCACCCACATGGTGGCCCACAATGTATTCTATCTCTATATAAATAGAAAAAGATGTAAAAAGCTACATATAATACACATATCTTTAATCCCAGCACTTTGGAGGCAGAAGTAGGAAGAACTCTGTAAGTTCAAGGCCAGCCTGGCCTACATAGTGAGTTCCAGGCCAGTCAAGGCTACATAGAGAGATGCTGCCTCAAAAATAAACAAGCAAATGAATAAATAAAATTTTCTATAAATGTTCTGAGCTTCTCTTCAAAATTATGTTATTAAGTTAATAAAATTGACTTTGTGTGTTTATCTTCATGTGCACACGTTTGTGCATGCAAGTGTATGTGGAAGCCAGATGACAATTTTGGCTGTTGTTCCTCAGGACCCATCCACCCCGTTTTGTTGTTCAGATTTTTAAAATTTGTATTTTATGTATATGAATGTTCTGCCTCTACGTGTGTATGTGAGCCACTGTGGAGGTGCTGGGGACCAGGCCTGAGGCCTCTGCAAGAATAGCAAGTGCACGTAACCAGTGAGCTGGCTCCAGGGCCCGCCCTCTGTGTTGAGATAAGGTCGGTCTTTCATGAGGATCGGAGCCCACTGGTTAGGCCGTGATGACTAGCCAGGGAGGCCACACTCAACTGTCTATATGGGTGCTGGGGAATTGAACTCAAGTCCTCAAGCTTGCCTGACAGGCAATTTTACTGACAGAGGTATCTCATAGACTATATATATATATATATATATATATATATATATATATATATGCATACACACACAAATATATATATATATTCCCGTCTAAGTGTAGTGCTGCCATGTGCATGAGCACTTGCTATGGGCTGGCGAATCTATTCCTCAAGACGATCTCCTAGGGTAAGTGCCCTGTGGGGATCGTCAGCCCCTGGCTGCTTGCCTAAGTGCTCTTGACTTCCTGCAGACTTTTAATGTTGGTCAGTGGATATCTCAAAGATCAGAGGAAGGGAAGAGAGGGAAGCCATTCATGTCTTTGATACCCACCCCCACCCCTCCCTGCCATAAGGTCACCCAGGCTAGGCTCTGACCCGGCTTCTATTTAGTGATGTTAGTGCTGCTAGCATCAGCCCCGTGCTCTTGCCCAGTGCCCTGCATTGCTTCCACCCTTCCAGCCTGGTAAACAGTCCCTTTGCAAAGCAGGCCGGCCTGTCCTGCACCGCTTCTCAGCTTTGTGCAGAACAAAGCTTAGATTGTCCTGGGCCTCATCAGCTTACTGCTTCTCACATTCTCTCTCTCTCTCTTTGTAAGATTTTGGGGCCAGGTGGTGGTGGCGCATACTTTTAATCCCAACACTCCAGAGGCAGAGGCAAGCAGAATGTTTCCTCTGTATCATTGTGTGCAGTCACCATGGTTTGTAACTCCATGGTCTGACACCCTCACACAGACGTACATGCAGGCAAAACACCAACGCACAGAAAATGCATATAAATAAGTTAAAAAAGAAGTCTGTAACGTGTCAGATATCTTTTTATAACACGGAGAAAAGTAGCTAATATAAATACAGAATTTAGCATTTTAGGTCAGTTTGTTTGTTGGCAGAGTCTCATGTCTCTCGTTGCGATGTAGTCAAGGGTGATCTTGGCTCTTAACTGTCCTGTCTCTGTATCCCAAGTGCTGGGAGTTCTCCATCCTGGATCTATTTTGATTCTAGTGATTATTTTGAAGTATATAGTTCAGTGACATTTAGTACCTTCGCATTCCTGTACAAATATCCATCCATCCATTTTAAGAACTTTCTCATCATTACCAACTGAGACAGAGAAACCCTATTTGATAATAATAAAGAAGAATAAAGCTCTTATTTTAAGTATATATCTTGGATATTATATTAGTTACTTTTATTATTGCTATGGCGAAAGCAACATAAGGCAAGAAGGGCTCTTTGCTTATAGTCTGAATGGATGTAGTCCAGCAGGGAAAGCTCGGTGGCAGGAGAAGGCACCAGCTGGCTAGATTGTGTCCCCGCCAGGGAGCAGAGAGATGAAACCAGCCGCCAGTTCACTTTCTTCTTTTCATTCAATCTAGGATCCTAGCCCATGGGATGGTCACGTAGTCAGGAGCCATTCCTTCCTCAGTCAAACCTTTCTGGAAACACACTTAGGGATGTGTTTCCACGGTGGTTCAATGTCTTAGTTTGTGTTCTATGATTGCAAAGAGACACCATGACTACAGCCACTCTTATAAAGAAAACATTTAATTGGGGCTGGCTTACAGTTCAGAGCTTACTCCATTATCATCATGGAGGGCCGCATCATGGTACACAGATGCTGGAGGGCCACGTGACGGTACACAGATGCTGGAGGGCCACGTGACGGTACACAGATGCTGGAGGGCCACGTGACGGTACACAGATCTGGAGAAGCAGCTGAGAGATCTGCATCCAGATTCGCAGGCAGCAGAGAGAGCCTCTGGGCCTGACTCAAAGCCCACCCTCAGTTGACATACTTCCTCTAACAAGGCCACACCTCCTAATCCCTCCAAATAAGGTCGGTCTCTGGTGACCAATCATTCAAATCTATGAGCCTATGAGGACTATTCTCATTCAGCCAACACACCGACCAAGTTGACAGTGAAGATTAACTTTCACAGACAGGAGGAAGTCCTTAGAGGGGAGCAAATACCAGAGACCACCTAGAGGATAACCAGTTGTCCCCTGTGCTCTCTTCCACCTTTCTGGGCTCCTTGGTGAGTACTAAGGACAAGAATTGCTTAGCCACTGAGATTGACAGGTACTTGAGAACCACCCAGCCCACTAAGAGTCCAGGCCTTTGGGTGAGGCCAGAGGCCAAAAAGGCCAGCAAAATGGGCCAGCCATTGCTCACAGAGGGCCTTCCAATATGAGAGCTGTCGGCAAGTACACAAACCACAGAAGAAGCCCCGGTGGTGTCAGAGGAGGACTGGAGAAGCAGACAAGCAGGCAGCGGGTGGAAGGAGAGCAGCGAGCCATCGGCAGGGGCTCTGAGGAGCAGGCTGGTCCAGCCTCTCTCTCACTTAGCTCAATTCCTCTCCACAGAAGACCAGGGAATCCCAGGGAAGAGACGTGAGAGAAAACCGAGTGGAACATACACGGGGAAGGATTCCTGCTTTCCAGATTTCTGAACTCCAACTCCCTAAAGAATTGCAAAGACACAAGATTTGATCAGGAAGTTGCCTACAGAGAAGCAGTAAGACTTCGGTCTCTGGTGGAACTCAGGGCTGTCCTGAGATGTACGTCGATCCTGGTGAAGTCCTGAAAGGGGGGACCCTAGCCCAGATTCTACCCCAGGTCTAGGAAAGGTGGCGGAGGTCTGTGTAAGAGACGGCTATGGAACACGTCCAGGCACATGACCCTCTACATTGCCACCTGCTGCCGGAAGTCCTGTGTTCCTGGGACGACACAGGCAAGGAAGAGACCAGCTGCCTGGGGGTCTGGAGGGCAAGAAGTGACACCTGGAGGTGATGAGGCCGAGAATGTCAGTGGATGCCTGGTGGACAGCTGGCTCCAGAGCGCATGAGCTCCAGCCTCCTCCTGTGTTCTGTGTCAGTGTGCCCAGACTCAGGAAAATCCCAGGAGCTAGCTGGAGGTGGGAGGGGAATAGCCACTTTGTACTGAGATGAAGTAACTGTCCCTGCCCCCCAAGGAACAAGAGCTAAAAGAAAAACATGGTTGAAATGCAAAAAGCAATTCCCTGAAATTCTATTTTGTGACATCTATTATAAGACACGAGAAAGCCGGGCATAGTGGTACATGCCTTCAATCCCAGCACTTGGGAAGCAGAGGCAGGAGGATCTCTGTGAGTTCAAGATGGGCCTGGTCTACACAGTAAGTTCCAAGAGAGCCAGATATATGTAGACAGACCCTGTATCAAAAAGACACAAAATCCACAATCTGTAAGAATAAAATTTGTACAGTAAAAGCTTACAAATAAAAGACAATAGGTCAAGGGAAAGGATTGTGTTACATGTGACAAGAATAGTGAGTTCTTTCTTACATGAACTCATAAAGGAATGGCAAGGCTGTCCATCAGTAAGACAGCTCAAAGAGCTGAGGGTGGCAGAGGGCAGTTTGTGTAGGGAATTCTTGCTTTCCACGTGAACCACCTTAGATACCACGACCTGAGTCACAGTGATGGGTCCACAGCAGTTCAAAGGCTGGCATGTTCTAGAACAGCTCTGGGAGGAATAGGAAAGACAAATAAGGAAGTTCTGTTTGAGTTGTCACCCTGCCAAGTCCCACGGGGACAGCGCTGATGACTCTGCATAGACTTGGACCTGCCTCCAAGTGGATATTGTTATCTCTCAACAAAATCTGCACCGGCTCAAAGGTGAGGCCAACAAAACTTCAAAGGTCAGTTTAGACTGCCACTGAGAAGAATGAGTAAGTCAAGAAATTCAGGGCTTGGGAATACACGAGTGTGGTGCGAACAAAAGACGTCCGCACTCAAGCAGGGTCCATGCTATCTGCCGCAGGAGCAGAGCCCTTAAGGGCTGAGAGAAGTCAACATGGCTGAGGCTGTGGGCAGGCGAGCATTCTCAAGCCCTGGTGGAGAGAGAGAAACTGAGCCAGGCGGTTTGGGAAAAGTGGGGCGATGGTCATAGGTGAACTGTGTACTGCCTTCTCTCTGGAAATTCACGTCTGGGTGTTCACTCTCTGGCAGCCTCATGCAAGGATATCGAGTATTGCCTATCCAGTAAAGCGTTAGAAAGAGCATGAGGACCATAAGATGGAAACTTACGGTATGTCCCCATGGTGCAGTGTTTAAAAGGCTGAGGGAGATTTATACATATTGACTTGGAATGATTGATCTCTAGAGCACGAACAGGTTAAAGTGGCAAGTCAAAAAACTGACACACATAGTATTGTATGTGTCTGTTTACTTATTTGAAGTCCTTCTTATCTCCTGAAATTACATCTTTTATAAACAAGACAGTTGTAAGCTGGGCCTATAGCTCAGTGGTAGAGTTCCTTCCTAATGCAAGCCCCTAGGTTTAATTTCTAGTACTTCCAAAAATATCAAAACAAACAAACAACAACAAAACAACAACAATGCCCTGTAACCCCAGGCTCAGGAAGCTGAAGCAAAATCATCAACATGACTGTGAGACCAGCCTGAGCTCCAAAATACTAACCAACCAAATAGCCCAAACCTCAAGGCAGTTTCCTTTCATTTCCCCCGTGGTAGGGACCGGGGAGATGTCTCGGTCAGTACAGTCCTTCCTATGCCAGGACCAGAAGTGCACACGTGAAAAAGCACAGCTCACCAGGAAAAAAGTCTAAGTGAGGATTAAATAAGTTGATACAAGCAAAACGCTTGGAACAGAGCCTAGCTCATAGATGCTCTAGCTACTGTTACTTGTGTAAATACAAGCTTTGCTTCTCAAGTAGGCGGTGTTGGGCTCTGTGAAACTCTCATCCTAATAAGGCCCTGGTTTGCCTGAACATGAATTGCAGAAGAGGGGTGCCCATTGCACGCATCTACAGGGAGCGGACAGCCCCATCCTCCTGTGGGGGTGGAGGAGGAGGATGAGTAGACAGTGAAAGCCACTCCCTAAGTAGCAGGCTCTCACACCTGACAGAGTGTCCAGGGTTGGGTGTGGTGGCCCAAGCCTTTAATCACAACACTCAGGCGGCAGAGGCAGGTGGGTGTTTCTTAGTTCAAGGTCAGCCTGATCTATTTGGGAAATCCCCTGTCGGTCGGGTATTCACCAGTGAAGACTGCACAGACACAGGTTTAAGCCAATAGGAAGTCTTTATTAGCTAGCTTACATGGGGTGTTTGGGATTTCAGTATAGCCCCAGTCCTGGGTTGACATATTTCAGTTAACAAGAACTGTTTGCCAGAAGCAGAACTATAGTAGCCAAAAAGCAAGGTTAGTCCATTTAGACACATTCCCAGGACTATGAACTTTGATAGATTAGGTCTTAGTTTTCATTTCTGGCAGATGGTGCTGCCTGTGTGCTGAGGTTGCAGCCTGGATGGCACTTCCATCATGGAGTCAGTTGTGCTAAGGTCTGGGGCTCTGTTACATTCCAGACCAGCCAGGACTACGTAGTGAGACTGGTTCAAACAAGCAAGCAGATGGACCAACAGAATTCATTTCCAGCTGTGCTGAGCCCACCTGAGGCAGCCAGTGTCACTGAACAGGGAAGCCCGTCTGTTCAAAGGTACACAATTAACTGAGGAGAGCGTTACTCTGGAACAGAGACAGATGTGTCTAGCAGTAATTTCTCATCAGGACCGCCAGCCCACAAATAATGACACCGAGACTTATTAATACTCTCTGCTTAGAAGTCCCACCTATCCCTCCTGCCTAGCTATTGGCCGTTCGGCTTTTGATTACACGAATCACAGCAATACACCTTCACACAGTGTACAAACATCCCACACCAGATGTGTTCAAGACCCTTCTGTGGGTTCTGAAGCGGCTGACACACAGCTAGGCCAGTAGGGTGGCTTAAGTAACCCTTCTGCCTTGGGGACCCACACAGACTGCTCAGTCCCTCCAACAATGCTTTCCACCTGTAGCTATGAGTAATTAAAATTGTTGCTAACACGACGGAATTGTCTCTCTTCCTTAATACCATACTTCTGGAAAGAAAACTCAACAGGGGTGACCAGTTTCCCTGAAATAAGGACCTGAAGTGCTTGTAAAGCCAGATGTGGTGGTTGGCACCAGAACTCCCAGCACTCAGAAGGTAGAGGCCGGTGAAGCATAAAGCTCAAGGCTGTCCCTAGCCACAGAGCAAGTTCGAGGCCAGCTTGGGCTTCATGAGAAGCATGCTGCGGGCTAGCTGTGAGCTCCGTGGCATCACTTTTGCTAGGACTTGGCTCAATTTCCAGCACCAGCACTAAGGAAAAGCAAAACAAAACAGAGAGCTTTTATTTCTATAGCATTTAGAATTGATTATGTTTGTGAGTATGCGCTCTTGGCAGAGTTGCAAGAAATTTAATACATGTGTGCACTGCTCTGAGCGATATGAGTTTATACATGCTTTTTGGAGCGGATCTTGGCAGTACCTCAGGAACTAGAAGAAGTCCTTGCCTTTAACACAGTAGTTTATTTTCTGAGAACTTATCTTAAGAAGAAAACAAATCCAAAAAGGGGGGGGGGAAGAGGAGAGTTGTAAATGGAATACACATTCTGTTTTCACTGCTATCTTATTTTTGTTTGAAAAGCGGGAGACTAAGTGTTCTCTAGAGGCTTATGGTGTGATATAGCCATTTGGTAAAATGGGATCCAGGTATTAAAAAGTGGAGTGCTGAATTAGCATGCCCAAACCTTGGTTTCAATGGTGAGCACAAAAGGAGGAGGAGGAGGACGAGGAGGAGGAGGAGGAGGAGGAGGAGGAGGAAGAAGAGGAAGAGGAGGAGGAGAAGGAGATGAGAGAGAGAGAGAGAGAGAGAGAGAGAGAGAGAGAGAAGGAAGGAAGGAAGAGAGGTAGAGACAGAGAGAAATGAAAAAGCGGCTGGAGAGATGGCCCAGGGGTTAGGAGCACCGGCTGCTCTTCCAGAGGTCCTGAGTTCAATTGTCAGCACCCACATGGTGGCTCACAGCCACTGTAACTCCAGTTCCAGGGGATCCAACCCCCTCCTTTGCCTTCATCCAGTACCAAGCACACGCATGGTGCACAAACACCCATGCAGCCGTAACACCTGCACGCACAAAAGAATAAAGTAAAATTTAAAAGCGAATGAGAACGGAAAGGACGAAAGGGAAGAGAAGCAGCGTGCCTAGGAGCATGGGAGCTGCTGGAGGAAAACCAGGAAGCAAGTTTGCAGTGTCCTACAGTGCCAGCTACGGGAAAGTGTCCCACACCCGGTCAGGATCCCATGGGAGAGAGCTGGTTCGTCACCCAGCGAACCCCAGCTTTCAGAGGGCGCTCAGTGCATGTTATTGGGAGAAATGCTCTGTTCGTGTTGCTAGGGTATTCAGTGGTCCCACTTAAAAGCAAGTAAAAAGACAGTGAACTCACATTTCAGCTGGCCTCTGTGAGGCCTACCAAGGCGTTCTCATGACTCCCCTTAAACCATCTGCTGCTATCATATAGCTGCCTACAGCCGTTTCCAGCAGCACAGGGCCCCTCTGTACCGTCACCTGAAGTGCAGGGGTTTATTTTCACCGACTGACTGATGAATCCAGAGCGTCGAGCACGTTAGGCAAGGGCTCCCAGCTATAGCTCCTCTCTCGAATATTTTTGAGACAAGATCTTTCCTGTTGCTCCAGATTGTCCTCAATCTTGCTTGGCTGCCAAAAGTACATCTTGAACCTGGGATCTTCTGGCCTCAGAAAACTCGATGGTGCACACCTGTAACCCTTCAGAGAGGAAGCTGATGCAGGAGGCTGACTTTGAACTACATACTGAGACCCTGCCTCATAAAAGGAGAAGGAGAGAAAGGAAGGAAAGAGAGAAGAAAAAGAAAAAAGAAAAAGCTCCTTGCCTTAAAAACTATCTCAGTGAGATGTGAAGATATTCTGGAGAAGCCGAGAGCCAAGGCCTTGTTCTTGGGACAGTTTACTCTCAGTCCTGAAGATGTCTGCCATTTGCTGGGAAGTAGAAAGAGCTGGGACCTTGGCTGTACCAGCTTCCAGGAAGCAACTTCTCGGGGAACTGCTGTTTTGGAAAGACAAGAAGGAGTTGTAAATGCATTAGTAGCCATATTTAAGAAATAGGTAAATAAGCCTGGCGGTGGTGGCGCACGCCTTTAATCCCAGCACTCGGGAGGCAGAGGCAGGTGGATCTCTGTGAGTTCGAGACCAGCCTGGTCTACCAAGCTAGTTCCAGGACAGGCTCCAAAGCCACAGAGAAACCCTGTCTCGAAAAACCAAAAAAAAGAGAAATAGGTAAATAAAATAAACCCGGCATGATGGCATACCTGATAACCCTCGCACTCAGGGAGTGGAGGTAGGGGGACCAGGAGTTCAAGGCCAGCCTTGGCTACACATTGTGATAAGTTTAAGGACAGCCAGAGCTACAGGAGACCTTGTCTCAAAAACCTGGGAGACTAGAATAAAATAAACAATTAAGAATTAGGTAGGAGGGCTGGAGAGATGGGCGGCTCAGGGATTTAGAGCGCTTGCTGTATAGTCATGTACAGGTGGCAGGTGTGTTCCCGGCATTCCCGCTCTAGAGGGGTGGAGACGGGAAGACCCCTTGGGCTTGCTGGCTTCCAGCCTAGCCGCGCTCCAGGTTCAGAGAGGAACCGTAACTCGATGGAATATGCATACAACAAATGGGAGAAGGCACAAGGACCTCTTTTGGCTCCTGTGCTTGCACTAGCATATGTGTGCACACGTACACACATGCGTGCCCGCACACACACACACACACATGCACACATATTCACACACAAATAAAAAAATAAACTTTTACAACGAAAATAGGGAAAATTAACCTTATCTAATAAAAACTCCAAAATGTACTTTTAATTATATAATTGATAAAAAATTATTTTCACTAATTTTTACATTCTGGCTTTTGTTTTTGCTTTTTATTTTATTTTATCTTTGAGAAAAGATCTCAAGTAGCAACACTCCTTGTTTTGTTTGTACTAAGTCTTTGAAATTCAGCGTATATTAGAGCCTATTTTGCTTCAGACCTTTCACAGTTCCAGTAGTAGGCTGGGATGTAGCTCAGTGGTGGAGCAGTTGCCTAGCAGCAGGCCCTGGGGAGGGAGGGGAGAGAGAGATAGCAATCTAAGCAGTGGGCACCAGGTTTTTGTTGTTGCTGTTTTGTGTTTTGATCTTTCGAGCTGGTCTCACTGCATCCAGTCCAGACCTCCTGGAATCCACGGTGCAGCCCGGCCTATGAACTTGCAGCTCCTAGCGTTTTCATGAGAGCTAGGATAGGACGCCCGGCTGGTCCAGCTACATGGAGCATCCCAGACACGGAACAGCGCCTGGTCTGGGTCCCTCCCTTTTCTATTCTCCCCACCTAACTGTTTCCTTCTTCCCTCCATCCTCCCTTTCTATTTTACTTTTGGATTCGTTAGGAATTGAAACAGTCTACCTGCAACATTCTTCAGCCTCCCACAGAGGCGTCCTTCCTGGTCTGGAGGAAACCAAGGTGAGCTGTCTGTCTCCAGGGAGCCCCAGGGGCGGGCTTAATGGGCCCTTTATCCTTACTTAGTTGGCGGAGTTTCAGTTTCTGCCAAGACTCGCTGGGTCTTTTTCATGACAGTAGTTTCACTTTGCCCTGGAACTAGGCCAGTGGCCAAAAGGCCCTTCATCATTCAAGAGTCTCCGAGTATGAAGTTAATTTGATACCCAAAGTAGGAGGTCTCACAGAATTAATTACCTAAGTGGCTTCGTGTCTCCGAGTGTCCTGAAAAACGGCATCAGCGGAAGAAAGCTTCAAGAGGAAGGCCCTGAGAGGAAAGGGACCGTCAGTTTCCAGGCCCAAAATTACCAGAAGCCATCACTTCTTTATTTGCATTTCCTTTCCTTATCAAACGAAGTAACACACCCACACACGTGCAAACACGTGCACGTGCGCCCGCACTGGCTCACGCGCGCACGCGCGTGCGCCCACACGTTCCATCATAGTTTGTGCGGTTGCTATGAGCTCAGTTGCTACGGTCTATGAGACCGTGCACGCCTGGCTTCCCGGACTGATGACAATGGGAGGCACTGGGAATTTCTCAAATGTTCACAAGAATGTGCTGTGGGAGTTCTGAGTAATCACCATTCTTTGAATTTCTTGTGGGAAAATGTAGTGCCGATTTCCTTTTAGAGACAGCAGCCCCTGAAGGCTGTTTTGACTAAAGAGCTTTTATTGAATATGGTGTGAATGCTAGGTGGGAGGCGCCACGGGGAGAAGACATCCAGCTGGGGGCGCAGGGACCACCTGTCCTGGGGACACAGCCCACTTGCTTAGTAATCTGCTCAGCTGTGGTGCTGGCCATTCATCTGCTCACGTCTTTATCACCCTTGTCCCTTTAGAGACCCAACCCTTGGTCTCCACCCTCTTCTGATATCTCCCAGGTAGAACCTGGAGAGGTGGTCTGTCTGCCACCTGGGTAGGCCAAGGGACCGTTCTTCACCCAGTCCTAGCTGCCAAGCCATCTGCTCCCCTGGGAGTCTACCAGGTACCACAGCCTCTCTGGTTCCGGTTCCCATCCGCCAGGCTGACCATTATGAAATGTGACTTACTAAGAAGAGAAAGAAAAGGGAAAATACAAAAAAATACAACGCCAACTGGAGCCCGAGGGGTCTGCTCCTGCTCTCTGTGACCGGTGGCAAGCAGGTATTCCAGCCATAGTGCCCCGCCCAACAGAGCGCCCAAGGAAGGAAGAGGGAGGAGGTGCTACAACCCAAAGCCTGCAGTGGCCTCCACCCAGTCTTTGAGCACAGCTTGACCATGGACAGCCTGACCGGGCGCAGCTTGACCGAGGTCCATGCATGGCTGCTCCTTCATCCTGCCTGGTCATGCTGGCTTCACCTGGATATTTGCTGTCATCACGCTTTTTTTTTTAAAGGGGCACAATAATACAAATAACTCTTTCCAGGGCCTCAGCCGACACAGCTATTTATTATTCCAGAAAAGACCTAGCTACAGGAATAGTTCTTCCCTCTTGGAAGGAGGCAGACAGCCCCACACCTCTGCGAGCCAGGCCCCTCCCAGAAGCCACCCCAGAACCGCAGCTCTCCTGCATGGCACGGAGTGGTGTCAGCTCTGCTGGTCTAAACCAGTCTTGCTGCATCTTCTCTGTTGTTCATTCCATCACCAAACCCGGTATGAAACTCCTAGGGGCGGGGGCTATGGAACCCCACCGCACTTGCCGTCGGGAAGCGCCCGCCTGAGCCGCCCTTTAAAAAGTGCCTACCCAGCAGTTTCACCCTTTACTAAAGAGCCTGGGCTGAGTCATGACCTCGGTGACACACAGCACGTGACTTCAAATTGCCCAGAAGTATGACTGGCTCCTGGTCTGTGCCTCCCCACCCTAAGGGACTCTTGAGTGAGCAGTGTCAATTCAGAATCAGGGAGACACTAGTTTGTTTCTGAAGGTGGCAGCTAGCTGCCGAGTTGTAGGGCCTCTCTGTGTTGGACAGGTTCTCTAACATGAGCTCAAGGTAAGCGCCGGATGGTGTACAGTTCCACCTAAGCAAAGCATCATTAAAAGCAGCAGCAAGCCGGGTGGTGGTGGTGCATGCCTTTAAACCAAGCATTCAAGAGGCAGAGGCAGGCGGATCTCCATCTCCAGGAGTTTGAGGCCAGCTTGGTCTACAGAGTGAATTCCAGGACAGCCAGAGCTATTATATAGAGAAACTTTGTCTCAGAAAACCAATATAAAATAAAGTAAAGAAATAAAAAATAAAAGCACCAGCAAGCTGCTCTGTGGGTCTTTTTGGATGGGCAGGAAAGTGGAGAGTGTTCTTACTTGGGAATGCAGACATGGGGCCCAGCTCCAACAGCTTGCTGGAGGAACTTGAAGCTGGACTCTAGAGAGGACCAGGACTGTCTTGTTGGACACGGGCTGAGGCCACACTCCAGAACCTGACAAGCTTCGGATCCAGAGTGAACGTCTGTCCGTATCTGGAAGTGGAGCAGGAGAGTCAGTGGGCATCCACTCCTGCCTCACATCCTCTGAGCCAGCTGGAAGCCAGGCAACTGGTGGCTTGTGGATGTCAGGCCAAAGTTTGAGTCATGGCCTCATCATAGCCCTCTGAGGAGGACTGACCCACAAAGGAAATTACACAGAGCTGTGTGGCGCATGGTAGAGGCAGGGAATTTTCTAGGGCTGTCAACTGGGAAGGCTGAAAGCAAAGCCACCCACTCTGGAACCCAAGGCTTGGGACCCCCACTAACTTTGTGGACAAGGACCCAGTGACTATACCTTGACCCATTTGTGACGGGTCCTGGCCCTGCTTATTCACCAAGAAAACATTGACCCACGCAATTCCTTGAGCCACAGCCCCCAGGCCGTCTGCATCTGTTCACCCAGAAGACGCACACAAATTGCAGAAGCTCATGAACAATCCTCAGCGGGGAGAAATCTTTTTTTTTTGAAAGAAAAGCAATTTTATTAAAAAGAAAAATAACAAAAGGAAACCAGGACGAGGGCGCAGGGTTAGTCCATCCGGGCCTTCAGTGTCCTGGTGGTGATCTTGTCCTTTTCGATGATGTGGACAATGACGCCCATGCCCGAGACAGCATCCCGGTCCACGGCATTCAGCATGGATTGGGAAATGGTCTCAAACAGGTGTTCTGGATCCATGTTGGGCTCCCAGAGAGACTCGCACATCCCATACATCTGTTCGGAGCAGGTACCACTGACCACAAAGTCGTCAGTTACCATAGGGCAGCCAATGAGGTCTAGAGAGCAAATGAAGGGCTTAAAGGTCTTCGGGTCCAACCCGGCAATGACAGGCTCTGTGTAGTAGGGACCAAACCGTTTCTCATACAAGAGGTTGGCCACCATGCTCATGAGGGTGTAGGGCTTGATCTGCCGACCTTCCTTCAGCTCATACAGGTTCAGCCGGAACTTGAGGCGCTAGGCAACTGTCTGGACGTCGGTGGCCAGCCCGGCCAAGCCTATGTACAGTCTGTCATCCATGGGAAAGATCTTCTGGAAGTCTGTGGTCACCATCTGGGCCTGGATCCCGAAACGCCTGTCCGCGGCGATGGCCACACAGTTCTTTCCCTTCATGGCCATGACGGCCCCTCCGTTATAGGACATAGTAGACATGATTGCGCTTTAGTAAGACTCCGATCGCCACTGCGATTCTTGTAAACCGGCTCTGGCTTTCTGCGGGGAGAAATCTTACACCTATTAGGGAGCTGTGTAATTCTGGGCAATCAAATGAACTCCCACTGGGGCTCAAGGGTGCACACCTATAGTCTAAGTGCTTGGAAGACTAAGGTACGAGGTTTGCTTTGAACCTAGGGATTTGGGACCGTCTTGGACAACAAAGCAAGACATGGTCTCTACACAGCAGCAGTATGGCTCACTTTCCTCATCAGTCTTAAAGACATACCTCACAAAGTTGGGAAACAGAGATGTGCCTGGGTTATAAAACCCCAGCTCAGCATGCACAGGGCCCGGGTTCAATCTCACTCCCTACCCCGCATATAAAAACAAGACATTGACAAAGTTGGTGGTGAAATTAAATGAGAATAGGTATGGACAAAGATCCTGGCTGCATGTTTCTCGTTCTCGGCTTGCTCTGGGCAAATTCCAGTTTGGCGCGCACCCCCAGGCTCAACGTGAAGAGTTTTCCCCTTTCCTCCCCCACATCCACCTTCCAGTCCTTCATGCAAATGTGTGGCTAGAAGGAGAGGTGGGGCTTCGCTGTGGTTATCTCCGAAATCAGCTTGAGGCACCACTGCTCCAAGGACTGACCACCAAGGACTGACCACCGAGACTGACCACCGAGAAAGACTTCTTTCCGCCTCCCCTCCCCAGTGTGGAAGGAGTGCAGCATTTTGCATTTGGACAAGCATTGTTGCGTGTCTACTGTGGCCCCGGCCAGCGCTAGGTCCTCGACATGGTTGTGCTTCCTCCTTGCGGAGTGACTTTTCACACAGGCGTTCTGCAGCTGGGGTGGGCCATTTCTTCTTTTTTCCCTGAGACGGAGCCTCACATAGCCTCAAACCAGCCTCAAACTCCCTAAATAGCTGAAAATGTCTTTAGGCTCTGGACCTCCTTCCACTGCCTCCCAAAAGCAGAGATTATAGACAGCTGCCTTTATTTCTATTTTTATCTCCCCGTCAGAGGGTCCTCAACTGCCCTGCGTTTACAACGCGAGCCACCTCCCCTTCCTTCATGTGAGCCCTGTAGGGGGCGCACCTCTTCCAGGAGACCGTCTAATCTTACCGATGGGAGTGGGATCCAGTTTTTTTTTTCCCCTAGAACCCGGAAACCAACTGGGAAAAGCCGTCTGCTCTGCCCGCTGTGCTCAGAGATTCAGATTCATCAGAACCGACCTCGCTCCCCAGCCGTCTGGCATCGCAGGCCAGACAAGGGTTCCAATCGGCTCAGGGCTTCCAAGAGTCCGTTCCTCTCTGTTGAACACTGGGGAGCACGAGCTGGATCACAGTGCAGTGAGGAGTATCTAGGAAGGACTTGCAGCTTATGATTTTGTGATCTCCCTGTCACCGAGTCCTGGGGCTCAAACGGGGGACCTTGGGGATGCTAAGCAAATGCTCCGCCACCGAGCCCCAAGCACAGAAATGGCTGCAAATGTCTAGGAAGGAGCTGGGAGCCTGGGAGAGTTATGATCAGCTGGACTCACCCCAGAGCCACTTTCCCTCACCACGTGCCCGCAGACCAGTCCGGGTGCTTGGTACTTGGAGGAGGGAGGAAGGACTTAGAGAGTGCTGGGGACATCTGGGAACAAAGATCAGGAAATCGGCTCCCTCAGCTGGCGCTTGCCCCACAGCTGACTGTCCCTGGGCAAGGAGGAAGGCTCACAGCCTTAGTCTCCAAAGCTACAGTTTCCTCGGGGAAAGTGTCTTTCTCTCTCCGGCCTCACCTGAAAATAAGGTGACACACATGATTTTTTTTTTTTGGAGTGCTACATGTGGCATAAGTGCTTTCTAGTGATGGGTTTGTTTAATCCTAGCAAAGCCCTAAAACAAACAACAAACAACAACATCATCACTCCTGATGAAACAATCGGTCTAAGATCATAAAACTGGGAAGTATCCAATAATTTTGATCTTTTGCTCTTTGCTGGTGCTTGTTTTTGAGACAGGGTCTCCCACTGTAGCCCAGGCTGGCCTTGAACTTGCAGCAATCCTTTTGCCTCAGCCCCCAGCGGCTGGGATTACAGGTGTGAGCCACTATAGTAACTAAATGTAACTTTCTTTTAGATGTTTTAACTCCTCGAGGGCAGGAAGAGGCTGGTCCCTAAAGCTCAGATCTGGACGTGGGCTAGCCTCAGCCTGGTTTCCTCGGTCTGCTTGCAAAGCAAACTGCACTTTTTTGGTGGGTTCAGTTGGGAGCTGCGCATTTGGTTTCGTGAAAGCAAAACTCCCTTTTCCCATTTCATACTTGGAATGAGAAGAATGTTTGTCCTCGCCTTTAAGCAGTTTGTAAACACGGATGCTTTCCTTCAGTGGGTTTCTTTCTACAAAGAGGCCCGAAGAAGGGACGCTGCCGGAGTTCTGAGTTGCAGCAGGTGGAATGCGTGATTCAGAGGCCGCACGCTGAGCCCACTCCAGGGGCTTTCCTGCACAGAGGGTTTGGCTGTGTGCGGGTTTTCGGGTGACATCAGGGTAGGAGAGCATGTGCCTGGGGACAGCCACCCAGTCCCCAAATTACAGGGGTGGGCAGAGTCAGCGAGAAGTGGAGTGTTTGGGAATGATCATTTTTGGCTCTCAGGACATTCAGATGCAATTATTTTTAGAGTTATCTCTAAACTTCAAAGACAAAAACCACTTAAACACAAGCTAGCGGAGACTTTTGTTCCCTGTGAGGGCAGCCAAAGGAATCCTATTGGGCTACCTATGTGGGGAAGGCAGAAGAGGGGGAGGCCGTGGTTTATTTCCCCAACTGCAGGAGGGGTTTCCAAGGGCAGTTGTAGGTCACAAAGGGCAGCACACAGTTCTCAGCGACCCTGTGTTGTCACTGGTTTCAGGTCTCCAGGTGTTGGAAGCTACAGTAGTCTGCCACGAGTCTGGGGTTCTGCGTTAGCCTCTGCCATACTCTGACCCCATCTTTATCAACCCCTCTCTGCCTATCCACCCTTGGGCATGCAGTGGTTGACTCCTGTCTGGCACACTAGCGATCACACACACACACACCCCACTGTCCCTAGCCCTCGCCTCTCACATCACCCCAATGTCACGTTTGTCTGGGGGTTTCAAGGCCCAGAAGAGGCCAGCTGAGTGGATCTGAGGGAACTGGAAGGACCCTTTCCTTGTTCTGGGTACACGAAGCATGCTAGAAGCAGACCCCGTAGCAAACTCCTGGCTCAAACGTGTCAGTGTGCCAAGCATATTCCTGTTTGGGTGGAGCCTCCTTGACTGAGGCAGCGTGGCCCTCCTCTGAGCCAGGCTGTAGGCAGGAGGGCACTCAGGACCCTCCCTGAGCACCCAGGCTGTGAAGCCACCCCTCCTTCTTCAGTTTGTCCTGTGTGGCACACGCACATGGACACTGATAGCCATCGTGAGACAGGAAACATTCAGAGACTGGTCCCCACCTGCTTTCCCCTCATCCAGAGTCCCACAGAATGCATCCTGTTACCGTAATGTGAGTCAGACAGGCCCCGATGTGGCTTCTTTCCCAGGTGCATAAATGTACGGCCCTGGGGTCAGGGTGGGGACTGGAACTCAGAGGCGCCTGGACTTTGCCACCTAGAGCAGAAGCTGGGGAGCTTCTAACTAACTCCCCGCGTGGTTCTGATTCAGGGCATGGGAAGGAGCTGGGAGCTGGGGCCTCTGCTTGAGGTTCTAGGCTGACCACTGTCTAGGAGGCCCGGCACAGAGCTGTACGGTCTCAGTACCCCCCTCTTGAGCTTCCTTTGCGCTCCCCCCTTCCTCTTAACATTGATTGAATGTGTGTGTGTGTGTGTGTGTGTGTGCACGCGAGCGCGCGCGTGTGCCTTTCTGAGACAGTTCTTGAACTGATTCTCCCTACCCCTGGAGTGTCTGTCCTTGTGGTGCAGTGCTGGGAATCAAACCCAGGGCTTCGTGCATGCTAGGCAAGGACTCTGCCAACCGAGCTTCATCCCCAGCCCTAACATTTATCTTCTGAGTGGCACTTCTGAACCTCTGGCCAAGGGCTGTAAAAGGTGGGGCTCCCTAGCAAATGCACTTTCTCCTGCAGCCTCCATGACCCCTGTGTATCGACCACTTACTCACTGGAGACCTCTCTCAGAATTTTCCTAAGTCGTTCTGAATGGCATCGCTGACCTGATAGGGAGCTGCCAGTATCCTGCCTGTTTGTGTGGTACCTGAAACCCTAGGCAGCCTTCTCTCTCCCATTCCTGCCCACGCCAGGGAAACTCGGTTGAATTTGGATGGACCGCCATTCTAGGACAGAGACCACAGATACGGAAGGTCTGTGTCCTTTGGGCCATCCAGCTGGGCCAAGGCCTTTGTCTAGGCAGGGATGAGATAGGTACTGCTGTTGGATAATAAAGGGACAAGCTGCTGTTGTTCCCTGCGTAGAACTGAGGAAAAGATTTCACAGCTCTCCCAGTGTCCTACTGGGAGTGTTAGGAGTTGTTGTTGACAGTGCTGGAGATCAAACCAAGAGTCTCACTGATGTTAGACAAGCCCTCTACCACCAAACTGTGTCCCCAGCCCAGTGGCTGCACAGGGAGCTCACCACGGGACAGGTACCTCACCCTGTCTAAAAACTACTGAACTGAGATGCAGAAAAGCCACAAGGCCTCACCACCAGCAGGTACGGAGGTCAGGAGACAACCACTGAGCAATCTGTTCTATCGTCCTCCCCAAGACGTGATTCTGCAACGGCCCTTATTTTGTAGGGCCCTGGGGGGTGGGGTCCTCTGAATACAGATTTACAAAGGTCACCCAGGCAATCTGCATTCCAACATCAAAGAATTTTTTTTGTCCCTTGTCACTCACGAGAGCATCAGCTATCCCTTGACCCCGAACTGTGAGCTCTTGTCCAGACCACACCCTCTGATGTCCAATGAGACTGTTGTGGGCAACCGGGCCTCGCTCCCTCCCTCGCCCCTGCCTCTGCCTGCAAAGCAGAGATCTGGCAGCAAAACTGCGTGGCCAGCCCGAGAAAGGAAGAGCGCCTTTCCTAATTGAGGTCATGGGGGCCTGGCCACAGAGCAGCAGGGACAGAGAGTTCCAATTAGGACTCAGAGAGCCGCTGATGGGGCCAGCCTGGAAGACAAATGACCCCACCGTGCAGCCGGACACGCCTTTCCCAGGGGAGGAGCTGGGCCACCTTCCCATTTTGTGAGCAGTGCTGGGCGAAGAGGAAGGGCAGGTCTGTTTCACGGTTCCGTTCTGCGGCAGCCCCACCTGCCCCTGCTGGGGTCTCCGTACCCGTTGCGATAGACCAGTTTCCTCACAGTGCTCACGTCTTCAGTAAGGAAATCTGAGATATAAAAGGAGCCTTGGGAAATCTAGAAAGCTCATTACAGGAATAACTCACAGTCATGACTCAGCGCCTCATCTGTAAAGGAAGCCAGAAGTGTCGCAAACGCAATGCTCTTTGCCCTAAATAAGTACATTAAACAAGATCCTGGCTCCGGAGCTCTCTGCAGAGGCCCGGGGCTCTGTTCTCAGGAATACCACTGCCCCGTTTCAGACAGCTAGCTCTGGAACTAAATGGCTGTGTAAGGACTCCGGAGTGATTAGCGCAGGCCCGGGGTCAACACATTCTGGAACAGTGGCACGTGCAGTTATTCCTTCGTCTCAGGAACCAGAAGCAACATTGCTAACTGAAATACGCAGTGTGATCAACGTGTTCCTAGTCCATCTGTCCCGTTCCATCCCGTGTCCAGCGGTTTTACAGGAGTTTTAAAACATATGAGCATGAGGTGGAGCTAGCAGAGAATTTGGAATAATAGAGATAAAGTTTTTGTTCTATTTGGTGTTGTTGATGTTTTGGTTTTAGTCTTGCTGGTTTTGAGACATGGTCTTGCTATGTCGCCCAGACTGGTCTTGAACAAGAGATCTTCCTGCCTCGGCCTCACAAGTGTTGGCATACATGCAGTATGCCACTATGGTATATGTTCTTAAAATAGCTCGTGTTGGCAAGATAGTTGTTTATTTTCTTCTTTCAAGTCTTTCGAAGATGCCATGCCCTCCTGTACAGTCATACCCACACTGTAATTTTCTTAATTTTGCCTAGGCTTTACATCGTGTGTACTTCAACCCACAAAGCTCTGTCGGCCTTAGGCATACCAGCTCTGCACATCTCATTGTCCCCGATTTGCCAGAGACAACCACAGTGTGGTTTAGTCTGGAGCTGAGCTAAGAGAGTACAGAACTTGCCCCCAGAGTCCCAGAGAGGCTCCAGAGCTGGAATGGAACCCAGTCACAGAGGCTCTGATGGCAGTTTTCTTTTGTTGTTATTATTATATATTCTTATATGTAATGACATAATGCTTTTCTCCCTGAGGCTGGACTAACATTCTCTCTCTCTCTCTCTCTCTCTCTCTCTCTCTCTCTCTCTCTCTCTCTCTCTCACACACACACACACACACACACACACACACACTCCTTTTGTTTGGGGATATAATTTTTTTTCTCACCTCCAAGCACCAGTCTATAGAAAGATGATGTCATGGTCCTTTGGAAGTCACTCTACTTCCAGCCAGCTCTACAATGTCCATTCAAAACTCTCTCCTCTGGAAACTGTCAGCTTCTGCCTTGAGCCGCCTGGCACTGCACTTCCCAAGGACTAGAAATTCTGAGAACAGGAGTCACATTGAACAATTTTTTTTTTTTTTTTGGAGACAGAGTCTCACGTAGTTCACACTGGTCTCCACCTCCTGACCCTGACCTTCCTGCCTCTACTTCCTGAGTGCTGGCATTACAGGTGCACACCCTCATTGCCTCTACTTTCTGAGTGCTGGCATTACAGGCGCGCACCCTCAGACCCCATTCATACCCGAGTTTTACAAAACGACACCCTGACACCTGTGTTGATTAGTTCTGGTGAGACAGGGTCCTACGTGGCCCAGGCGGATCTGGAACTCACGCTGTCGCTGAAGAGCATCCTGAAATCAAGCTCTCTCTCTGTGCTGATCTGCCCCCAGCGCTGAAACAGCAGTGTCGCTGGGCTCACTCACAGCTCTCTGAAAATCTGTACCTAAGAGAGCCCAATGGAGCTGATGCAGTGGAAATGCAGAAACCGCAGCGCTCGGAGCTGGAAGCAGCAGAAAGATTGGGAATCCCAGGTCCCCCACAGCTTACTCAGGCCAGCCTGAACGGAAAGAGAGCCTGTCCCCAAAACAAAAACGAATGTCACAAGAAGTAACCTGTCGAGCATATTAACTTTATGTTCTTAAAAAGATTTATGCTGTGTGTGGTGGCACGTGGCAGGTGAATCATCTCTGTGAGTTCAAGGCCAGCCTGGTCTACATAGGAAGTTCTAGGCCAGCCAGGAGTACATACATAAAACTAAAAATAAATAAACAAAAGCTTATACTTTATTATTATGGAATGTGTAAGGACAGGCTGTGACACACATGAGGAGATTAGAAGTTAACTTTGTAGAGGTGGTTTTCTCCCTCTGTCTTCCAGAGACTGAACTCAGGTGGACAGGCCCTCATGGCAAACAGTTTACCCAATGAACCGTCAAGTCTGCCCCAGACAATACTTTTTATAATTTTTTTTTGTGTCCCCCCAAGCCTGAGTCAGGGTCTTCTTATGTGACCTATGCATCCTTGAACTCACTATAATCCTCCTGCCTCAACTGCTTCAACTACATACAGGAACCGTCATGCTTTGTTTTTGGTTTTTCAAGACAGGGTTTCTCTGTGTAACTGCCCTGACTGTCCTGGAACTTGTTTGCAGACCAGGCCTTGAACTCACAGAGATCCTCCTGCCTCTGCCTCCCCAGTCCATACTTTTAAAATGGCTTCTATTCTGGTTGCTCTACAGGCACAGGCTTGATTTATTCACTGTGTATGCTTTCTTTGTATTTTCCCACGCTATGGTATGTATGTTGTGTGCATGCCTTTGTTCCCTTTGTCGATGGCTGTGTAATAGACGGCTTCCACCTTGTGAAGCTTGCCACGACGTTCATGTATTCTTCCTCAGGATCCTGGGGGTGGGCAGGAAGGATTCCTCTGCCACACCAGTTGCTACTCTGGTGGCTGTGTTCGGCGGGTCACTCAGCCAGGCACCTCTGTCCTTCCCCGAGAACTGTTTCGTTCTAGAGTGTCTCCACACAGTAGCTAGCTTGTCAGACTTCCTGAAGGCCTGGTGCTTATCATACCAGGCCTTAAAGCCAGCCCTTTGACCAAGACTGGTGTAGGCACTTCAGGAACCTATGAAAGGGCATGAACTCCAGACAAAATGTCTGCTTGGACAGCAAGCTAAAGGTTTATAATCCACCACAGCTTCCTTATTATCCCAGGAGACCCATTAGCAGCATGGCCTTCTCCAGCACAAATATTTGAGGGCAAACTTGATGTCACAATTTTGACTTTGTGAGAGGACAAGGTTTGTTCTGTGTACCTCTGGCCCAGGGGCAGGGAAGTGCGTGCTTGCTGATGAGCGAGCCTGGCCACCCACCCAGCACCTGTCTCTAAACAAGGCTTGGTGGGTCTCTGCTCTATTTGGCTGAGGACAGGGTGTGGCATGGCCAACACTTCTTCTCTTTGTGAAAAAAAGAAAAGAAAGAAAAGGACATCATGTAAGAGATGGGTGAAAAAGCATAAGAACGGACACAGGACACACAGGAGCCTTCGGAAGGTGTGATCAGTTTAAGGAGCTGTGTACACGCCTCCTCTTCAGCAAAACTCCAGGCATACCTGTTGCAAATAACATTGCCACACAGTAAACATTTACTGATATTAATAAAATTTAAAGGTTAATTAATTGATTCAGGAGAAACAATTCATCTGGAGTTGCCCTTTTTACATTGATGGCTTGCTCACATTCCTTTGGTATAAGGTCAATACTGACTGATGTGGAACTTTCTATATAACCCACGCTGGCCTTGAATTTGCAACAGTGTTCTCATCTCTATGTCCTGCCTGCCCGGATTAAAGGCATGTGCCACCAAGCCTGTTTGGTTTTCGTGGTTGTTTAGATAGAATCTCACTATGTGGCTCTTGCTGGCCTTGGACTCTGCCTCTTTTTGCTCCTGGCTCTCCAGTGCTGGGACGGCAGGCATGCGACGCCATACCTAGCTTGAATGCCTCTCAGAAAAGAGACACAGGCACCATCATGGTGGTACACCTGTCTCTGCTTACACTCACCAGGGTTACAGATGTGAGCTGGCTTGCCCAGCTTGTATGTGGTCCTGGGATCTGAACTTGGGTCTTCTTGCTTGAATATCAGCCACTTTGTACACTGAGCAGTCTCTCTAGTCCCTGCAAGCCTTTTATTTGGAACTCCTTTCTTTTTTTATGTTTTTTTTTTCTCTGTAGCTTTGGAGCCTGTGCTAGAACTCACTCTGTAGACCAGGCTGGCCTTGAACTCACAGAGATCCAGGCTGGCCTTGAACTCACAGAGATCCAGGCTGGCCTTGAACTCACAGAGATCCAGGCTGGCCTTGAACTCACAGAGATCCAGGCTGGCCTTGAACTCACAGAGATCCGCTTGCTTCTGCCTCCCAAGTGCTGGTATTAAAGGCACGCACCACTGCCTGGCTGTTTGTTTGTTTGTTTTTGAGACAGGGTTTCTTTGTGCAGCCCTGGCCATTCTGGAACTCACTCTGTAGATCAGACTGGCTGCTCAAACTCAGCTTTCCACCTGCCTCTGCCTCCCAAGCGCTGGGATTAAAGGTGCACACCTCTACACCAGGCTTATTTGAAGTTCCTTTCTTGAAGGTCAAGCCACTAAAGAGGGCCCAAGAGCACAGACAGCTCTTGAAGCAAATTTCAAATTCTAGATCAAGCTGGTCTCAAACTCGTGACAGTCCTTCTACCTTTGTTCCATAGGGCTGGAATTACAGGAAGGAATGAACCACCGTGTTCAGCCCGATATTCGTTTCTGACTCTACAAAGTAGAAATAAACAAAGTATCTAATACTAGAGAACTAATCAGGTAAATTTCATCAGGGTCATTAAAACTAACTTTAAATAAAGTTTATCATAAAGTAACTGCTTATGTTAAGTCACCTGTAATACAGGTCTGGAGAGGTGGCTCAGCAGCTGAGAGCACTGGCTGCTCTTGCAGAGAACTCAGGTTCTGTCTGGTACCCACATCAGGGGGTCCCCAACTGCCTGTGACTCGGTTTCCAAGGGCTCCAAAGCCCTCTTTTGGTCTCTTCCAACACCTTCTTGCATGTGGCAAATACACAGACAGGTAGGTGTGATTGCGTGTGTGCACACGAGCATGCGTGCACACATACGTAAATAAAAAATCTTTTCCTCTTTTTTTAAAAATTGTTTTTATTGAGCTGTATCTTTTTCTCCACTTCCTTCCCTTCCTTCCTCCCCCTCCCATTCTGCCCTCTCCCATGGTCCCCACACTCCCAATTTACTAAGGAGATCTTGTCTTTTTCTATTTCTCATACAGATTAGATAATAAAAAGATTTTTAAGGGGTTACAAAATTATATATGTCCAACTTCATGAAAAAGACACTATCCAAGATGAGGAAGACAGTCACTTACTGCAGCCATGCTGAGAACACCCGGATGCCATGATGAGTTTTCCATTTGTTAAAGAAAGTTCAGTCCGCCAGGCTGCGGTGGCACACACCTTTAATCCCAGTACTCGGGAGGGAGGGGCAGGCAGATCTCTGTGAGTTTGAGGCCAGCCTGGTCTATAGAGTGAGTTCCAGACAGGCTCCAAAGCCACAGAAAGTTCAGTCCAGTTTTTTCTACTGTGGAGGATATTTTATTCAAGAAAATGCCTTTGCAATGAAAGGGACGTAAACTATAAGGAAAAAATGTGTGAGTGACAGCAGAGAGCCTTTCTGATCCCAGGGACTTGGCTGTGTACTAGCGATGACGGATAAAGGCTGTTTTATTCTCGCTTTATTTGTATTTTTCAAACTTTCCCCCAGTGTTGAGCAGAGCCGAGAGTCTAGGATAGGCAGCCCAGAAAAGGAAAGGGGATCTGGCATATGGCTTTTATTTTCTTTTTTAAATTTCTTTTCAGATTTACTTTATTTTGTGCGTATGAGAACTTGGCCTGCATGTATGTTTGTGCACCACATGTGTGCTTGGTGTGTTAGAGAGTGATGAGCCTCCATGGGGGTGCTGATAATCAAACCTGGGTCCTTTGCAAGAGCAATGAGAGCTCTTAACGGCCAAGCCAATTCTCCAGCCCCGTGTATGTGGATTTTCAATGAAGAGCCAAGAGAAAAGTAGACATGGTGGTTGTGGAGCCGACGGGAAGGGAAGGAGGTGGCTGCTGGGACAAACATGACAGTTTCAATAGAAATATTGAAAAGTAAAAGAAATTCTTAGGCTCAATGTCTATTTATTGTTTTTTAATTTTTTAAGATTTACTTTTATTTGCATGAATGTTTTGCCTGCATATATGTACATCACGTGTGCCCACAGAGTCCAGAAGGCTGTGTCAAATCCCCTAGGACTGGAGTTATAGGCGTTGTTAGCTGCCATATGGGTACTGAGAACTGGACCTCTGCAAGAGCAGCAAGTGCCCCTAGCTGCTGAACCATTTCTTCAGCCCCCTCCCTTTTTTTTGATATGAATTTTCAGTATGAAGCCTTGACTGGCCTAGAACTTGTTATGTAAAGTGGGACGTAGCCTCGAACTCAGAGAGATCCACTGGCCTTGACCTCCAGAGTACTTGGATTAAAGGCATCTGCCACCACAACCACTACAAGCATATTTATTAAAAACCATTTTCAAGCACCTCACTGGGAACACTGAGAGTCAAAGGCACAAACTTTGCCCCAATCGGGTACCAAAGGGGTGGTAAGTAGTCACAACACAGTGTGCCAACTGCCAGAACGATACAGCAGGAACAAAAACGATGGCCCAGAATGGTGCCTAGGGTATCATAAAAACAAAACCAACAACCGCCAAAAGCCAGGCCCATGCCCTGAGCGTGTATCCTAAATAACTAGCTGGATGGCCTGGAAGGTTGCTCTCCAAAGTCAGAGCCGGGAGGGAGGGGAAGGAGCTTGAGTTACTAAAGGGGACACTTCCCTTTGCAAATACGATATTTCCGGGAGGAAATATGCTTTGGTTGAGATGTATAAACATAGTGGGGTTCTGGAGGGGTGTTGAAGAACCATGGAGGGAGGCCAGGGAATCTGCAGGTCAAAGAGTCTGCCAGCCCCAGCTGAGCCCGGGGGCAAAGGGGAAGGTTGGAAAGGTACAGTGGCCTTTGGGACAGAAACAAGCCAGGTTGAGGCTGGCTGCCATTGTAGAGTGCCCATGACCCAATGCCAAGAGCACCTGGCCTCCTTGGGGGAGATCATCTCTTACCATTTGCCTCCAGGACAGCGGAAGAGGTCAAGTCCCCGCCTCTCCTGACTCTTGCCCCAGCCGGTAGGAACTGGAATGTGGTGTCTACAGACCAACTGGACACCTAGGGTGAGTGAGCCGAGGACACTGTGGCTAAAGGTCATCTCCAAAAGCAGGTGCAGTGGGCATGGCTGCCCTATGGGTATCCTGGCCACGATCGCCTCTGGCCCCCTGAGCTCTTCCAAGCTCTGTCTCTCTTGTCCATCTTAGCAGGGCTCCACCTCTATGGACTGCCATTAAATTCCTCGGTGCTGCAATTAGCTGGTTCTGGTTACTGCTCGTGAGGTGAGCCCCAGGCTGGAATCTACCACTTAGCGACAAATGTTGATCCTACAATTTGCTCTTCACTGAGTTTTGTTTGTGTTTCACCCCCATGAACTTTCTCTCTTGTGGATTGCAGCAGCTTCCCTAAGCTTCCTCTGCACCCTTAACTCCCTCAAGCATCCCAGACTTTCTTTCTTTCTTTCTTTCTTTCTTTCTTTCTTTCTTTCTTTCTTTCTTTCTTTCTTTCTTTCTTTCTTTTCCTTCCTTCCTTCCTTCCTTCCTTCCTTCCTTCCTTCCTTCCTTCCTTCCTTCCTTCCTTCCTCCTCCTCCTCTTCCTTCTTCTTCTTTTTGTTTCTTGAGACGAGGTTTCTCTGTCTAACAGCTGTGGCTGTCCTTGAACTCAATTTGTAGACCAAGGTAGCCTCGAACTCACAGAAATCCATCTGCCTCTGCCTCCAGAGTGATGGGATTAAGGGGTGTACCACCACCGCCTTGGTGACATTTTTTTTCTCTTAAGATTTATTTTACTTTCCACGTGAGGGTGGGACTATATGAACTTGTGTGCCAGTGCCTGTAAAGGCCAGAGGAAGTTATAGTCAGTCATGAGCTGCCTGATGGGTGACAGGAACCAAACTCAGGCCTTCAGCAAGAGCAATATATACTCGGAACCACTGAGCCACCTCTCCAGCCCTGATAACACCTTTTTTTTTAAATCCAGTTATTTACTGTTCAAGAGCCTAGTGCAACCTGGATTTTTCACGAACACCCACAATCCTAGTGCTCAGAAGGCCAAGGCAGGAAGGTCTTGGGTTCGAGGCCAGGCAGGCTGGCTAGTGATACTCTCCAACAACAGAATAAGCACAAGCTCCGTCCTGGGTCGGGGAGACGGCTCAGTAGCTAAGAGCTTCTGCTGCTCGCGCAGAAGCCTCAGGCCCAGCTCCCAGACTGGTTGGCTCACAACCGCCTGAGGCTCTGACTCCAGGGAGTCTGACCTTCAGCCGTGTGCACATTCCTGACGCAGACGTTTATTATTTATTTATTTATTTATTTATTTATTTATTGTTTTTTCGAGACAGGATTTCTCTGTAGCTTTGGAGCCTGTCCTGGAACTAGCTCTGTAGACAAGGCTGGTCTCAAACTCACAGAGATCCACCTGCCTCTGCCTCCCGAGTGCTGGGATTAAAGGCGTGCGCCACCATCGCCCGGCCTGACGCAGACGTTTAAAACAAGAATTTAAAACAATAAAAGTACGTCTTTTAAAAAAAAAGCCAGCATGCTCCTTGCTGTGCACAGGTCACATCTAGACGTCCGTGGTTTCTGCCACAAGCCATTCCTCTGTAATCTGACTGAGAAGCCTGTGACCTCCATGAGAGGCTCCCAGGGACTGCATTGCTGTGCCGTTGTTCTCCCCTCGCGGGAGGTCCTGTTCTTTCTTTTTGTCCAGAGCCTGATAAGAGTTTGGGTCAAGTTTGATTGGCTCTGCATCTTCTCACTGCAGGAACTTGGTTTGGGGCAGTCACTGACCCTCCCTGGGGGGGGGGGGGGCACTGCTGTCCTCTGTAGAAACCTTGGGTCATGTGGTCTGGTCCGTGGAGGAATCATTCAAACACTCCCTTTCTTGGCCTCCTTCCCGTGGTGCGACAGTCCCTTGAGTTAGGGGGGGCAGGTGGGTTTGTACCATTGAACCTCAGAACCTGAAGACCCACACTGCCGCTGGGCAGGAAGGCACGGACAGAGCTTCTGATTGGCCACAGCTCTGCAACAGGCCTGGCCAGGTAGAGCCTGGGATGCTGTGCCCCACAGGACCCGCCGCTGTGGATTGCTGCCCAGGCCACCCGTCTTCTACACAGTGTGCACAGTCCAGCCCTGAATCACTCTCTCTCTGATCAGTTCTGCTCTGAATGTTTATCTCCAGCCAAGCACGTGCAAGCACAGGCCCATTTTGAGACAGTCACCCATTGGGCTGTCTGTCCAGCTTCCAAGGCTGCTCTTCCTTCTGGTCATTGCCCTTGAAGTGTCTAGATGTAGCCAGGGTTTAGTACAGAGATTTTAGGAGTTAGGTATGCCCTAGTTCTTGGAATATAATTAGATCTGTCTGAATCCTCTCCCCGGGAGGGAATGTTGGGAATGTTTGGGGATGGAGGTATAGGGTTGTAAGGGCTGGACCGAGGATGGGCTCGTCTGTTAGCGTCTTGTCATCCGGGAGCATTTTGGCAGCGCGGTTGCACACTCCTGCTGAGCAGCGGGACACAGAGAACTCTCTTCTGCAGGAAGAACACAGGCAAGGCATCCTCTGGGATCAGAGCTGCGCGGGGGCGGGAGTAGTGGACTCCTGAAGTCCTTTTAACCCTCCTGATTCACTATTGCCGCTGCTAACATCCTTCCTGAGGTCATCACTCAAGGGCCAGGTTCCTTTGATGCAAGCAACACCCACAAAGACTTAGGTCTTGTCCTGTATGTCTTTCGCTCTCCTTTTCCGAAGGACCGGGTTTGTAGGTCATGCTCAACTGTGCGCTGTTGTTACCGAGACCGAGAACAAATCTTAGCAGATCTTATCATCTAAAAATTCACGCAGCAGAGGCAAGAGGTCTTTGGATTCAGGATCACATTGGACTGCATAGACAGACCCATCCTAATAAAATAAGGACAGGGGCTGGAGAGATGGCTCAGTGGTTAAGAGCACTTGCTGTTCTTTAGGAGGACCCCGGTACCATTCCCAACATCCACATGGTGGCTCACAACTGTCTGTAGCTCCAGTTCTAGGGGATCCAATGTCCTCTTTGCCCCCACCCCCGAGAGCATCAGACATGCATGTGGTACACAGATATATGCCCAGGTGAAACACCACTCACATAAAATAAAAATAAATCTAAAATTAAAATTAAAGACTAAAAGTGAGGGGAGCTTCATTATTTTTATAGATGGGGAAGCCATGAATAGAGTTATATCTCTTTGTTTTTTTAATTGGTATAAAAATTCTATTATGCATGAGGATGTAACTGAGGGGTGGTATGTGCTGAGTACGTTTAAAGCCCTAGTTTCAGTCTCCAGGTATTCTCTCTCCCTCCTCCCCAGCAAACGTTGATATGATTCTTAGGGGCAGCTGTGGTGGCTTCTTACCATCCAGCACTTGAGAGGCAGAGGCAGGAGAAGCAAGAGTTCAAGGTTATCCTCAGTTATATTAGGAGTTAGAGACTCTTCTGGGCTTCAGACAGTCTCAGATAAACAAGAAAACAAACAACCAGGCTTTGTGTCTCACACCTACAATCCCAGCCTTTGGGATAGAGAGGCAGGATAACCACGTGTTCAAGGCCAACCTCAGCTGCAACCTCTAGTCTGAGGCCTGACCTACTTGAAACTATGTTTCAGAAAACGAAGACCAGTTTAAAAAACACTTGTGTAACCCTTAGCTTCTGGGCTAAGTGGTAAAATATTTGGGGTTGACTTTGATGCTATTCTGGCTGGTTGGGCGGTTTGAGACTGGGGAGGGAGGCAGGTGCCAAGTATAAAGGAAACAAAATTGCTCATGAGCTCATAGCTTAAGTGGGAAAGGGGGTTATTTTAGTGTTCTGTCCGCAGGGATGGGAAGACCAAGCTTTCTCTAATGAAAACAACAACAGTAACAAAACTAGAACGCAACTACTCAAAGACAGCTATTCTTGAAATTTTAAGACATCTGCCAGTTAAATCTATCGTCTCCCGTTTTCTGTGTTTGAAGGCTGTGTTAACTTCAAGAAATGCCAGCCGCTCACTGTCCTGGCCCAGCCTCCTTATGTGGCCTGACCGGAGCAACTCCAGCTATTTCCTGGAACCTTGAATCGATGGGTTGTGTGGAATCCATGGAGACACAGGGTCAGCAAGGCCAGCTTTGAGGGACTGGTGCCAGCCACACTGAAAACTTACCTTCCCTCCAGTTCTCCAAACTGTTTGGAGATTCTTAGGGCTCCCTGGAATTCTTCCTACAAATCTCCTATCTCCCTAAATGACCCACAAGTAGTTTCTTTTGCTATGGCCTGTGTATGGGTAGTGGATCATTAGTGTGTCAGATAGGGTTAGATTGTGCGAATTACTTGACAACACTCTCTTCCCTTTCATATTGCTCACCGAGGGTGTGTTTATAGCTTACAAATGTCCTTACCCCTCAGCCCTCATACACCTTTAGTGCCGTAACAGGGATGAACTCCCTCTCTCTCTCTGCCTCTCCCACAGTGGGAAAAGGAAAGGAAGGCCTCCATAATAAAATCCCCTTTCCCAGACTGAGGAGTTGGCTCAGCCCTTAAATGTTTATTGTTCTCCGGAAGGACCAGAGTTTAGAGTCCAGTATCTGCTTCCGGTAGCTCACAACTGCCTGCACCCTCCAGTGCCAGGAGATCTGATGCTAGCTTTTTGTTTTTGTTTTGAGCCAGGGTTTCTCTGTGCATATCCCTGGCTGTCCTGGAACTCATTCCGTAGACCAGGCTGGCCTCAAACTCAGAGATTTGCGTGTCTCTGCCTCCTGAGTGCTGGGATTAAAGGTGTGCACCACCACTGACCAGTGTGATGCTATCTTTGTCCCCGAGGGCACCTGCACTCTTGTCGCATATAGGTACAGAGAGACACACAAATTATGAATTAAAAAAAAATTCTTAAAGGAGAAAAGTTCCCTTTCTGCATTACGAAGGGGAGGGAACAGCGTCTATGAGTCTTCCTAATAGCTGTCATAGTAGTGGGCATCACCCACCACCCTGGAGGTGCTAGTCACTACCCCAGCAAAGTGTGTCCATCACTCAGTGGGATGTTCCAAGGACACCAATGTCCTAGTGACCTGTGCCTGGTCCAGTACCGACGACAGGAGCAAAGGCTGTTTTGGGGGCCTCTCAGAGGTCAGAAGTTTCCCTGACATGGGCCCAGTAAGACCCTCAGTTTCCTACCTCCCGTCAGCCTCATAGCCACTCCTGTGGGCTTCTGGGTTAGGTAGAGGCATCGAGAAGCTGAGAAATATGGGCAAAGAAGCCCCTTTCCACCTTCTGTTGGAATAGGGCCATCGTGAGTCAAGAGGGAGGACTAGAGGCCCCAAAGCGTCCTGGGGATCTGGTTCCTCTGGTCTCGGGCAGTTAAGAGCAGAGGAAGGAACACTGGCTTGAGAAACGACCGTCAGATGCTCCTCGGGGCATCGAGAGCCCTCACAGCAGAAGCAATTGTTTGCTGAACATCCACTGTGTGTCCGTCCTTTACCAGAGTTTTATTGTCACAGTGAGTGGTACTAGGACTTCCCAGTAACTCTGACAGCAGGGAATCAGGGTGACTGAGGTGACAGTAGGTCACAGTGCTTGAGCAAGGTCAGGATGAATCTCCCAGGGGTCACCCCTGAGGCCACTCAGTCATGGCAGCCAGGCGTCATCCCACTCTGGTGGGTCTGTGGAAACAGGGTCTAAACTTAATCACAGATGACCTCACTAGGGTTGCCTGAGGCTCTGAGCAGCTGACTTTTCTCCCCGCTGCTGAGTTCCTGCTTTCAAAAGTCCCATGGAAGGTGGAGGTGGAGGTGCAGCTCAGAGGTACAGGGCTTGTCTAGCATACACAGGGTTCTGGGTTCATCCATAACGTTGCAGAAGTTAAAACATACGCGTATGCATGTGCTCACAAGCACACGGGCGCGCATGTACACACACACACACACACACTGCTCTGTGGTAGTCCCTGAGCGGGGTGCAGAGCTGCGCTGGAGCCCCTTTTAGCTGCAGCCCATAGGCTTCCCTCACACTAAAGTCTAATGCATTAGGGCTGCACCCACAGCCGCTGCAATGGGTTAGACACTTATGCCCCCTGACTGACTTAGGGTGTCTGTTGCTACGATGAAACACATGACCACAAAGCAAGTTGGAGAAGAAAGGGTTTTATTTGGTTTATTTGGCTTGCACTTCCACGTTGCTTTTTATCACTGAAGGAAGTCAGGACAGGAACTCAAGCAGGTCAGGAACCTGGAGGCAGGAGCTGATGCAGAGGCCATGGAGGGGAGCTGCTTACTGGCTTGCTCAGTCTACTTTCTTATAGCACCCAGGACCAGCAGCCCAGGGATGGCACCACCTGCAACGGGCTGGGCCCTCCTCCATTGGTCACTAGATGAGACAATGCCTTACAGCTGGATCTTATGGAAGCATTTCCTCAACTGAGGCTCCTTCCTCTGACGACTCTAGCTGGTGTCCAGTTGACACACAAAACCAGCCAGGATAATCTTCAAGTCCCCAAACGATGAAATCAGGAAGTGGGCTTTGGGTCAAAGATTAGGTCATGAAATCAAAGTTTTGTAAAGAAGAACCCAGAGAGCTAGCTCTCTCCTTCCGCCATGCTGAGATGGGGGGGGGGTGCCAGATGCCATATGAACAGAGAGTAGGTCCCTACCGTACACCCAACCTGCCAGCTCTTTGATCTTCAGCTTCAACCTTCACAACTATAAGAAATGGATCTTGGTTGTTTATCTCCCTGCGGTATTTGGATGTAAGCGGCCTGAACAAGTCTTTGCCGGCTAAGTGGTGCAGTTTCCTCTGCACCGTCTGTGGGATGAGGGCATAGCTCCGTGGGCAAAGAGCACTTGCCCAGTGTGTGTGAAGCCCTGGCTTATATCTCCCGTCCCTCATCAACGGGGTATGGATGTTCATCGCTATCATCCTGGCATTAAAGAAATGGAGCCAGGAGAGCCAGAGTTCAAGGTCCTCCTCAGTTAAGCAGTGAGTTAAGGACGGCCTGTGAGACAAGACAACCAACTCTCACTTCTCCAGTCCCTACGAGGCTGTGTCCCAGCGTCTTCAGTAAGGGAGTTTAGACAATGGAAGTGCAGGGTCTCACAGGTTGCTGCGGCAGCTGCAGCTACTTAGATTAACAGTGGCGGCTTTGACTGTCCTTGGCAGGATGGGGAGGCTCACCCTGACCAGCAAGAGAGATGGAGGGGGCAGGGCTGGGAGCCAGCACTGCCACAAGCCTGCGGCTTCGCCTTAGACAAGACACTAAAGCTCTCTCTGAACTCGGCTTCTCCCCGATGCTCTCATGATTTCGTATGCCTGGAGCAGTTATTGTTTGATAAATGACACCCACGGGTCATCTTATTCTCCCATGGCTGATCACCTGGTACTTTGCAGTGTGCTTTGTTGTGTGGGTTAGGCCGAGAGGTAGATTAGAGCTAAGGCTTGTGAGTTGTAGGTGAGATTCTAATAAAGGCGAAACATGTTTTCTGACCCCCTCCTCCATGTTCCCTGCCCTGGCCAGCCAGCACTCCCTTCTCCCGCGCGCGCACACACACACACACATTGCTTATGTGTTCATGTCCTGAATGTCTCATCTTTCACCCTTCTCTGTGTCTATCGCTCAGCTCTTTAGGCTCAATGGCTGGCTAAATGGCGGCTGCCTTCTTCTCCCCCAGCTCATTGTCTACGTGAATATGACCTTATTTTTCCATTATCTGCATTACAATAACTTTACTACTTCAGGAGACTCTTGCCCAGGCAAAGCACAGATTATTCATTCCAGGAATTTCCCCAAAGATCCCACGACTCTCCACGAGGAAGCATCCGCGAGAGTTTCTCACCTGTGGCGGTCCAAGCCCTGACCTTGCTCTTTCCTCCAATGTGGAGCTGTTCTGTCTTGCCCCAAAGCCAACAATGCCCCTGCTGTGGAAAGGCCCTCTCCGGTGATGTAGTTCTCGGTGAGACCTGCCCTCTTCCCTCCCTGGTGCTGGTCCATCCCTGCTAAGCCCTTTGCTGTCCTGGCTGGCTGGAAATGAGCTGATCTATGCTCCAGATCAATGACTATGAGCCCACCAACATTGCTTTTCTCCTGAGCAGAAGTCTGAAGCAGTCCTCCCAGGGAGCTTGTTTCATTGCACTGATGCTTGCTGAGCTCTGATGAGAGAGCCAGGCCAGGAGACCTCCAGAGCCCGGATAGCCAGGGTTCTTTATGTTATCTGAGCACACAGAGCTGCTCTTGGGTGTTATGGGGACATGAGTAGGCAGCCATGTACACGGAGCCCCTCGTGACCCTTGACTGGCGGTGAAACAAAACTCCTCTCCGGCCCTCAGAGACTTCCATGGTTAGTCATGGTGGACTGTTAGTTATTCCCTAGTCTAGGCCCAAAGAAGACCTGAAGAGAGAAAACTCCCCACGTCCATTGTTCATGCAGACTGCAGACGCACAGCTTAGGTCTCTCCTTAGACCAGGGAGAACAATTGAATGTTTGTAGACGGAGAGGTCTTTAGGGAACGGAGAGATGGCTCAGCAGTTAAGAGTCCAAGCTGCTCTTGCAGAAGCCCTGAGTTCAATTCTCAGCAGCTCATAATTGCCTTTAACTCCAGCTCCGCAGGGATCCAACACCACTGACCACCCTTGGTCACCTGACGTGGAGAGAGAGAAAGAGAGAGAGCGAGAAACGGAAAGACAGAGTTGCACGCGCATGCAAACACACACACACACAGAGACACAGAGTCACACATAGACAGAGAGAGACAGAGACGGAGAACACATACACAGAGACAGAGAGACAAAGACAGACACACACAGAGACAGAGACATGCAGACACACACACAGAGTTAGAGACCAGAGACAGAGAACACACACAGAGCAACAGAGACAGACAGACACACGTACATACAATTAAAAATTAGTGTGTTTGGCTTTTTCCAAAGGTCTCCCCGAGGGGCTTTGGCCACACAGGCAGGGGCCTACTGTGGGAAGAGGTCCCCAGTGACAGTGAAATGACGTCCAAAGGAAAACATTACCAAGAAACGTAAAACGGGCCTGGCGGCACTTGCTTTCAGTCCCAGCTCTCAGGAAGCAGAGATGGGTGTTTCTCTGTGAGTCTGAGACCTGTCAGTCACACAGTGAGACCTCACCTCCAAAAACAAACAAGCAAGAAAGAAAGAATTGACCCCTGGACAGCTCCGGACCAGAAGTCGTTCCCTGGCCTTCACTAAGTTACACTTGTTTCTGTCACACTCGTCTCTCTGTCACACTTGTCTCTGTCACACTCGTCTCTGTCACACTCGTCTCTCTGTCACACTCGTCTCTGTCACACTCATCTCTGTCACACTCGTCTCTGTCACACTCATCTCTCTGTCACACTCATCTCTCTGTCACACTCATCTCTCTGTCACACTCGTCTCTCTGTCACACTCGTGTCTCTGTCACACTCGTCTCTGTCACACTCATCTCTGTCACACTCATCTCTGTCACACTCGTCTCTCTGTCACACTCGTCTCTCTGTCACACTCATCTCTGCCACACTCGTCTCTGTCACACTCGTCTCTCTGTCACACTCGTCTCTGTCACACTCGTCTCTCTGTCACACTCATCTCTGTCACACTCGTCTCTGTCACACTCGTCTCTCTGTCACACTCGTCTCTGTCACACTCGTCTCTCTGTCACACTCATCTCTGCCACACTCGTCTCTGTCACACTCATCTCTGTCACACTCGTCTCTGTCACACTCGTCTCTGTCACACTCGTCTCTCTGTCACACTCGTCTCTGTCACACTCGTCTCTGTCACACTCGTCTCTCTGTCACACTCGTCTCTGTCACACTCATCTCTGTCACACTCGTCTCTGTCACACTCGTCTCTGTCACACTCGTCTCTGTCACACTCGTCTCTGTCACACTCATCTCTCTGTCACACTCGTCTCTCTGTCACACTCGTCTCTCTGTCACACTCGTCTCTGTCACACTCGTCTCTGTCACACTCGTCTCTGTCACACTCGTCTCTGTCACACTCGTCTCTCTGTCACACTCGTCTCTGTCACACTCGTCTCTGTCACACTCGTCTCTGTCACACTCGTCTCTGTCACACTCGTCTCTCTGTCACACTCGTCTCTGTCACACTCGTCTCTCTGTCACACTCGTCTCTCTGTCACACTCGTCTCTGTCACACTCGTCTCTGTCACACTCATCTCTCTGTCACACTCGTCTCTGTCACACTCGTCTCTCTGTCACACTCGTCTCTGTCACACTAGTCTCTCTGTCACACTCGTCTCTGTCACACTCGTCTCTCTGTCACACTCGTCTCTCTGTCACACTCGTCTCTGTCACACTCGTCTCTGTCACACTCGTCTCTGTCACACTCGTCTCTCTGTCACACTCGTCTCTGTCACACTCGTCTCTGTCACACTCGTCTCTGTCACACTCATCTCTGTCACACTCGTCTCTGTCACACTCGTCTCTCTGTCACACTCGTCTCTCTGTCACACTCGTCTCTCTGTCACACTCGTCTCTGTCACACTCGTCTCTGTCACACTCATCTCTGTCACACTCGTCTCTGTCACACTCGTCTCTGTCACACTCGTCTCTGTCACACTCGTCTCTGTCACACTCATCTCTCTGTCACACTCGTCTCTCTGTCACACTCGTCTCTCTGTCACACTCGTCTCTGTCACACTCGTCTCTGTCACACTCGTCTCTGTCACACTCGTCTCTGTCACACTCGTCTCTCTGTCACACTCGTCTCTGTCACACTCGTCTCTGTCACACTCGTCTCTGTCACACTCGTCTCTGTCACACTCGTCTCTCTGTCACACTCGTCTCTGTCACACTCGTCTCTCTGTCACACTCGTCTCTCTGTCACACTCGTCTCTGTCACACTCGTCTCTGTCACACTCATCTCTCTGTCACACTCGTCTCTGTCACACTCGTCTCTCTGTCACACTCGTCTCTGTCACACTCGTCTCTCTGTCACACTCGTCTCTGTCACACTCGTCTCTCTGTCACACTCGTCTCTCTGTCACACTCGTCTCTGTCACACTCGTCTCTGTCACACTCGTCTCTGTCACACTCGTCTCTCTGTCACACTCGTCTCTGTCACACTCGTCTCTGTCACACTCGTCTCTGTCACACTCATCTCTGTCACACTCGTCTCTGTCACACTCGTCTCTCTGTCACACTCGTCTCTCTGTCACACTCGTCTCTCTGTCACACTCGTCTCTGTCACACTCGTCTCTGTCACACTCATCTCTGTCACACTCATCTCTGTCACACTCGTCTCTGTCACACTCGTCTCTGTCACACTCGTCTCTGTCACACTCGTCTCTGTTGCACTTGTCCCTGGGCATGCCTAGAGATGGGTGAAGTGCTGTGACGGTTTTAAAGTCTCACCAGATTGTTTAATGTGGTGGCCTTGGGTGACCCGAGCCTCAGTCAGACCACACGACTGGAAACTCCTGGAAGGAGACTAAAGCCTCACTTCCTTTATTTAGTGCCGCTAAAATTCACAGATAAAAATGTCAGGGAAGGCGAAAGACGGTGTGAGCCCCTGCCCGAGTTCCATGGGGTTACTCTACTTACTGTGGCCTCCAAAGAAATCAACCCATTACGGTACAAAATAAAAATATGGTTAAGTTTTTAAATTAAACTTTATTTATTATTGTGTATGGTGTTGGGGGAGGGGCACATATGTAGCCTTTACTGGTCTAGACTAGCTGTGTAGACCAGGCTGACCTTGAACTCACAGAGACCCTGTGCTGGGATTAAAGTAGCCACTATGTTGTTTGTTTGTTTCTTAACATTATTATTATTATTATTATTATTATTATTATTATTATTGCATGTATGTACATGATGGCGTGCAGGGCACCTACATGTATGATGACTGTGGAGTCTGGAGGACACATTTGTAGAGCTGGGTCTTTCCTTCCCCCTTTGTGTGGGTTCAGGGGATCAAATCAGGGTCATTAAACTTCTGCAGCAAGTGCGTGCTTGCTCACCGAGCCCTCTCACTAGATACATGCCCTGCTTCTTAAGAACATTTTATTAAAGACTACTGGGCATGGCAGCCCATGCTTGAAATCCTAAAACTCACGCTGGTGCTGGTGGCACACACCTTTACTCCCAGCGATCTAGAGGCGCAGCACGAGCTCCAGGACAGCCCCAGCTACACAGAGGAACCCAGTCTTCAAACACCAAAACCAAAACAAACAAAAAAATCCTAACTCTCACAGGAAATGAGGTCGAAGGATTGCCCCCAGTGGCCTGGCCTCAGACTTGCTACGAACTACAGGCTGGCCCGGCCTTGAGCTCCTTGCTGCTCCTCCCCTTGCTAGGTTACAGGCGTGCAGCTCAGCTGCTTTTTGTTGGGTCCTGTACGAGCAGGTGCAGAAGAGCATGCCCTGGTTTGTAGTGGCCGCGTAGGCTGGCAGAGTGCCACAGTCTCAGCTAGGGTCACCACTGCTGTGATGAAACACCATGACCAAAAGCAAGTTGGGGAGTGAAGGGTTCAGTTGGCTTACACTTCCACATGGTAGTCTGTCATTGAAAGAGGCCAGAACAGGGATCTCAAAGACGACAAGAACCTGCAGGCCATGAAGGGTGCTGCTTTCTGGCTTGCTCCTTCTGCTTTGCTTTCTTCTAGAACAATGGTCCCAACCTGTGGGTCATGGCTCCTTTGGCAAACCTCTACTTCCAAAAAATATTTACATTATAACTCATAACAGTAGCAGAATTATAGTTATGAAGTAGCAACAAAAACAACTTTATGGTTGGGGGGATTCACCACAACATGAGGAACTGTATTAAAGGGTCACAGCCTTAGGAAGGTTGAGGACCACTGTTTCAGGACCCAGGACCACCAGTCCAGAGATGGCATCACCCACAATGGGCCGGCCATCCATCACTAACTAAGAAAATGCCCTACAGTCTTCCTCCAGCCTGGTCTTATGGAGGCATTTTCTCAGTCGAGGTTCCCGCCTCTCTGATGGCTCTAGCTTGTGTGTCAAGTTGACACAAAACTGGCCAGAACAACCACCAAGGCCCAGGTCATTACGATGCGATCCATTACCTTGTCGGGAAATGTGGGACCTCATACCAGGCTCAAAGCATTTGGGCGAGAACCCGAATTTCAACAATCTGCCTAGGCAATTCAAGTGCACGTTGATCGCGAAGTCCTGGGCAAGCAAGCATTAATGGAGACAGGGTGCAGACTTCTTCCAGGCTTATCTCTGGAGTCTGCCGTCACCCGCAGACGTAAAATGAACGGTGAACCGTGCTGTGGATGGTGGACTTAATCCCAGACTGGACGTCACTTTTGCTCTGAACCCAGCTTGCTTTCTTGCCCCCGTCAAAAGGGTGCCAATGCTGGGTTGTTAGCTAACTGGGACAGAAGCCCCAGATCCCCTTGCCCCCTACTCTGCATTGGGTGACCCTGCCTGGAACTCTGGCTCTCTCTCCTCCTGAGCAAGGGGTTCTGAGACAGAGGCCCCGGCCAGCTCATCTGTGGGCCTCTGGGAGGACTGGAGAATAATTCTTCATAATGCAAACGCATGAATGAGACCGAGAGTCCGTCCCACTTCTCGGGAGGGAAACACACAGAACGGCAAGTTTCGGTTCCTGTAACGTTCCCTTACTTCAAAATGTGGAAACAACCTGGATGTTTCTGTACAGGGATCAGAGGTTGGGGAATGCTTCTCTGGCTGAGTTCCTGAATTGAATGAGCTTCGAGAAACCTGACCTTTCTCATCAAACAATTACCCTAGGCGGGTTAGTGAAGTTGTGGGGCTTGGGGACAGGGGGGGGGCGGGGACGGGAGACGGGGAGAACACTCCTCCTTGCTCAGTTCTGGTTGTCATGGTTTAATCACTTCCAGGACATGAGACGTTTCAATGTAAGCCACCCCCACCCCCATCCTTCAGCGTTTCCAGGCCTTAGATTGCTCAGACTGGAGTTTCTTTCCTCCTTTATAGAAAAACTTTTCCGGATGGAAAAAACCGGTCCACCTGCCCTGTCAAGGCAATGTGTCCTGCAGCAGCAGGAGGTACAGGCAGGATGAACGAAGATCAAAATTCGAGGAAGTTGCTCACGTGGCTCTATTTCCCACATGCTGTTATTTCCTTCTTTCCCAGGCTCCTTCATCTTTCCCAGGCTCCTTCATCTTTCCCTGTCCCAACGAAACTTCCAGGAGAAAATCAGGGGTGTGAAGGAAGGCTTTTTGTCCAAACTATCCTATTGGGAGCAAACTGAAGACTTACTAAAGTCATTTCTGTTCTAAATTTTTCTCTAGCCATCTAACCAGCAGACATAACAGAGACAAGAATGAGGGATGAGGATGAACTTCAGTCTTTCACTGAGCCTAGCTACCTCAGGATTTGTGCAGGGCATTAACTCCATGGGCTCACGTGACTCAGAAGAGGACCTTCCCTCCACCACCACAGAGAATGATGGCCCTAGGCAAGAGTTGGTCTGAGGTCAAGGAGAGGTAGACCACTTCTTCTTGTTCTGTTTCCCCAACCTTCCACACAGAACAAAAGTGAGCCTGTATAGGTGTGCCTTGGTTTTATGTGACTGACATGCTTTTGTTTATGTAGATCCTCCTGCCTCAGCCTCACAAGTGCTGGGATTAAAGGCGTGCGCTAGCTAGCGAACCTGCCTTAAGAAGCTAAGACCAAGTTTCTCCCCTTTGTTCATTAGCATATAAGGCACGTTTCTCACTTAGCTGAGCGAGCCTAAATCAGCATTGCTGTGGTCAGCACTGGACACCTGAACAGGTGCTCGGAGGTAGATCCTGGGGCACCTGGCAGGGGACACAGGGACCACCACAGTGCTTAGATCCAGACAGACTATGGTTGCAGGAGTGGGACGTGGCTAGCTTTGCTCAGTTTGCAATAGTGCTTTTCTATTTAAGACACACAGAGTGTTGGGGTAAGACATCATGTGTAGATCCAGAACCGGATAAGGAAGCACAGTAGCAGTATCTGCTCGGCTATATAAGCTGAAGCACGTTCATTTTATTTACCTATCATTCTGGCATTTGACATAATGTCACCTCACTTCTTTCTCCCAAAACAAGAGATGTATTCTGAGGACAAAAACATTAACTACCAAGCGTCTAAATGCAATTTCACAAGTGACTGACGATTGTGAAATCACCTTTGGCAGAATCACTCCGTAGAATCAGTACACTATGCGGATGAAGAGACTTCCCCCAAGTTTACTAGCCCAGAGACTACGGTTAGTGACGAAACAGATGCGTGGCCTTATGGTTAACAGCCTGCATTAGGTCAGGGAGCCAGCTTCCTCTCCTCAGCGTTCCCCGCACAAGCTGTTCTCTGGCTCTCCTGCTTCCCCTGTGAAACACAGGATGTTGTACAATAGCTGTATTTTTTCTTCCTCAGCACTAGATGCCCAGCACTGTCTGTTTTTTTTTTTTTTAGTCTTGTGCAATGTTTACGACTGCCCAGTCAATAAATGAGAAGTCTCGAGGTGTCTGTCTGCTGGGTGTCAGGACGGCACCTCTGAGTCCAGGCCCGCTCTTGAGAACTTTCCCAGCTACGACAAATGAATTCGGCAAATTCCTCTCGTGCAGACTAAGTTCTAAAGTGACCGCAGGGTTCTGGAACAGCTTAAATCGAGGAGAAAATGACAACAGAGCCTTCAGTGACAGAGCAGGTGGCTCGTTGGTACCCCAGCCCAAGGCTGGCATTTCCTGTCACCCTAGCAGGAGCCTCTCGCCCACACAGGGGTTACAGGGCTGCTGCAAAGCTTCGCTGGGAGGCTGGGCCTAAAGTGAGGAGCTGCTCTGGGCTTCCTTAGCTGGCTGTGCACCCCGCCCCCCACAGCCCCAGATCTCAGCCCCCCAGCCCTCAGGAACAAGCTACTCTCAGACCAGCTAATGAGCAGGACGATGCTGTTTGTAAAAATCTGTTTAATAAATATACATCTCAGAAGTACCAAAATAATTACCAACAAAATACACCATATACAACATTTACAGGAGGGTAACACACACCTCAGCCGGAGTGACGTAAGCACACACCACTGAACACCTGGTTCTCACATGGGAGGACACACTGGGGTCGGCTACTAGATCTAGGGCGGTCCAATCAAAAGCACAATAAATAAACTGTGGTCCTTTCATTAGCGTCTGGAAAACCACCTCCCCAAATCCCACAAACATCAACTTCAAAAGACATTTTCTTTGAATTCCGATGATCTGTTTCCCCAAATTTCACAGAAACAACAAAACGAAGGCTGAAATCACCGCAGGGGGATGCTCGGGGCGAGACCGTGTGCTGGTAAGGATACCCTTTTTTTTTTCCTTTTCTTTCTTTTTAGAAAAATAAAGCTCTTGTTTTGTACAAATATACAAGTCCGTGTTCTCTGATGCTTTGCACTCACAACGTCAGACGCTGGCCTCCAAACACACAGTCGTCATAGGGCAGCTGAAACAAGAGGGGGAAAGGCGAATTAAATTCCTAGACATTGTGAAGACAGGAGGGCTGCTTCTGCCAATAACTCATATTCTTGGGCTCTTTCCTCCTGAACCCAAATATAACCAATCCCCCAGGCTGTAGGAGCTTTCCTTTATTGGTTCTCTCCTTTAAAAAAAAAAATCTAAGCTATTGCAGGAGGTGTACCTCAATGGTGGAACACACGTGCCTGATACCACGTGTTAAGGCCTGGGTTCAAGCTCCGGACCCCCGCCCCCAAGGATAAGCTATTAAAGCAAATCAGAGAGACAAGCTCTTGGGATACTGGTTTTGCAAGCTGAGTTTGAGAAGTTAAATAATTAGGCTGTGATCCCGAGAATAAAGACTAGCTCTAGGGACGTAAGAGGGCTGAGGGAGACTGGGCCGTCCTGGCAGTAAGCGAGCATTCACCTCATCCTCCGTGAACTCGGACTCGGTGTCGTAGCAATCCTCATCCTCGCTCTCCGGCAGCGTCTGAAGGTTTTCCAGGGTCAGCTGGCCCAGCTGCTGCTGTATCCGGGTGCTCGGGCGGCCCCAGGTGAGCTGATAGGGGGAGTAGCCTTGGTAGGTGACTCTGTTGACATCAGCGCCACACTTCAGCAACAGCGAGACCAGGTCAGGATTCTGCAGGTCCACCGCAAGGTGGAGGGCTGTCCGGCCATTGCAGGGCTCCTGAAACCAAAAGCCATCGGGCATGTTTAGGGCGCCAACCGGAAACACGCTTGCAGGAAGAGTGAGTTGGGAAGAGCTCAGGAGGCACCCGAGGGGCTCCATCTGGAAGGAGATGTACTCACCTGCGCGTTGACATCTGCACCCAAAGACACCAGATGCTCCACGATGCCCAGGTAGCCGTGGATGGAGGCTAGGTGCAGACACGTGTGGCCTAGGGAAGAGACGAAAAACATAACTACTTGTTTCAACACACACACACAGCGCATGCCCTATCTTCTTATGGGACAATCACAAATATCCCCAGTTTTTAAAAACTTAGTTCTAGGTTCAGATTGAACACTACATAGACACCAAAGTGGGAATTTTTAAAAGTCCATATTGTCTAAACTTTTTATATGTGTTGAGAGTTGAAGCTCTAGCCTAAAGTGGGCCCACCTCTCCCTTCCCTGTGTCCTGGGATGAACGGGCAGACCTACCGTTGTAGTTGGTGGCCTGCAGGATGGAGTGGAGATGCTGGGGTGTGCAAGTCTGCGTTAGGACTCCCACACTGGCCAAGCAGCCCTGCTCACAGGCAAGATGTAGAGGGGTATTTCCTCGAAAGTCTCGGAGCTCAGGATCACAGCCAGCTTCCAAAAGTGCCTCAGCAATTCCTGGCTGGTTGGTGATCACAGCCAAGTGAAGTGGAGTCTACAAACGGAAGAGGAAACAGAAAGGGGATAAGCCATGGGGCAAACCCATCGTCTTGGGTTTCCTGAACCCCAGACACCTCTTTGCTGTGGATTCTGCTCTTCCCAGATGGCTACAGGACATCAGCAAACGCGAGGCCCCAGGTGGGTCATAAAACCAAAACTAAACCCCTGGGATTTTCCTCAAGCTCTAAGACGTTGGCTCATTTGAATTTTGTAAAAGGCCAGGGCAGATAAGAGCTCAGTGACTATTAATTTAGAAACTCTTCGGGGGCGACTGAGCTAACATCCAACTCCGCCACCAGGTCAAAGAGGGCACAGCTGGGCAAGCGCGCACCTGCAGCAGGTTGTTCTGGAAGTTGAGGAAGGCGAGGTCTCCCTTCACCTGCCGAATCACTTCCATGGTCAGAGTCTTCTCTTCATGGATGATTGCCAAGTGCAGGAACCTGAAGGATGACAGGGAAAGCCCCCAAGGGGCGGTGAGCGCACTGCGTGGGGCCCCCGAGAGGCGTGGGCTGCGGGGGATTGCGCAAGGCCGGGGTTTCTGGAGGCCGCGGCCCGCGGTGTTTTCCGCGAGGTTATTATGAGCTGAGTGTTCCTGGCAGGCGCCCAGGGACTTTCCGTGCACCACCCCCTCCGGGCGGGCGCCGGCGAGACCGGCCCGCCCTCCCCTCGGCCGCTCGGAACGCAACGCCCTGTACTTCCCCTTCGCGGCCCCGCGGCTGCGCGCTAAACTCTGCCAGGCTGGGACTTGGCGTCCCCGCTGCCGCCCCGCCCCCCGGCCTGCGATCGGCGGCTACGCCAGGTCTCGGGCGCCCGGGAGGGGGTAGGGGAACTGGGGAGAACTGGGGGGGGGGGGAAGGCAGAGGCCCAGGCGATCGCAGCCCCGCCGGCCCCTCCGTGCAAAGCCCCGAGCGCGCCGCGGGCCTCCCTCCCGCGCGACCCGGCTCGCCCGTGCCCGCCGCCACTTACGAGTCTCCGTCCTCCGTGAGCTGCTGCTTCCAGGGCTCGGCGGCCAGCTGTGCCTCCTGCGGCTGCAGGCGGATCTCGCGCAGCTCCTTCACCATCTGCTCGTACTCCTCGTCCTTCATGGAGTCCAGGCCGCTGTCGTGGCGATCGTCCACCAGCCGCTCTTTCTTGAGGCCGTCCCGCGGGCCCTCCATGGCCCAGTCCTGGCCTTGGCCGACCGGCTGAAACATGGCTGCGCGGGGCTGCGTGCGGGGCTGCTCGGGGCTGCAAGCTGCTGGCTGCTGGGCTGCGAGTTCCGACTGTTGTAGGCTCGCCAGCGCCGCCGCGGCGCCCTATAAACGCTGGCAGGGGATTTCTCAGGGGCGGGGTCAGGCGGGGGAATTTCCAGCCAGTCAGACTAGAAAAAGAACTGGCTGGGTCCTGGACTGTGGAGCCTAAGCCTAAACCCAGGGCTGGGGTTCATTGGAGAAACTCCCTGGGATGAGCCACTGGGGTCATGTACGGGGAACTTTTTGATGAGCCCTGAGTGGCTGGAAAGTCCTCCCGACCAGGCCCCCTCCCCTCTAGGTACTTCCCTGCAGCCTGCACTCAGTAAACCCAGGCCTCTGCAAGAACCCTTCTTTCCCTGGGGTTTCCCACCGTCCGTTCGATGTGGGGTCCTGAGCTGCTGAGATCCCAAGGACGCAGACCTGCTGGGCGGTTCCTCTTAGCGACTTGCCACTTTGCAGGTCCTTTCCGGTTTTTGATCTTTTGAAAACCCAAGAGTGGAAATGCTGGCTGGCTGCAGGGATTCGCTTCTCTTAAATTTCTTCGAGGAAGGACGGATGAGTGGTTTTAGGCCGTCTGTGTTTTGCCCATTCCAGGCTCTTAGTAGTGCAGGGACATTTGGCTGTCCTTCACACCCCCCCCCCCCCGCACTTCTATGAAGCTGGGAAGCTTTGACATTAAAAATACCCAAGCGCTTGGAGAACCCCTAGATCATTTTTCTAGGGGTCGATAATCTGTCTCCTGGGGGAGGGCGGACCCTAGCTCTGTTTGGGGGGGATGCTATGCTTGTTTTTATAGTAGTGGGATTGGATTTGTGTTGGTGAGGTGATTCCAGGCATTGTAGTCCTAGGTTGGTCTGAAACTCACTGTGTTGTCCAGGCTAACCTGGTCTTGTTAGTAAAGACTTCTGCCTCAGCCTCCCCTGAGTGCTGGGATTGCAGCTGTGAACTGTCAGTCCTGACATATTTGAGATACTTTGTGGCTTCAAAATTGTGTCATTTGTCCACAGAGGCATGCCCCAGTCTGCTCTGGAAGTATGAGCATGGGCTTTTGGAAGCATCACAGTGTAAAGTTTTGGAGGATCCCCAGCCCTTCATGCCTCACACTGTTCTCAGAAGTTATGTTGTAAGCCAGGTGCGGTTCCCATTTTCCTAAAAAGAAAGACGAAATACTAGAATTTACCCAGGCACCCCATGACAGCTTATCTAATCTCTACCACAATATAGTAATCATTTTGCTAAAGTAGATGTCGCGTTAATGCTTGGAAACACCTTGCAAAAAAAAAAAGAGACAAAATATAGTGCAATTTGAAATATACTTAAAGTATTTAACTGAGTTCAAGGCCAACATGGCTAACATAAGACTTGTCTTGAAATCCCCTTTCCTCCCTCGCAGCCCCTCAAAAAAGTATTTTCTCTTCCACCTTGGATGTAAAGTTGAGGGTATGCACTTTTCTATCTGGAGATTAGTTCCTCAAAAGTGTATAGCAGGAGCTGGGTGGTGGTGATGGTAATGGCTGCGGAGTGTACAACCTTTAATCCCAGCATTTGGGAGGCAGAGGCAGGCCAGTCTCCAAATCTGAGGCCAACCTGGTCTGCAGAGTGAGTTCCAGGACAACTAGAGATACGCAGAGAAACCCTGTCTCAAGAAAAAAGAAAAAAGAAAAAAAAAAGAGTATAGCAGGGGTTGGAGCAATGGCTCAGCTCAGCCCGAGTACTGGCTGCTCTTCTGGAGGACCTGAGTTTGATTTCTAGCAACCACAGGACTTTGGGCACCAGGCAAGGAATATGGTGCACATACATACAAGCAATACATTGATATATATAACATTTTTTAAATAATAAAAACTCTAAATGATGTATCCTATTTTAATGTTTATTTTTAAACACTGTATCCTAAAATTTAGTTAAATTTTAATACATTACTTTAAACAATATATCCTAAATTAAACTTTGTAAAAAAAAAATTACCACAGGTCTAATGAAAAGCCTTACCTATACAAGACGCATCAGAGGATGATTTGGGGCTGCAAGGATAAAAATGAAGGAGTATGTGTGTGTTTATGTGTCCTTTGAGATTTCCTGTCCCCACCACCTCAGGCCTTGTGATCTACCTCTGTATTGTTTAGTGTGACACCTAGTGGCAGGAGTTAGACCCTTTCTGGGTCATGGCAAAACCTTTTGAAACTTTGGGAGGGGCTGAACCTATATGACTTATCCCTCCTGGGATTTCCCAGGGAGGAACCTTTTGTTTACCTGCTGCCAGGGAGACGGGTGGAATAAAGTGAGCCGGCAGATAGTCTCCTCATCACGGACAACTCCATATGGCTTAAGTCAACAAACGCTACAACTTGGGAGAAAGAATATCAGAATCATAAGCAGATTGCATGCGGACGTACAAAAAGGAAGGCACTAGACAAAGAAAGTGTCTGACTTTTCAGCATTGAGAGAACTTGTGGATCCTTACTTGCTTACTTCAGTTTTCTCTCTTGTCAAACATTTTATCTAGGTTAACCACTTTTAGAATGTTAATGCTTTATATAACTTTTGTTTATTTATTTATTGGGCCAAGGTTTCACCATGGGGCTCTAGTTGGGCTCCAGCCACTGTCCTCTTGCCTCGGCCTCCTGTGCACTACCATGCCCAGCCCTGGCTCTGTGTTTGTGTGTGAGAGCTGGGAAATGATCCCAGGGTCCCTTGCAAAGGTGCTAAACACATACTTTGCCACTGAACTACACCTCGATATTTTTTCTTTTCTCTGTATAATGCAGAATGCAAAAATAATAAGTTGTACCTTGTAGCAACTCAGTGCTTTAGGCCAGGACGTAGCCTCCAGCGATGACAAGGTGGCCAGTGGCACTGTGGGACTTGTGGACTGGGCACCTCCACAGGGAAGGGGCATTGTCAAAAAGCTTCCTGAATCCTCCCCGGTGAGGCGAAACCTCCCACCGTCATGGAGACAGTTTACAAGTTTAGCCAGGTGCTCCAACCTTTCCCTTCTCTGCCCCTCCTCCCCCTCCCCCAACTATGGGCAGGCTGGCTTGTGTCAATTGGCCAATGAGTCCGAAATTGTTTTGTCCTCAGTCAGCAGAACTCCTGAACTCGACCATCCATCCCCAGCGGAACTGGGCTGGAAGACAGAGGAGCAGGAGACCTAAGGAGTGGGCATGGGAGACATGCTCTATGGCCAACCCTGCTGGGCCAGTGTGAAGCCAAACGTGCCTCTGTCTCTAACCCAGACTTGTGTGGCGGCTAGCATCCGCTCTGTCAGACCCTGGAAACCCCACCCCACCCCCAGCTATGGATCTTTTCCCACAGAAAGGCAGCTGTCAGGACTTCCATTTGACCGAGATAAAAATAAACCATCGGAGCCTTTGTGTGCTTCCTTTGCTGCAAATCTTACACAGTAATGGAGATCAAAGCCTTGGAGGATGTCAGCAGCAAGCACCCACCTATAGAGGCCAGGCTGGTCTCACAGGAGGGTCTGGAGGAAGCGGTGGGTCGCAGCAGCCTGCACCTTTTTTTAATTTCCCTCCTTTTGAGGTCAGGCCGAGTTGCTCTGATGTGCAGGGTGTTCAGTTCGTCTTCAGTTTGTCAAATGAATCTTGATGTGAAGTTTTCCAGTTTCGAAGCTATTACGACAGCCAGTCCTGGAGGCACGGGTTTGTAATTCCAGCTACTCAAGAGGCCCAAGGCAGGAGGATCAAAATTCAAGGACTACTTGGACTACCTTTGAGTTCAAGGCCAGCCTAGACTAGTAGGGCCTGTACTGAAAAGGTTCGTAAAAGGGGCCTGGGAAGATAGCACACAGCTAAGGCACTGGCCTATCACGTATAATAATTCAAGATTATGAGAGCCAGCACTCAGAGGAAGAGGCAGGCAGAGCTCTCAGTCGGACGCTAGCCTAGTTTACAGGCTGAGTTCCTGGGCTACACAGAGAAACCCTGTCTCCAAAAACCGAAAAGTAGATAAAACAGTTCCAGCACTGAGGGGGAAGTGGACACCAGGTCCCACTCCTAACCAAGAAGCTTTGTACAATTGCTACCTGCTAGCAAAGGGAAATTTAGTTTTCTCCAAAAGAGTCTCCCTGGAGATCAACCACACTCCAGGGCGGGAGTAGTTGGTCAACACAAAACAAACGGTTCTGTTTTTGTTTCCATCTTTATTTTTGTTGTATGTATATGGGTGTCTGTGCACCTCATGTATGCACTGCCTACAGAGGCCAGAAGAGGGCGTCAGATCCCCTCTGGGACTCGAGGTTTTAGGCACTTGATTTGCCTGTGGTAGCCAGGGACAGAACTCAGGTCCTCAGAAAAGGAACCAGTGTTCCTAACTGCTGAGCCCTCTCTCCAGTCCCCACGTTTTTGTTTTGTTGTTGTTATATGTGTATGAGAGACTTTTTGTTTCATTTTGTTTTGGCAGTTTTTTGTCATATTGTTTTTTGTTTGTTGTTTTTCATCGAGAGAAAGAATACAAATTCTTTAAAAAGGGAGTGAAATGGCCATGCTGTCGAGCAGGCGGTATGTTTCCTTGAATAGAGAAACCTCCAAACCCCACTCGCAGAGGGTACCTTCCAGCCAGCAGCGTGAACTGCAGCGGCCTCAAGCCTTCCAGCTGATGAATAGGGGCCTTTCCGTTCTCAGGTGTGTAGTGGGACCACGTGTAGCTTCAGTGTCTACATCTGTAATAACTAACAGTGTAAAACACCTTTTTATAAGCATATTTGCTATCTGGATATCTTTTTAGGCAGTTTTATACATCTCTATGATGTAATGTAATTATAAAAGGATTATGAAGCCCAAACGATGGGCATTTCCACATCTTTTGGCTAAGTTAGTGCCCGGGCCCTGAGATAACCTCTTCATTTCCCATGGTATGATGTGAGTGATTGTTTGGGGAAGCTTCTAACTCCTACTCCCATGTCTGCTTCTGTGTGTGTGTGTGCGCACGGTCGTGTGTGTGCACATGTGTGTAGTGTGTGCATTTGTGTGTGTGTGTATGTATGTGTGTGTGTGTTCCATTTACAATGTGCAAGGCTGCTCCTGGCAGGCAAGGTCAGCACTAGAGACTCTGAGCCCTGAAAATTATCCCTCCTCCAGAGCAGCTTTGAAATCGTGCGTTGTAGAACACAAGTCCAACATTTGTTCTGATTTTTCTCACTTGTGCCTACTTTAAAGCCTCCTTTCAGGGAACGCCCGGGCCTGGCTTCCCTCCCTGGGGAAGTTGCTGCAGGGGTGGGAGGAGGCCCGCGGTGTCAGCCTGGGCCAGAACTGCTTCTCGCTTCTCTGCTTGTTGACTGTAACCTGGCAACAGGTACAGGTGTGCATGATTGGGTTAGCCACTGTTGTTCCGGGAGGGGTGCTCGGGTCAGGAATGCCCTGGAGGTTTCCCCGCACGCACGTGGCTTCCTCACGTGTGTGCGGGTGCTGATGCTGTTTTCAGGTGTAAATTCATTCTGAGTTTAGTCGGGGAGGAGGAGGTTTAGAAAGAAGGCGGATCCTACAGAGGAGCCTGGTACCTGGCAGGTCTTATGTAGACCGAGGTTCTTAAGTATGGGCAGCATAACTGGGCGAAGGGCGGTTGATACTTACCAGCTCCGTGGCATGAACCCCGCCCACCAGCAGAAACTGCTGGGGAGTCTAAGCCCCCCCTCCTCATGCTCTAAGTTTGGGGAATGGTTTGGACAAAGAGAAACAAGATGGACGTTGCTCAAAGATGGCTTTAGACTAAAGTAAGGGAACCTTGGCCTCAGCACGTTCCTGGGAGCAGCTCTAGGCCTCGCTTTCCATACTGCACTGGGGTAAGCAGTAGTCTTGTCTCCAGGGCTACTGCTGGGAGGGGACCTGTAGAAACAGAGTTTGAAAGTCATGGTTAGTTAATTGTTACACACTCAGGGCAAGGGGCAGACAGAAGCACAAGCGTCATAGCTGGAAGATATGAGCAAGGAAGGCCTACCTTGGCCTGGGATGTTGTTTTCTTTGTTACTAGACCTCAGCTGCTGGAGTCCAGTCCCATGACTGTCATGTTCCCTCTAGATAAGTCATTTAGCTTGGCTCAGGGATGCTCATCGTTTCCTATAGACTAGGGCTGCTTCTACGCTGAGGTTCAGGGAATACTTTTTCAGGAAAAAAAAATGAGGTGAATTGGGGTGTCTTAAGTCACTTGAGGCTAATATTTGAAAATGGAGCCAATTTGCCTGACCAGGAGAAACAGGATACAATGAAACTTCAAGGGGCCATGAGGAAGCTGGGTGGGGTTGTCAGCATGGCATGGATCTTGACAATTTTTGTGGGTTTAAATGTGAAGAGAGAAGGGAGGACAGATAGAACCCAGTTCCCATGTTGGTTGGTACTGCCATCTTGAAGGACTCAAGTCCACTCTCAGGTTGCCAGGACATCTGGAGAGCACCAAGCTGGACTTGAGGGCCGGGAACACGGGGAGTGGGAGTGTGTGTGTGTGTGGGGAGGGCACACAGGAGGAAGAGCATTTCCCTGCGAAGCAGAATCGCTGCTTACTAGAGAAGGCTGAGAGCCAGGGTGAAATTCAGTCGCCAGGAGGCACGCAGTGCACATGGTGCTGTCTGCAGCGACATCTTCTGGTCATTTTTGGAATAACGTCTTTGTGGATTAGGAAGCCGCTGGCTGGGGGATGTGAACTGAGGCTGGATATCACAAACTCAAGAAAAGACCTCGTTTTGCCTGGGACACTCGGCTTTGCAGTTTTTAGCCACATCTTAGGCCACTTACTATTTTGAAATGACACTCAAACACCATCTCTATCCATTTTCACTGCTTTGCACGGCAGGGTTGTAGGTATGGAGCCCAACGGAACGTGTGATGCTCTTGCTACAGCCTCCCGAGTGTGGGAATTACAGCTCTCGGACCAGCATTTGGGATGACAGCAATGACTTACCATGCATAGTTGTGTGTGTGTTTTAAAATTTGTTGTTTGCTTGTTTTTGATTTTTTTTTTTTGAGTCAGGGTCTATTTTTGTAGACCAGGTGTCCTGGAACCCCCTTTGTACCCCAGGTTGGTCCCATACTCACAGCAATCCTCCTGTCTCCGTTTTCTAAGTGCTTGGAATAAGGTATAAACCACCATGACCAGCTCATCCGCTCTGTTTTCAAAGAAATTGATGCTCAGAAAGTTGAGAATTTAGCTGGGAGGTGGTGGCACACGCCTTTAATCCCAGCCCTTGGGAGGCAGAGGCAGGCAGATCTCTGTGAGTTTGGGGCCAGCCTGGTCTACAATAACTAGTTCCAGGACAGGCTCCAAAGCTACAGAGAAACCCTGTCTTGAAAAACAAACAAACAAACAAACAAAAAAGTTGCAACTATACAATGGAATTTATGGGGCCGGCGGTGTTCTTAGTGGTAGGTCACTTGTGTAGCATGTAAGGCCCTGTGTTCAACTATTAGCGCTCCAAGAAAATAGAAATGCATTTACTACTGTGTCTAGTGCACATTTTCATTTAGCGTTTTCTGGGCAAGAGCACGCGGTGAGCTTCAGCCTTCAGGAACGGTGTGATTTCCTTAGCGAGCACTCAGTGGCTGCCCATGGCTCCCCGGTGCCCACACTGGGACCCAGTTCTGAGTACAAGAGCCGCCTCAGTCAGCTTCCTTCCAGACCATTCCAAGGCTTCTGCTCGGCTGCATCTCCAGGAGTGGGCAGTCCTCTTCCAGGTTCCCTAGTTCCTGGTCTGTCTTGAATGTCCGGCCCGCATTGCCCTGCGTAGCTTCGATACAGCTTGGAGGCCGCTTTGACCCCACGCTTGGCGCGTCAGGGTGTGGAGTGGGTTCTGTTGTGAGGGAGAATGCTCTGAAGGCCAGGACAGCTCTACGCTCTTTGTGCCTGCCACGACTCCCCCTTGCCTTTCAAGGTCACCCAATAACTGTCCAACTCCACCCGGAAGTTACCTGCGGGGGGGGGGGGTTATCTGCTCTGCTTCCGCCTACAAGCGAGTGGGCTGTCACCGTGAAGCAGGCAATGAAAGCTTTCGGGAGAATGAGTGCTAAGCAGCGCCCCCTAGAATCCAGCCCATCCTGTTGTAAGCACCCCAGGTTTGGAGCATTAGAAAAAGATGCTGGAGCAGTAACTTTCAACCTGTGAGTCTACAGCCCTTTGGGGACCAAATGACTTTCATAGGGGTCGAATATCAGATATCCTGCGTATCCGATATTTATAGTATGATTCATAACAGTAGCAGATTACAATACAAAAATAATTTTACGGCTGGGGAACACCACAGTGTGCGGAACCGTATGAAAGGATTGCAGCGCTAGAAAGGTTGGGAGCCTCTGCTCTAGAGGCGAGCTCCGCCAGCACCCTCCTCCCTTCCTCCTCTATGGCATGGGGGTCACCTCCCAAGAGGAGCTCAGGGTCAGGGAGACTCTTGGGGGCCTGAAGGCGGTGTCCCTTCTTGTCACTTTCCAGGACAAGAGGCATCGAGAGATGGCGCCGTGGTTAAGAACACTTGTTGCTTTTGCAGAGGACCCAGGTTCAGTTCCCAGCACCCACATGGAACCCACAGCCACCCCAACTGGAGTTCCGGGGGGTCAGTTGCCCTCTTCCAAGGGCACAAGTGGTGCACACACATACACACAGGCGAAACACTCACACGTGCACAATAAGTAAATAAAATTAAACTCTGCTTTGGGGAAACAAGAAAATGGTTTATTCAAACATAAGGCCAAGGTGTAGCTCAGGGCTAACACGCCATGAGGCTTTGGGTTCAGCCTCTAGTTCTGCCAAACAAGCACAAAATTCTTGTTGAAATATGAGTGGCCATGGCTAAGGAACATAGCCAAAGAAGACCATCACCATGGAAATGGTTGCATGAACTTGCGAATGAGTGGGCCTTCAGGTAAAGGTGGGGGTTACAGCAAGGCAGGCTGTCCAGAGGACCTTAATGTTGCCCTTCTAACGCTCTTAGCTTTAGAGTGGGTGGAGGCGAGGACGGTCAAGCTTAGCGTCACTCCCAAGAGTTTTAGTAAAAGCCAAGAGGGGACTGGAGCTCAGAGCACCTGCCTAGCTCTCTCAGGGCCCTGGGCTCAATTTCTAATACTGAAAGGAAAAGGAAAAAGCCAGAGGGTGTCATGCCAGACATAGAGGTTGATGGCACATGGCTATTAAAAGGATCCAAAGATAAGTCACGATGACGTTGGCTCTGGACTGGTGGCCTTCCTTTTCTCACCAATGACTCAGCTGAGGTCAGGAGTCAGCAGGACCTTGATTACAGGTTCAATGGCTTCAGCCGGCCTCAGTTTGCAGGGAGAAGCTGTTTTATAACTGTCCTCATTGAAGTTTTACATTTTAGATAGAGTCTTGTTATGTAGCCCAGGCTGGCCCTCACACTCATGATTCTTTCCTTTCAACCTCCCTCATGCTGGGGTGACAGGTGTGCGCCCCTGTGTCCAGCTGGCGGAGGTTCTGCTTGAGGGTGTCCTCTGTGTTAGGGATGCTTTGAGGGCATAGCCTGCTGGGAAGGAGGGGACAGAACTCAGGCCACCAGGAAGGTCTCTGTAGAGTCACAGCTCGTCCAGGCTGGGACATCCAGCCCGTGAGGTCCACTAGCTAGCCTACCAGACTCTTGCTGATGGGGCCATTTCTGACACAAACTACCAGCCTGCGACACTTTGACCTGATTTTAAAGGAAGGACACATAGATAAACGCAATTAGAATTCCAAGTGGGAAGCCTGCGGGTGTATGAAGAACGGTTTTGGCTTTCTGAGTAGATAATATCTATGACAGTTTGTTTCCTAGATAGGTTTCCTGGCAGAGGAAATCCTAGAGGAAAAACCGAGGTTCTCCAGTGCAGCCTGTGTTATTCCAGTAGGATTTCCGGGGAACGCTCCCAGAAGGGTTTTCTGATGCGGTTACAGAGGCGGTTGGGTGCTAGCACCCCAGCATCTCACTGTTGCGAACCCCAGTCCTCCCCTTTAGTCCTGCATCCTCAGCTTCAGGCCTAACAGTTTGTGGGGGCTGCCCTGGGTGACTCATATCAGTAAAAGTGAAAATTAGCATACAGATGAGGTTGCTGGCCCAAGGGTGTTACATTGGTGCTAAAAATAGGCGGGGATTCCTGGTGCGCCTCCTTCCTAGCCACAGACACCACAGAAGTGCACTTGTAGGGAAGTCTCCCCATAAAGGTCAAAAGGCTCCAACCTGATCACCTCTGCCCCACAGGAAAAGGGTCGAGGTGACAATGAGGTGACATGCAGGCTGTTCCCCTGGGTGTCACATGCCTCCCACCCTGCTTCCTCTGTATCCCCTCGTGTCTCCTCGAGCACCCAGATTCCTCCTCCCCATTTTTCTCTCTCTGCCCGGAAGTCCCACCTATACCTCCTGCCTAGCTATTGACCATTTGGCTTTTTATTACACCAATCACAGCAATGTATCTTCACACAGTGTACAAATATCCACAACATTTCCCCTTTTGTCTAAATAAAAAGGAAAGGGTTTTACTCCAATACAGTAAAACTCTATACAGGAAGAACAATTATTGGCCGAGAATTACACTCCCAATGTTTAGTCCATACGTATTTGGCAAACTCAGAGAAAGTGCTGTATTATCTGTCCAAAGTTGTATACCTAAACCATTTTCTACTAAAAATATCTTTTTAGACTTAACATTTTCTTAGACAAGCAACTTAAACCTTTATGTTTCTTAACATGTGCACTTTACATCTCTTTTGTGAGTTTTTTTTAAATTGCTAACAAGGAATACTGTAACTATAACTATCCCATTTTCAACTTCATCAAAGACCTAGAAGGATATACTATTGCCTGAGTAAACAGGAAGGGCAGAACAAACAACTTACAAAACCATAGAAATTACAGAGACGGCTGGCTGCCTAGGTAGTCAGTCAAGGTTCCTCTGCAACATCGGGGCATCTGTCTGTGGCCTACAGACCTAGAAACCTAAAGACTTTTCTGTGAAGCAGGAATTTTGAAGGACGGTTCTACCTTGTGTTGGCAAAGCTTGGCAGTCACCTTCCTTTGTGTCCTGCTTGTCCACATACTGTCAGCCGTGGAGGCAAGGGCAGCTTCTTGCCCAAATGACTAGCTTTGCCACAATGAAAGCAAACTCCATAGGGGGGTCTTCAATGCACAATAATCCTTTTATGAAGTATACTGGTGCTGCCAGGAGCAGATGTGTCTCACTATCATGAAAAGCCTTAAGTTATTAAAATATCTTAAGTGCCACATTCTGTAAGTCTCTGAAATAGCTGAAGATCACCTATCTATCTAAAATATGTCTCTGTTTGACCTTGAAAACATACCTAACATGACTACATGTTTGATTATTATAGATGACTAACTACTAACCTGTATTTCTTAATTATGCATTACATTTTAAAATTTTTAAATGAGCTACATAAGTACAATACTTTAAACAAGAGTAGAAACATATATACAGTATAACAAAAAATAACCTTAAATTTGTATCAATATACAAAAATCCATACCACTGTAAAATATTTAAGACTAGTAGTTGTTTTTTTAATCTAAAAGTAGATTCAATAATCTACCCTTTTATTCTACTATTTCTATATCCCTCCTTTTCTTTTTAGAATGAGATCCCCTGAATCTAATCTCCTTTCTTTTTTCTTTTTTTTTTTGGTTTTTCGAGACAGGGTTTCTCTGTAGCTTTGGAGCCTGTCCTGGAACTAGCTCTGTAGACCAGGCTGGTCTCGAACTCCCAGAGATCCGCCTGTCTCTGCCTCCCGAGTGCTGGGATTAAAGGTGTGCGCCACCATTGCCCGGCATTCTAATCTCCTTTCTTACTTTCCTCCCTCACTATGACCAATGATAACTTGTAACCAAGTCCCCTAAACATGACAAACATCCATAACCCATCCAATGTCGTCATCAAAACCACCCATCCTACCTCTTGGGAATGCGGGCATCATTTTGTTAAAATTACTTTCTGCTGTCTGGGTGAGATGGCCTCCTTAGGGGATATTGAGAAAAATTAAGATAATGGTCAAGTCCTGGGACAGTTAATTGTATTATTTTTGTTTAGTCTCTGTGTGATAGGAAAGTGCAGAACTTATCTGAAGTCTTGGCTGGAGTAGTGTGTGAGGCTGGGCCATCCCAACTAGCAGCTTTGAAGCTGTTCTGAATGCAGAGGTTTGAGGAAACTGTAACAGGCCTTCTGAGAGGCCACATCACTTATGCTTCATGTTTTGCCTTCATTTGTGTATGGTCTTTTGTTCTGAAAACATACACATTTTTAAAGGCAGCATGCATATCTGCATTAGCACACATATGGAATGTGTGGCGGGCACAAGTCAGTTAAAGATGATTTTTGTTTTATGTTTGAGCAGGTAAAAGTGTATAGGTCCACGTGGACTGTATAAACAAACTGTAATATAAATCTCTATCATTTCATATGAAGGGATGGCATATAATACTAAGTCATGAGGACTCTGTAGCCAACCACATTTGTCATGTCTCATATGTCTTGGAGCTGTTCCCACATTGAGGGATCTGTATCTACACCGCCTGTCCTGTAGTCTTTCTTGCCTTTCCCCCCTCATGTCTGTAGCCAAGATCCGCAGGAGGTTTCTCCTGGTCAAATCCAATCTCAATTAACTTTGAAGGAATCCAAAGTTTTTCATTTACTGTGGAAACAAAAGCATAACTTCTTCTCCAACACAACACATTCCCCAGTTTCCATTCTGAAGCCAAGGCATCTCTAACGTACATTAGGCTGGTTTAATTCAGCAGTCTCTTCCGCAATTGAATGTTTCTCAACAGCTGTCATTTCCTGTTTATTAGAAGTCAAAAAATTCAAAATTAACAAAGCACCATGTCAGGTCCAAATTCTCTGTGTTATAATATTTACCATCCTTATATGACTTAATTTTTAAAATATTACTTTATTCACTTTTTAAAGACGTTACTTATTATTTTAAAATAACTTATTGACTGCTGAGAAGTCAAGAACAATGGCACTGGGTTTTGATCCTACTGCACGTACTGGCTTTGTGGGAGCCTAGGCTGTTTGGATGTTCACCTTACTAGACCTGGATGGAGGTGGGCGGTCCTTGGACTCCCCACAGGGCAGGGAACCCTGACTGCTCTTCCAGGCTGATGAGAGAGGGGGAGTTGGGTGGGGAAGGGGGAGGGAAATGGGAGGCGGTGGTGGGGAGGAGACAGAAACCTTTAATAAATAAATAAATAGATAAAATGAGAATAAAATAAAAAAATAATTTATTTTTTGTATGGCTGTCTATACCCAATTTCCTTTCTTTCTTTAGTATCTAAGGTATCTAAGCACATTTTAAAGCATATTCTACCTGTTCAGAGGTTCGTTTCTGTCTGGGCCTGGCTTTTTGCATGTCTGCAGCCTTCTCTGACCACATGAGACCAACATGACCTTAATTGGCTAGGCTACCACAGGCAGCTCTGGTGGCTGGCTCTGCTCCCTGCCTCTGGTTGGTGACAGCTGGCCTCATTCCCGAGAGCCCCGGATCTGGGAAGTTGCTGAGTCTGAGATACAGCAGACATTTGTATCCAGCGCTGGCTGCTCAAATGCTCAGCTACACTGTCTATCTGAGAGACCTCTTTCTCAGGCCCTATCTATATATTCGAGCCCGTGTTGGGTGCCACATGTAACGTACTTTCTAGTCGGTACCGCTAGCCCACAAATAACGACACAGAAACGTATTGTGAAAGCTTGGCCCTGAGCTTGTTTCCAGAGCTCCTATAACTCAAATTAACCCATCTCTATTCATCACATCCTGTCACTTGCTTCCCATCCTGCCTCCCCCTCGTCTCTGTGTGTATCTCTCCAGCCTAGTTCTTTCTCCTAGTTTCTCTCTACCTGGAAGTCCCACCCATACCTCCTGCCTAGCTATTGGTCATTCAGCTTTTTATTACACCAATCACAGCAATACACCTTCACACAGTGTACAAATATACCACATCTTGCGTGTGTGTAGAATTCCAGCCTGGTGGAACACACCAGAGGTATGGAGCAGTGAGTCCCCAGGCCTTTGGCAGAGGGAGGTATAAGACAATATTAGGCAGGAAAGATATGGCGCATATTCCTGGGACCAAATGGAGGTGCACCACGGGGGTCACAGAAGGCCACTGAGAGAGTTCCAACGGTGGCTGTGGTCCGGCAAAATATTGAATTATCTGGATTAAAACAAAACAAAAACACTCTTGGTGGCCAACTGAGAGGGTGACTTCCTATATGCCACGTGTCTACAGCAGGAATCACATCTCACCTCTGTTGCAGCCTTAAGAAGACATCACCTGCAGGTTACTTCCTAGGGATATTTTCCTTTGGTTGCTGCCTCGAACCTTAGACTAGGAGCCGGCAGTCAGTAAGGCGTTTTCCTCCCGGTGTTCCTTTCACGCTTGAAGCGTGCCTCCAGCATCCCTGCCCGGTGTGCAACCCGTGTCTAACAACCATCCTAGGGGTTTCACTTCACCCCCTGTGAGCCTCGAGACCCTAATTCCGTTTGCTGAGCAAAGCTTTTGTACAAGGTAAGTTTGAGTGTGCTTGTGCTCGGTTTAAATGAAAAGAGAAGCCAAGAGGGTCTGGCCGCCTCTTTCTTGTTGCCAAGTGAAACAACGCTGAGCGTGGAGACTCGGGAGTATCTGGAGCGGGGACAACTGGGCCACACTCTACACTCCTGTCTTCTACCCTAATAAAAACACCCCAAATGCCAGGCTGCAAAAACAAACTCCCTAACGCTGCTCTGGGGGCCAGCCACTCATCACTCCTTGTCTCCACCAACACAATGAATTTTATGTATGGCCCAGCCTTTTTACGAATCGCTCCTTGAAAATGATAGCGCGTGTAATAACGGCAGACAGCCGCAATTATCTAAATGTGTCCTATTAGCCGTTGGATTGGCTAAAGTCTTCTAATCGGATCAGAGTGAATGCTAATTGAAATCTAATAGGGCTTACATCCGCGTGAGTAGGTATCAGAATTTGATTTCAATATTGTTAAATTACATACAGACGGGACCCATCAAGCCACACTAAAAATAAATATGGTAACTTCAATAGCGAAAGAAGATGGATGCTTTCAATAAAGCCATCATCCAGGATCTCGTTGGTATTGTGCTATCGCCACCTACTGGCGCTTCATGGGACTGCAGAAACAATTTTCCTAGCATGACCATACCTACCCGTTTGTTTTTCTAACACAAAAGGTAGTTGTTTCTTGGGACTGGAGAGAAAGTTCAGCTGGTTAAGAGCTTTTGCAGCTCTTCCAGAGGACCCTATTTTGGTTTCCAGCATTCACATGGCCACTCACAACTGCCTGTATCTCCAGTTCCAGGGGATCCAGCATCTTTTACTGGCTTCCGCAGGCGCCAGACACACAGGTGGTACACAGACACAGATGCAGGCAAAACACCCAGAGTCCAGAGTAGACATGACCCTGAGTCACGTGAGGAGAGGGGGAGGGAGAAAGGAAAGAGGGAGACCAGGTGCAGCAGCCAGGAGGTCCACAGCTAGACAAAGAGCCAGGTAACAAAATGGCTAGGTTATATAGGGAGGGGCAACAGGGGAGAGCAGCCCAGCCCCTGGACTGGAGAGTTTAGGGTGGGGTGGGGGTATGCCAGCTAGGGAGGGCCCTGTAACAGGTAGGGACTGAGGGACACAGGGAGAACCTGGTCACCAGGTCCACGTTGATACAGCCTGAAGTCAGAGTGCGTCCTGATGTCAGAACACAGCCTGACGAAGTCAGAGCACAGAGCACTACTACCTCAGGCATTTTCCCCAGGTTTGGGACCTAACCTGTACTTGTTACAAATTAAAACCAATTCTACAAGATGTGGCGGTTCTGAAATGTCTATCAGCACAGTTTGTCCATTAATGTCAGTCACGGGTCTTCCTTTCCTCCTTCTCTCCACCCTTTCCCCTCCCCTCTCTTTCCTTCCCCTCCCATTTTCCTCTTTCCTTCCCTCACTGAGGCTGGTCTTACAAGGTTACTTGTAAGCTAAGCTGGCCTTGAAGGGTGGATTCTCCTGCCTCCACCTTCCAGGTGTCACTATGCCTTAGGCCTAGGTTTTCATTTAATTTACTTTGGGTTAAATTCACTTCAAAACACATCATGGGAGCCAGGTGTGGCTGAGCATACCTTTAATCCCAGCAGAGGCAGGGGCATCTCTATGAGACTGAAGACTACATGGTGGGTCCCAGGCCAGCCGGGACTACAAAGTGAGATCCTGTCTCAAAAAATAAACAACAACAAATAAAAAACCGCGGCTGCCAACAAGAACTGTGCTCAGCCGGCAAAGGTCATTATTGTGCAAACATGGAGATCTGAGTTTGACACCCAGAACCCATATCAAATGCCAGCAGCTTCACCTGTGATCCCAACACTGCCGGGGTGGAGAGAGGCTCTCTGGGGCTTGCTGGCCAGCCAGTCTAGCTGAATTGGGAGACTTCTAATTCAGTGAGAGACACTGTCTCAAAAAATAAAGTGGAGAGGGACCGAGGAAGACATTTGAAGTCTACATCTGGCAACCGCATGTACGCGCACACACGGCTCATGCTAACACGTGCGTGCACACACACAATACTAGTTGCTTCGTGTCAAGTTGTTCAGTTCCAAGGGCACGACGGTGAAAGTAACACGGTTCCCACCTTGGCTGCCTCCTGTCAGTTCCCCCTTGACTTAGAAGCACAGCATATACGGCCTGTCTCATTTTAGTCTATCACCGATGTGGGGTGGGTTTGTTAGACATGTCTTGCACAATTCTTACATTAGGTAAAATGAACAGGAAGTGCTCAGTGCTTTGTCTTGGCTGTAAGCACGTGGTATTCCTAGGCCATTCTGGAACCGGCAGAGGGCGTCACCACGAGGGAGGTCAGGCGTGAGGTGCCTGTTGGTTTACGGAACCTGTTGGAGGCAGGGAGGCTGACACCTCTCCCTTCTTCCCTCTCTGCCCTGTACGGCCACCGTCACTTGGTGAACAGTTCACCTTGTACTTTTGCTTTGCCTGGCTTGATCAAAGCCTGGAGATAAAATGCCCGGGGGCTTGGTTTTGTCGTAGTAGAAATCAGACGAAGCTACAGGTTATTTGGTTTTAATTATCGTTCACTGGAACAATCGATGTAGAGGGTTGAGTCATTGCGATGGTTAATGGCGGGACATTTAGGTAATTACAACTGGTGGATGTCCTCCCTTCCGCTAATCGTTTTTATTGAACAAGATTTATGTGTAGGTCTTGGAGAGAAGTGGTTGGGGTTGTGGGTACCTCAGACCCGCATTTGGGAAAGAAGGGGTGGAGGGAGATCTGAAATAGGAGGGCCCCTATTCATTGTTATGTCATGTCCAGGGTTTCAGAGTGGGATGGAAGGAGGCATCCTGTGGCCACAGGGACGAGGCCTCCAAAGATGGAGGCCAAAGACCGGGACTTACACTCACAATATGTTTTTGTTTCCTTTCTTTAAACCACAGCTCTGTGATTAGTTACTCCATCTCTCTCTCTCCCCTCCCCCACTGTCCCTCCATATGCACGCATGGGTGCTTACGTGTGTACCCATGCAGAGGCTGGGAAGTGTCTTTTTGATTACTCCCCACTATATATATATATATATTAATTATACATACAATATTCTGCTTGCATGTATGCCTGCAGGCCAGAAGAGGGCACCAGATCTCATTACAGATGGTTGTGAGTTGCCAATGTGGTTGCTGGGAATTGAACTCCGGACCTCTGGAAGAGCACCCAGTGCTCTTAACCTCTGAGTCATTTCTCCAGCCCCCCACCTTATATTTTAAGGCGGTCTCCCACTGAGCCCCGAGTGCACCCGTTTGGATGGTCCGGCTAGGCAGTTAGCTTCAAGGAGCCCCTGCCTCTGCCTTCCCCTGCCGGGATCACAGGCGAGCTGCACACTCAGCTCATGGGTTCTGAGGAGCCAAACTCTGGTCCACACACTTGCACCGAATGCACGACTCTCTTAAGAATGTGTGGAGAGCCGGGCGATGATGGTGCTTGCCTTTAATCCCAGCACTCGGGAGGCAGAGGCAGGCTGATCTCTGTGAGTTTGAGACCAGCCTGGTCTACAGAGCTAGTTCCAGGACAGGCTCCAAAGCCGCAGAGAAACCCTGTCTCGAAAAACCAAAAAAAAAAAAAAAAAAAGAATGTGTGGAGAGATGGCTCGGGGGTTAGGAGCATCTGCTGCTTTTCCAGGGTTCAATTCCCAGGAACCATAGGATAGCTTACAACCATCTATAGTGGTATCTGATGCCCTCTTCTGGCAAGCAGGCGTAAATGCAGAGAGAGAGAGAGAGAGAGAGAGAGAGAGAGAGAACACAACGGGACCAGAGACATGACTCAACAGTTACGGGCAGTGGCTGCTCTTAAAGAGGACCAGGTTCAATTCCCAGCACCCACATAGGGGCTCACAGCAGTCACTCTACTAATGGAGTTTGTTTTGAGACAGAGTCTCACTATTTAACCTTGGCTAGCCTTGAACTCAGGCTGCTCTTGAACTCATAGAGGTCTGCCTGCCTCTTCCCTCTGAGGTCTGGAATTAAAGGCATGCACCACCACACCTGATGCCTGTTCTTTTTTTATTCCCCCTCCCCCACCTAGAGACAGGGTTTCTCTGTGTAGTTTTGGAGCCTGTCCTGGAACTCGCTCTATAGATCAGGCTGACCTCAAACTCACAGAGATCCTCCTGTCTCTGCCTCCTGAGTGCTGGGATTAAAGGTGTGCGCCACTACTGTCCAGCCTGAACTTTTAACGGAGGCAAAATTCACATCATATAAAACTTACTACTTTTACTATTTCAAACTATTTAATTCAGTACCTTTTAATAAATTATCTGTTGTGCGACAAAAAATATTAATTATAGAACCTTCTTCATTTCTTCCATAGCCAGTATACCTACTCTCTTCGTGAAACTTGGCATTTTGTACACTAAAAGCTATAGATCTGCACACTGAGCAGAACTCATGGTTGTCTGCTGTAGCTTTTGTATGTGTGCTACAGTGAAGATTGAATCAGGGCCTCACACAGCCTGGCTCTACAGCTATATCTCTATAGCTCCTAAAGTAGCATTTTAGAAAATTGTTTATTTAACTTAGCTATTTTTAAAAAGAAATGATTTTATTTTATATGTAGGAGTGCTTTGTCTACTTAGGTATCTGTGTACTCCTTGTGTGCCTGGAATTTGCAGAGGCCAGAAGAGGCCATTTGGTCCCAGGAACTGGAGTTACAGAAGGCGGTGAGCTGAGTGCTGGGACTCACACTAGGCTCTTCTGCAAGAGCAGAGTCTTGGGGTTTCTGTTGCTGTGGAGAGACACCACGACCAAGGCAGTTCTTAGAGAGGAAAGCATTTAATTGGGTGGTCACTTACAGTTCAGAGGTTTAGTCCATTATCACCACAGTGGGGAGCATGGGTGTTCAGACAGGCATGGTGCTGGATACACCTTGATCAGAAGGAAACAAAAGTGGACTCAGACACCGGGCAGAATCTTGAGGACAGGAAACCGTAAAGCCTGTCCCCTCAGTGACACACTTCCCCAGACAAAGCCACACTTCCGTGTAGCACCTCTCCCTACGAGCTTATGGGGCCAGTTACATTCAAACCGCCACAGGCAGCGAGTGTTTTTAACCATGGATTTGCTAATGTGTTCTCTCCCCTCCCCGACACGTGAGCTCATGTGTCTAGGGTTGTGCTTGTCACTGTGTGAATGCAGAGGGCAACGTGTGGGAGTTGATTCCTGCTTTCCACCATGTGGAATTGAACTCAGGTCATCAGGCTCGACAGCAGGTGACTTTACCAGCTGAGCCATTTTTTTTCCAATATTATAGATAATGTTATACTGGGCACTTTCATACTTTTATGAGACAAATTCTTAGGAATAGGCCTGGGAGATGATTTACTGAATAAAACCTTTGAATGAGAATGGCGCCCATTGGCTCATATATTTGAATGTTTGCTTCCCAGTTGGTGGACTGTAAAGGAGGATTAGAGGTGTGGCCTAGTTGGAGGAGTTGCATCATTGGGCATAGTCTCTGAGGTTTTAAAAGCCCAACTCAGGCCCCGTCTCTCTCTCTCTGCTGGGTGCTTGTGGATAAGTCTGTAAACTCCCAGCTGCTCCAGCATCCTGTCTGCCTGCCTTCTGCTATGCCCGCCGTGATGGGCACAGACTAACTCTCTGAAACCATAAGCAAGCTCCCCAATTAAATGCTTTATTTTCTAAGTTGCCTTAATTGTGGCGTTTCTTCCTGGCAATAGAAAAGTAACTAAGGTCTGTGCAAGTGTAAGGACCTGAAATAGCATCCCTAGAATGCCTGTAAAATCTAGATTAACGAGTGTCTGCTATCCTAGCTTTCCTATGGGACGATAAGAAGGGGAGACCCAAGAGTCCCAGAGCTCATTGGCCATGAAGCCTGGAGAACGCAGTGGAGAACCTGATTCCAGGTGGAGCAACTCCAGGTAGTTCTGACCTCCACAAGCACACCTTGGCAAGCGTGTGCCTGAACTCACACTCACGAATACATGTTTATACACACATATATATGTACTACATACATCAGAAACAGAATTGTTGAGTTAAAGGAGATGGCCAAGGGCTGGAGAGATGGCTCAGAGGTTAAGAGCATTGCCTGCTCTTCCAAAGGTCCTGAGTTCAATTCCTGACAACCACATGGTGGCTCACAACCATCTGTAATGAGGTCTTATGCCCTCTTCTGGCCTGCAGTCATACACACAGACAGAATATTGTATACATAATAAATATTTTTTAAAAAAGGAGATGGCCAAAAAATGCAATAAAATAGGCACATTTCCCTCAAATGAGATTTGCAGTAATTAATAATCTTAACAAAAGCCCTTATTTATTTGTTTGTTTATTTTTGAGGCAGGGTTTCTCTGTGTAGTCCTGGCTACCCTGGAACTCACTCTGTAAACCAGGCTGGCCTCAAACTCAGATATCTGCCTGATTCCACTTCCCAAGTGCTGAGATTAAAGGTGTGTTCATGCCAGTACCTGGCTTATTATCATTATTTTTTAATTTGTGTAGTCTTACCCTTATCAAGTCCATCCCCCATTTTTCAGTCAGGGCCTGGGATTGAACTCTGTCTATTGCTGAGCTACACCCCCAGCCCTTAGGTCACTCCTGAATATACTTAGTGTGTAAGTCTTCACCAGGATGACAAAGTCATACTATTGAAATTTTTTATTTGCTTAATTATAAGGGAAGTTGAGAATCTCTTAGCAATTTGGGGTGTGTGTGTGTGTGCGTGTGCGCGTGCATGTATGTGTGTGTGTGTGTGTGTGTGTGTATTCATACTCTTTGCCCATGGGTCTATTGAGTTACTTTAATTTTCTCACTCGTTTTTAGATAATTAGAAAATTTTGTCTTGGAAGAATTATTTTTGGTTCCCATTTTAAAAATCAACCTCTTTCCTCCTCTGCCCCAGAAACACGTTCTTTCTCCCTGATTCATCCCGTGTTAAGAGCTTCCAAGCCATTTAGTTAATGAAACCGTTTCCTCTGAAGAGGGCCTGGCCTGCGCTCGTCCAGGGCTATAATAGCACAGGGCTTCCATTTCCTCTGGAGCCGCCATCCTCTTTTTCTCTTGCCTTAATTGCTTTGTGTTTTCCCGAGTGATGCATTTGATCTTAGGTTTTTCCTGTAGTTCTTTCTTACTAAGATCCAGCTGCATTCTCTCAGAAAATTAATTCCTTTGATTTTTTGGAACCGCTGTATAAGGTAACTCCGTTGCACCCTACTTCAAGACTTTTCTAATTTTTTTTTTAAACCAAAGGGTTTCCTTTGGATTAGCCATCATGCTCTGGAGTCCACGGGTGCTAAGTGTTTCTGACACTCGAGATAAGGACCTCCGGTAAAAGCCAAGGACAGCCATCAGCTCTTTACCCGGCTCAGGAGACCTGCCTGATGGCGGCTTAGCGGTCTTGTGCAGTTTTCCCGAGCTGCCGGTAGTGGGCGCCCTCTTCCGCGCCACATTCCAATGGCCTCGGGTCTCGGCTAAAACTCGTGTGCTCTGCCCCAGAAGCAGCCGTGGTGACCCGTGGGCTGGATTGAAGAATTAATGAAGCCCCGAGGGATGCTTCACAAAAGAAGAGTTGGCATAAATGGGGGGGGGGGGCTCTCGAGGGAGTAGAAAACCAACCAAGGATGAAAAAATGCTGCCACAGCTGCTGTGGCCTGTGAGTGATGTGACGTGGAGTGCTGACCACCTAGAGTCCCCAAAGGGAACTTGCAGTGAGACTGTCGCAGGACTGCAGGCGCCCCCTTCCCTTAAATCAACAACACTTGGTCTTCGCATTGACTTTCAAACAACACACTTAAAGCAGACAGCTTTGCGCAGGCTGGGGCGATTGTGTGGTCCATCCCAGCTTCACTACCTCTCGGGGGAGCAAACCAGGCATCCTTGATCCATGTCAGCTCCCCGACGGTCAACAAGCTTCATTTGGCCATGAGCTGGGCTGTGATAACGTTCTGTGGGCACTTATCCCAGATAGGGCACCCGTGACAGAGCAAAACAATTATTCCGCCCACGTCTAACTTGGTGGACCAGAGAGTTTTTGGGCTTACAGGTACATGGGTGACCCCCAAACAGTTACATCCCTGAAGGGTGTGGGTGATGGATGTGACCTCCTCGTAGCGCACAGGTGGAGTACCCCTTCAGTTAATCTCGTCCCTACGTACTCTAGCCCCTTCTGAATCCATGAGCAGCCGGGGCAGAATTGCATGCATCTGGAAGTGGGAACGGGCAGGCAGGGAATCTTAGATGACCCTCCCCCCCCAGTCCCTCCTATGAGAACATCAATAGGCCTGATCTTGCTGAGAGTCTCCAGTGGGAACTCATGGCTCTCTGATTAAGTAAATGTAATAATTGAATTAATGGTTGTTAGGCTCGAACAGGGGCTCAACTAACAAGAATGGCCTTGTCTGTGCCTTTGACAATGAAGAAGCTGAAGGTTTTTGTTGCTATTGATTTGCTTTCATATTTTTCTCTCAGATTTATTTTATGTTTATGAGTGGTTTGTCTGCATGCATGTACGTGCGCCATGTTCATGCCTGGTGCCCTTGGAGGTCAGAAAAAAGATATCAGATTCTCTGGATCTTCTGTATCCCAGGCTGTCCTCAAAGTTAGGGCAATCCTCCTGCCTTACCCTCTCATGCCCAGTTCTGGGGGTACAGGCCTGAGCCACCGTGCCTTGCCACCGTTTCCTGACTGAGTGTGACCGTGCTCAGCACATGGCTGTACTGGCCCCCACTCATCCTCCCAAACTTCGAGTCCCAGTCCTTGTGTGCTGGGGTCTTGCTTCCGGTCAGTCATGTCACTCGGCCATTAAAGAGTTCAGATCTGATTTGTCCACTGCCTTTTATGATATCTTGATGCAAAGGCCTTGAGTTGGCATGTTCTGTTCTCAGGATCTTGCATCAAACCAATTTTAAATTACACATATTACTGTTACTGAAAAAAAATCTAAACGTGTAGAAGGATTAGAGACAGGCTTATTCTTATCAAAGATGACTGCTTCTCATATGATCTATATCCTTCTCTGTCATACAGACATATACAAGGGCTGGCATATAGCTGCGTGGCGCAGCACTTGCCTGTCTGATATATTTATATGCCCTGGGATCTCATTACTTTCACAATTTATTTTGGTATTATAGGTGATAATGAATGCAATCATTGCTCCTGGGGAAGTACAGGGCTAGGGTCCTGCCAGTCACATTTTATAAACTGACCAACAAACAACCTTAATGTATGCGTATTTCTGTTTAAAGACACTAATATTGTTGATTCGTTAACCTTGAACATGGCCAACAGCAGTATAACTTATACCTGAGGGAGATGACGTGGGCATCTTCGCGGGATAGCACATTTCAAGCCTATCGTGCCTAGGAACAGTAGACAACACGTCAGCGTTATATTGCGGCGAGTTTCAATTCCAACGTCACCAAGAAAAGCAGAAAAATATGAAATCCATGGTAGTAAATGAACCATGACTTGTTTACCGTATGAGAGCTGGAACAAGAAGTCAAAACATGTCTTTTCAACTTCAGCTGGGAATGTGCGAGTCCTAACGGTTGAAGTGATGCAAATATTGTGGGTTTTGGTTTTGCTTCCAAGACAGGGTTTCTCTGTGTAGCCCTGGCTGTCCTGGAACTCAGTCTATAGACTAGAGACTGTCCTTGAATTCAGAAATCTGTCTGCCTTTGCCTCTGCAGTGCTGGGACTAAAGGCATGTGCCACCACTGCCCTGCTATTATTTTTTATTAGCTTGCAGAAATTGGCTACCAATGCTGATACTTAACTTCACAAATAAGTTTTAACAAATAGGTAAAGTCATAAGTATAGAATCTGTGAATAACGTGGATCAGCTATGTCTTTTTTTTTGAACTTGCTGACATATGTACCTTATTTGTGTGTGCATGTGTGTGTGTTGACATGTATGTGGTTGGTGGGGTGTTTGATTATGTGTGGAAGTCATTGGGTATCTCTCACCCTCTGCCTCATTCCCTTGACACAGAGTCTCACTGAACCAGGAGCTAGGCTGGTAGCCAGCAAGCCCCAGCGACCCTTTGCTCCTTCACAACAGCAGTGGGGCTTCAGGTGCTGAGACCATACCTGGCTGTTTAGTTGTGTCCTGGGAGTTTGAACTCAAGTCTTTGTTTGTTTGCTTTTTGTTTTGTTTTTGCTTTTTAAGCAATACACGGCATCTTTGTATAACAGTTCTGGCTGTCCTGAAACTCGCTTTGTAGACCAGGCTGGCCTCAAACTCAGAGATCCGCCCGCCCCTGCCTGGGTTCAAAGGCGTATGACACCACCACTCAGTCCCTTGAACTCAAGTCTCATGCTTGCACGGCAAGAGCCACTTCCTCGGACTCCTGACATCTGCTTTTTATTTTTTGGACAGTGTATTGCTAAAATTCCTTCCCGGGTGTGTGTATAAGCAAAACCTACCCCTTCTTCAATTCTCTGTTCCAATTCTTCTTAGCTCCCCTGTTCATAAAGCTTATATACATGTTCAACAGCAAGCGTTTGACAATAAAAATGGTTACAAAAACTTCTTAGAGTCACAATGCATTCCTTGAGTAAGCAGTAAGGGGCAGGGTTGTTTCCCATGGCAACACATAAGTGGGGCCGTGGTGTTTGGCACTTTCCCAGCCCGTGGCATTGGGAGTGTCCCAAAGCTAAAGATACATTTTCTTATCCTGTGTGTAGCCCCAGAGCAAAAGGATGGAATTTTCAGGATGAAGCTTGTAACTTTGTTAATTCAAGGCTGTGAGGCCAGAGCATCTTCTGTGGCCCTGGCTATCTGTGAAACTTTCCCCCTCCGTTTATGATACAAAATTCAAGGCCCAGCTAACTACCTGTTTGTGTTTAAGTCCTAAAATCTAGATGGATAGCAAGAATAACAATTAACCCATTAACCAAGTCCAGAAAGAAACAGCTTTACATGGGGGAAAGTTTCACAGTTACAAGCTTCCTCTTGCAAATTTGATTTGAACTTGTGAGCCTTCTCTCAGGTTCCCAAGCACAGGGACTACCCCCTGCTCCTCTAGATCTGGGTATTTAATTATTTCTTAAAATTTAATCCTTAATTTTCTTCTTTCCTCCTCTTGCCTCTTCCTTCTTCTTTCTTTCTGTTTTGTTTTTATTTGCTTGTTTTGTTTTTAAGACAGTTTCTGGCTATGTAGCCTCAGCTGATTTGACTCTGACTATGCTGCCCAGATTGGCCTTAAATTTGTGCTCCTTCCTCACGACTAAGACGCTGAAGTGTCATGTATGGTGAACACCCATTCTTGTCTCCCCACTATGCTGTGGCAGCTGACACGTGTGGAGATTAGCGAGGCTCAGAAGTGCCGGTGTCTGTGGATTGACCTTGTCCGATAAAGACTGGGGTTGCCCAGCCGCAGGTGTCAGTCCTTCCTTAGTACCTCACACATAGTGTAGGCTGTGATCTACTGGTTAAAATGGGAGGGGCAGCTCAAAACTCGTGCTTGCTGATCCCCTGGCTCTGTCCTGTACAGTTCTTAGCCCATTGCTGACTCGAGTCTCTAACCTTTGCCGTAATAAACCGTAGCCTCGAGTCTAACAGTTGGATCTGAGTCCATCTGGTGAATGAAGCTGAGAGTGATCTGGAGAACCCCCGGTGTAAGCTACTTTAAATTCACACATACCTGTAGGATTCTGTGTGATCAATGTGTGTGTGCGTGGGGGGTATGTGTGTGCATGAAACATTCCTTTATCCTGAGTGAGTATTATATGTCGCTGTGATTCATTTAATAAAGAAGCTGACAGGGCAATAGCTGAACAGGATAAAGTTAGGCAGGAGAACCAAACTGGGAATGATGTGGAGAAGAATAGCGGAGTTAGAGGAGTCGCAAACAGACGCTGAGAGGAGCAAGACAGGCATGCCATGCTGAGAAAAGGTACCGAGTCACATGGCAAAGCATAGATTAAAAAAAATGGGTTAATTTAAATGCGAGAGTTGCCCTAGCTATTGGCCGAGCATTTATAATTAATATTAAGCCTCTGTGTGGTTACTTGGGAGTGGCTTATGGTACAGAAACTTCTGCCTACATGTGTGTATGTGTGTGTATACATGCATAACACACGCACACATATGGTATTTTACTGTGGACTCAAGAGGTTCTCAAGGGCAATTGGCTGCACCACCCTTGACTTGGGCATTGCATTCTATTTTTAGAAGCCAGTCCTTACAGTTCCAAGTCTACTATTGAACATCTTTTTAAATGCTTAGCGGCCATTTGGATTTCTTCCCCTGTGATTTGTCCATTCTGGCTCCTTTCTTTACTAAGCTGCTCTTGAATGTGGAAAACGGTGAGCCCATTCACAGAGACACAAAGGAAATCAAATGTTTATTTCCCTGTTGGTGCATGGAGCTCAGTGCTTTCTGTATGGTTCGTGGTTTGCTTTGTCTAAATAATCCCTAAAATTGCTCACCCCTCAGGAATACCAGCTTTCTCCAGCTTGTACTTCCCCAAGCCATGCCTCTATTTTTAAATCATGTCAAATCTACCCTCCATCTTTCTCAGGGCTTTTTTCTTCTAGGTAAAACTTTCACTAAGTTTAGTTGACTTTTCTTTCCTTAATTATATGTATTTTCCTTGCTACAACCACTTCGCAAAATTGGGTCCGAGGAATGTCACATATGATTGCAATAACTGATCACCAATCCAGTAACTTCTACCCATAAATCCACTTTGCAGATGCCAGATTAACTTGCAGAAAGCTCTGAGTTTTTATTGCATCACATTCTTGCTTGAAAATTTTCAAGATTTTCTTTAGGTTTGTTTTCTCATTAGCCGTGAGAGCCCCTGAGGCTATGCTTGGGGATCCCCCGTATACTGAGTCTGAGCAGCTGGTTTGCCCATGGAGTCACTCCAGGATCAAGACGTGGAAATAGGGGCGGTGGTGGCGCACGCTTTTAATCCCAGCACTCGGGAGGCAGAGGCAGGAGGCTCTCTGAGTTTGAGGCCAGCTTGGTCTACAAGAGCTAGTTCCAGGACATCTGGTGTTGTTACACAGAGAAACCCTATCTCAAAAAGAATGTCAATGCCTGGGATTATAGCCGGGGAAGGATGAATCTCAATGGGAGGCCATAGCGTCCTCTAAAGTAACCTTAACCAGGACATGAGAGTCCCTTATGAAGCTCACCACAGCACGTGCCTGTGTTTCCTGACCCATGACACATGCATTCCCAAGACCCAACCTTAATTTCTCAGTTACCATCATCCAGGTGTTCCTTCTAAGTAATTATAGTTCCTGATTGAGACCAAATTCTTAGTACTAATCCAAGCTCTGAACAACCCTAGAGTCTGCCTCCTACCCTTACCCCCCACATGAAACAGAAGATTAAAGCCTCACCTGGAAGTAGATAACAGAACAGATTTCAGGCGGGGTCCCTTGCCTGGCCGACTCTTGCTAATTTTTTCACTGATGCTTCAACAGCCGGGACCTTCAATAGCTCTCTCTCCTCGCTTCCCTCATCCACCGTGGCTTCCACGCACCATTCCAGGGTTCCATTAGTCCGATTGGACCTGGCAGTCCTCCTAAGATTTGTTCTCAGAATTAGCTGGTAAGGTTCTTGGCTTTTTGTTCTGTTTCCAGTTCTAGAAAGCCAGGTCTTAGAAAGTTAAGTCAGCATTAAAAACGTTCACAGACCGTAAAACGCACCTTTCAGTCCCTTCGTTCTGGAATCGCCTTGGCATCAGGCAGATCACACATCGGGCGCACCAACTCAGTACCCATACACAGGGGCTCTCTGTGTAGTTCTGGTTGTCTTGGAACTTCCTCTGTGGACCAGACTGGACTGAACTCAGAGAACCATTTGCCTCTGCTTCCCAAGTGCTGAGATTAAAGGCGTGTGCCACCACTGCCTGGCTGACATTTGATTTTTTTTTTTTTTTTGGTTTTTCGAGACAGGGTTTCTCTGTAGCTTTGGAGCCTGTCCTGGAACTCGCTCTGTAGACCAGGCTGGTCTCGAACTCACAGAGATCCGCCTGCCTCTGCCTCCCGAGTGCTGGGATTAAAGGCGTGCGCCACCATCGCCCGGCTGACATTTGATTTTTAAAATCTGACTAGGTCTCAATTTTATCTAGTACACATTAGAAAGTAAGGCACACATTTAGATATATGATTTATATATTGCATACATATTTCTTTTTGGAGATGGTCCCAATATCTAGCTCAGGGCTGGCCTCAAACTCATGTGCACCCTGAGAGCCAGGATTACAGGCATTGGTCACCATACAGTTTGCATACATACTTTTGACTTTCTTATTATATACTAGTTGCATTTTGTTATAGAGAAAAATCAGTATTTTGATATTGAGGAAAAAGAAAAGAAAAAATTCTGTATATTGGCTCAAACATTTTTCTCCTGAGACAGGGTTTCTCTGTATAGCTCTGGCTGTCCTGGAACTTGCTCTGTAGACCAGGCTGGTTTTGAACTCACAGAGATCCTCCTGCCTCTGCCTCCTGAGTGCTGGGATGAAAGGTGTGTGCACCACCACTGCCTAGCTTGGCTCCATCTTTTAAAGTTTGGGAAAATTTGGAGCTGAAGAGATTGCTCAGTGGTTAAGAGCACTTGTTGCTCTTAAGAGGACTTGGGTTTGATTCCCAGCACCTGTGTGGTGACTCTCAGCACTCTAGTTCCAGGGGGTCTGAAACCCTCTTCTGATCTTCAAGGGCACCAGCACACACATGATCACAAGGCATATATGAAGGCAAAACACTCTTACATAGAAAGAAAATGTCGTTTAAATTGCAACCAATCTGAGGATCCAGAAATGCTGTTAATTTTTCTGTATATATCTTAGAGAATTTTGTATAAAGTTTGAAAGTAGCACTAAAATTTTATTAGTTTATAAAATTATTACTAGTACATAATGGAACTTAAACATTATTATTTTCTTAATTTTTTATTTATGTATATAAGTGTTTTATCTGCATGCATGTGTGTGCACCACACATGTGCCTGGTGCCCATGGAGGCCAGAATAGGGTATCCGATCCCTTGGAGTTAAAGATGCTTGTGAGACACCATGAGATGCTGGGAGGAATTCAGGTCCCTGTAAGAGCAGCGGACACTCTAAACCACTGAGCCATCTCTTTGGTCCCCTCTATTTTATTACTATTTTACCTATTTGTACGTGTATGTCTGTGTGAGCGAATGCCGCATTCGTGGGCGCCCTGAGAGCTGGAACTGAACCTGGAGATCTAGAGGCTACCCAACATGGGGGCAGGAATGCAGCCCAGGTCTCCAGCAAGAGCAGCAAGTGCTCTTTTGTTTTCTTTTTCTTGTGTTTAGTTTTTTTTTTTAAGTTTTTGTTTTGTTTTGTTTTGTTTTGTTTTGTTTTGTTTTTTGAGGCAGGGTATCTTTAAGTAGTTCTGGCTATCCTGAAACTTGCTATGTGGATGAGGCTGGCTTTGAACTTACTGAGCTCCTCCTGCCTCTGCCTCTGCCTCTGAGCACTGGGATTAAAGGTGGGCACCACCACGCCCAGCTGCGGCAAGTGCTCTTGTCCACAGAATCATCTCTCCAGACCCTTTTTCCTTTTCCCCCTCTTCTCTCCCCGCACTTCCTATTCTGAGAGTGCTAGGGGTCAAACCCAGGCCTTATGAACGTGGGATAAAAGCATTCTACCACTGAACTATACCCAGATCCCCTTAAGTCGTCTTTTAAAATGGTATTTTCGGAGCTATGTATATCCCATCACTTGAATTAAGAACTAAGTACAATTAAATCGTGTTAATCAAAAAGGGATATTGAGCGATTTAGCGGTATATGAAAAAGTCACTTGTTCCCTATAGGCCTCTGGCTTCTCCGTGTTGATTTCTCCAGGGTCACTTCTGTCCCACTTTGATTTTGATTATGTATGCGTTTTATTTGTCAAATGCAAGTACGTATAGTTGAGTGACATCAAATTGCCATTTGGTGATGAAAACGGCCGTTTCTCACACACACACACACACACACACACACACACACACACACACTACACGCAGGGGATTACTTAACGTTGTACCCTGTGCACCCTGCCCCTCCTAACCATCCTTCAATTGTCCCCCCACCCCAAACCCGGCGCGCCTTAGACATTATTTCCACCGCCGCCGCTGTTGCCGCGCTCATCCCCAGGAACTCAGCCCCTCGCGGCCGGAGAGGGAGCTGGATCAACGCCCCCAGCCTTTGTGCTACGTCGGTGTCGCTCTGCATTTGCTTGCTGGCTCAGAAATGTCAGAGGCAGCTGTGGCCGAGGCGCACTCAACTGCAGGCTCCCAGTTTCTTGCTGTCCTCTGGGGAGACACACTTTAAATGCGCTTGAATTGCCGTTTTTGGCAGATTGTTACAGTAGAATATTGACTCTCTGATCTGAAGCCAGGTTGGGCCGAGAGCCTGTGTGCTTTTCTGAGAGCTAATAATGAGAATTGATCAGTGTGGTTCTGGTGGGGGAGGAGGTGGCGGGAAGGAAGAAGGTCCCTGGCCCCTCACTGTTCGGTGACACACACTGCCTTCTGAAGCTGCTTGGCAATTTATCTTTATCATTGTTATTTCCCCTTATTATTAGTTTTTCCTCATCAGCACGGAAACGAATTCTAACGGACGTCAAACGACTGAAGTCAGGCAAAAAGAAAGAAATCCAGACGCCTCCCTTCTTCGAGGGAGCGAGCTTGCTCCTGCGGTCCCGCTGCCACCATATCCTAGGAAGTCGGAGCACACCACCCCACAGGAACCCCATCGTTTTCATCGTCATGGAATTTCTTTATTAGAACGGGAAGTCTGGGAGGTGGAGCGTCGGGTCTCAGGTTGTCCCCAGAGGAAAGAAAGATATACACCCGCCATCTTGCTTAATAACAAATTCCCACCCACAAAACAATCAAAGAAAATCCTTATGCTCGTGGGTAGGGCGGGAACAGTGAAAACCATGAGCTGAAGGTAGTTTTCTTTTCTGATTGGAACTTTCCGTTTGGATAGGTGATCTTCCGTATCTAGCTTAGCTGGTTTTATTTTTAATTTTTTAAAAATGTGTATGGGGGTGGGTTTGTCTGACTGTGTGTATGTACTTTTTTTGGTGCCTACTGCCCACAGAGGGCTGAAGGGGCTCAGGATCATCGAACGGACTGTGAGCCACTACCTGGTTGCCAGAATTAACCCAGGTCATTCGCAAACACGCCAGCGCTCTTAACCCCTTAGCCATCTCTCCAGTCCAGCTTGTTTATTTGTTTTTGAGAGAGAGTCTCACTATGAACTCCTTGTTGGCAAGGAACTTGTTATATAGACCCGGCTGGCATCAACCTTAGATCTTCCTGCCTCTGCCTCCCTAGTGCTGGGATTAAAGGCATGGCCACTTGGCTGGCTAGCTTGGCTGCGTTTAAAACAGTGTTTTCCCTTCCTCCATCTCAACCATCCCAAGCTCTCCCCAATCCTCCCCTTCTCCCTTCTCTCCAGATGAAGAGCAGAAGGAGGGAGAACATGAGCAAGGAAGTCAGGACTGCGAGGGGTGCACCCACCCACGGAGACGGTGGGACTATTCTAATGGGAGCTCACCAAGGCCAGCTGGACTGGGACTGAACGAGCATGTGATCAAACCGGACTCTCTGAATGTGGCTGACAAGGAGGGCTGACTGAGAAGTCAATGATAATGGCACTGGGTTTTGATTCTACTGCATGTACTGGCTTTTTGGGAGCCTAGTCTGTTTGGATACACACCTTCCTAGCCCTGGATGGAGTGGAGAGGGCCTTGGACTTCCCACAGGGCAGGGCACCCTGACTACTCTAAGGACTGGAGAGAGAGGGGGAGTGGAGGGAGGGGGAGGGAAATGGGAAGAGGGGAGGAGGTGGAAATTTTTAATAAATAAAAAAAATAATAAAACAAAACAGTGTTTTCCTACTCCCGCAGCCTGGTGCAGTCCCTTGTGAAGGATAGCTCCCGTCCTGAGTCCTGCCACCCTCGCCCACGCCTGAGAAGACTCTTTAAAGCCATTCCTTTGGCGGAGGAGCACGCTCTCTCCTGTATGTCTTCACTAGCCAGAATGAGTACCTGGCTTTTCTGTCTTGGCATTAAGAGAATGAGAGGAGTTTTTTCTCCAGATAGAGAACCACGCTGATGATTAAGAGCTTCACAAACGACGTCTTTGCAGCTCTCCGCCCTCGAAGATGATTGTAATATCATCGGAGATGCGTCTCGGAGGAAAACATTGCCCTGAAGCACCCTTTTCTTTGGCTTTTCGGAGTGTCTGTATGCGTATGGCTTATCACAAGTTTCTTTTTTTTCTTTCCTTCCTTTCTTTGTTTCTTTTTTTTCTTTCTGTGTCTCTATCTAGCTTAGGCTGGCCTTAGACATCCATTCTCCTGCCTTATCCACCATGTTGGTGGAATTATATTTGGATGCCACCATACCTTGCCCATAAATTTCTGTTTATATTTTTCCTTGAATTTCATGTAATTTCTCTAATGTGTAAAATGATAATACTTCTTTTCATAACCTCTTCAGTCCTGGGCCTTCATTTGCCACTGAGGCTGCATCTTCACCAATGGCCTCTCCTGGCCTCTCCCAGTGCCAAGGCTCAGCTGTTCTCCATGACCCCTTCATGCCTTCAAAACCACGTCCACTTGGGTGACTCCTACACTAACTATCAAGTTTGGTTGCAGTGTGAAATACAACCTTGACTGCTCCTAGAACACAGCTTCTGTGTTTTTGAGTAATTTTTTTTTGTGTGAAAAGAGCTTTCTTGCCCCAGTTTTGTCTTTTTTATTTCTGTTTGTTTGTTTGTTTTCAAGACAGAGTTTCTCTGTGTAATCCTGGCAGTCCTGGAACTCACTCTGTAGACCAGGCTGGCCTTGAACTCCTGACCCTCCTGCCTCCACCTCCCTGGAGCTGTGATTACAGGTGTATGGATATACCGCCATGCATAGCTAACACAAGCTATTTCATTTTCAGAGCTGTTCTATATGTAGCTGTTATTGTCCCCACTTTATGAAGAAGACACAGGCCAAGGTCACAGGACTAATAAGCGGTAGAGTCAGGACATGACCCCAACCATCTGGCCACAGAACCCAGATGACCTTTTACAGGTTGTATTGTCCAGGATCAGAGAGAAGCCATGTTCTGATGACACTCATTATTTGGATCAGATCAAGGAGCATAAAAAACTTTAAAATGAAAACATTTTCTGTACGACTCTTTTGAGCTTATTTTTGGCTCATGTGTTTCAAGTACTACTTAACTCCTTGTACAGAAAGTATGATTGGAAGTTTCTGGAATTTTATTTATTTATTTATTTAGCTTGGGACAGAGTCTCACTGACAAGCTAGGCCTCAAAAGCAATAGCTAGGACCAGCCTGGCCTTGAATGAGAGAGCGTCTCCCCCAGGGTTTGGCTCACAGCCTTGCATCACCATGCTCATCTCTTGGACTCCCCTCCCTCCTTCTCTTCCTCCCTCCCTTCCTTACCCTTTCTCTCTTTTATATTTTAATGAGTTATTATTTTAATTATTCCTAATTTCCTGCTACTACAAGCAGCATGGCAAACTATATATTCTGTTTTAAAGTAATTTTTTAGGTTACAATGTAATTACCTCACTCCCCCTTTCTTCATGTACTACCCCCCACTCTCTTTCAAAACCATGGCCTCTTTTTCTTTAACTGTCGTGGCACAGGTACAAATATTTGTGTGTATTTATATATTTCGAACCACATAACTGCAACCCAATGTCACTAGTAGGTGCACATTTCATGGCTAACCATTTGGTGCTGGATAATCGGATCGGTACGCTCTTCCCTGGGAAGACTGTTTCTCCAGACCTGAGCATTCATTCCTGAGTTCTCGCCCTCTTTCTTGTGGGTATGTCTCAGTTACTTTCCTATCGCTGTGAAGAGACACAATGACTAAGGCAACTTATAAAAGAAAGCATTTAACTGGGGGCTCGCTTACAGTTCAGAGGGGGAGTTCATGACCGGAGCGTGGTGACAGGCATGCAGTCACGGCACTGGAGCAGTTGGAGACATAGGAGGTGAGGGTGGGGGTGAGACTGGGAATGGTGTGGGCTACAGGTGGCAGCAACATGGGCCATGGGTGTCAACATGGATCCCGCTGTCACAGACCCAGATATGGCTGTAGACCATAGCCCAGGCTTGAACATCACCCGGGTCCCGGGTGGCAAGGAAGCCGCCAATATCAGCCCATTCGTCTCAGCCCTCGCTTCTTCAGAACTGCCTCTTACCACAGCTTCTCTTTCTTTCCCATCTCACCACCGTATACTTGGTCATCATGTGTCTGCACCCAATAACTTGGTGCCACAGGACTCTGGGAGGCCACGGGGATGCTTCAGGTAGTCTGGATCGTGAAGACCCAGGCTACCTCGTGGGTGTCTTTTGTCTGCCTGAGTCACATGGCATCAGGGATCCTGTGGATGCTTTAAACAGCTCGGACTGTGAGGACCTTCTGTCTGCTTGAGACAGAATCTCACACCAAATCCATTACCCTCCTCAGCCTCTCAGGTCCTGAGATGTGCCGCCACATCCAACTCATAACTGCCTCTTAATAGCTCATGTAGGATTTTATTTGCCATGTAAAAATTTAAAAATGTTTTTATGTAGTTGAATTCATCAGTATTTTATTTAATGACGATGGCTCTCAAGTCAGTGAGCAGGCTCCTTGTAGTGCAGACAGTTCCAAGGGGTAGTCTCTCTCAGTGTAGTGCAGGCTAGCCTCAAATTCACTATGCAAAGGAGAGTAGCCTTGAATCCCTGATTCTTATTACTCTGTGATGGTGGAAAATACAAAATAATCCCACACTAGTTCAGAATTACACGTAATAAAAGGGTTATTTATTTAGGGGAGACTCACAGATCACTGTCCTAGATCACAGTCCTCTGCATGAATGGGGAATAGGAACAGAGTCTAGCAGCCAGAAGTGAGAGCCGGAAGCAAGAGAGCGAACACACGCTTTACAGCAGCATTTATAGTATAAGAGACCACACCCAAGTGGGCTGGTATCTTAAAGGCTCTTGGCTGGAGGAGTGGAAGGAGCTCCCACAGCACCTCTGGCTCCACAGTGCTGGGATTAGAGGTGTGTGCCATGTCCATCAACCCTTTCTTGCTTGCTTCTTCCCTTTTTTTCCTCCATCCTTGCTTTCCTTCCATCTGCTTGACACACTAATTATGGTGTGATAAATTGCTGGTATCTTAAAATAGTTTTCTTTATATTCATGTATTTAAATTAGAAAATCATCCATTGAAGTAACAAGCCTGCTCAAGACTGGAATTTCATTTCTCAAAACTTAAATCTTTGGAAAATTTGGAGTTTGTGGGAAAGAGAAGGAGAGGTTCTCCATTGGAGGTTGTTATGTTGTCCTGGCTGGTTTTATGTCAACTTGACTCTAGCTAGAGTCATCTGAAGGAGGGAACCTCAGTTGAGAAAACACCTCCATAAGATTCAGTTGTAAAGCATTTTCTTAATTACTGACTGATGTGGGAGGGCCCAGCCCCTTGGCAGTGGGCTCACCCCTGGGCTGGTGGTCCTGGGTTCTATAAGAAACCAGGCTGAGCAAGCCATGGGGAGCAAGGCAGTAAGCAGCACCCCTCCATGGCCTCTGCATCAGCTCCTGCATCATTTGAGCCCCTGTCCTGACTTCCTTCAACGATAGACTGCAGTGTGGAGGTGTGAGCCAGGTCAACCCTTTCCTCCCCAACTTGCTTTTGGTCATGGTGTTTCATCACAGCAACAGTGACCCAAACTAAGACAGAAGTCTGTACCAGGAATGTGGGACATTGCTGGGATGAGACCTGGCCATGTTTTTGGGAGGACTGTGGAAGGACTTTGGAACTTTGTGCTCACTGAGCTGTTCTGTTGGGGCTTGGAAGATGAGAATGTGGAGAGCAGTGTCGATGATGGAGGCCTGGCTTTGGAAGTTTCAGAGGGAAGTTGAAAGAGACTCTCAGGGACATTTGATAGTTTGAATTAAGATTCTGTGGTTCTGGTTAGCTAGGGCTGAAGAATCAGCTGTGGTTAACAAGATACCAGAACTAGTAAAGTGACACCTTTGCTGGCATTCTTAATGCTGGCTGGCTGGAGTGCAGAAATAAGAAGAGACCACCATTGTCCTGTGATGCTGGCGCACGCCTTTAATCCCAACACTGGGAAGGCAGAGGCGTGCAAATCGTCTGTGAGTTCAAGGCCAGCCTGGTCTACACAGCAAGTTCCAGGACAGGCTCTAAAGCTACACATAGAAATCCTGTCTCGAAAAGCAAAGCAAAGCAAAACAAAGAGACCAGCACCACTAAGTTGAAATCTTCTGGGAAGTGTTTCCTGTGTCAGCACAGAAGCTGTGTTCTAGAGCAGTCAAGGTTGTATTTCACACTGCAACCAAACTTGGTAGTTAGTGTAGGAGTCACCCAAGTGGACCTGGTTTTGAAGGCATGAAGGGGTCATGGAGAACAGCTGAGCCTTGGCACTGGGAGAGGCCGGGAGAGGCCATTGGTGAAGATGCAGCCTCAGTGGCAAATGAAGGCCCAGGACTGAAGAGGTCATGAAAAGAAGTTGAGGCTTGGCACCATGAGGAGAGCCTAGGAGAGGCTTTTGGGGCAAGTGCAGTCCAGAAAGTGTCCCAGAAGACCCCAGCACTTTGGAGATGCCAGATGCCATGGGAAGACCACCAAGAATACTAGCAACGGTGGGTGGAGCCTGCTGGAGCCAAGAAGACAGACTCTGTCTGCTGCAGAAGTCACCCAAGCCCCTGGGAGGGGTCCAGAAGATTGTTAGAGAATCCCAGACATTGGGCACTGAGTTATTTACAGTTTTGGAGTTTGGTTTTGATTTGATTTGGTTCTGGCTGTTCCCTAATTCTTCCTTCTTGAAGTAAAGACATATTTAACTTTTTCCCTTAATTTTACAGGAGCCCACAGTTGAGAAGCTGAGTGTTTAGAAGAGATTTTAGGTTTCAAAGAGACTTTTGATTTTTTTTAAAAAGAAACTGAATTTTAATGTGTTTGAATTTGTAAAGTCTATGAGACTTAAAGTTTATAAAATGTTTTATATCGTGATGTTGGTGTTAATGTGTGGTATTGGGGTGAACAAGAAAGGAAAGGCCTACCAGTGATGTTTGTGTGTCAAGTTGACAAAGGGTCAATTGTCTTGGATAATTTTACGTCAACTTGACACAAGCTAGAGTCAGCTGAAAGGAGGGAGCTTCAGCTGAGAAAATGCCTCCTTAAGTTCCGGTTGTAAGGCATCTTTTTAAAATCAGTGATTGATACTGGAGGGCCCAGCCCATTGTGAGTACGGTCTCCCCTGGGATGGTGGTGGTCCTGGGTTCTATAAAAAAAATCAGACTGAGCAAGCCATTGGGAGCAAGTCAGTAAACACCCTCCCCCCTCATGGCCTCTGCATCAGTTCCTGCCTCCAGGTTCCTCTCCTGTTTGAGTTTCTGTCCTGACTTCCGTCCGTGATAGACTATGATATGGAAGTGTAAGCCAGGTCAACCCTTTCCTCCCCAACCTGCTTTTGGTCATCGTGTTTCATCCCAGCACTGGTGACTTAAGACACATGTTCCAGAGAGATGAAGATAGAGGGTTTTCTCAGCACTCCTTTCCAACAAACACGACAGACAGACAAACCGAAACACGCACATCACACACATACAATTCACAATACATTCCCGGATGGCAGCACAAGAAGCGTATCTAAATACCAGAGCATTGTTGTCCAGTCCTGGCTCTTCTGCAGCAGACAGCTAGGACGAGGAGCTGTTGCTTCTGAGTGTGTGAAGTTCAGTCAGTTTCAAACAAGCCAACAGCGAAGGAGGTGCTGAGGTGAGGTTTCGGGGACTCCATGGCAACCTGTACAGACGTAATGATTGCTGGATCAGGTCTGTTCAACTTGCCTTACTCCAAATGTGAAAGGCAATAGTCTTCACTCCGAAGAGGTAGGTGATGTGCTTAAAACACAACACCACAACACAAAGACTGCCATGGTAGCTCATGTCTGCAATCCCAGCAGACATCTGGAAATGGCAGGCAGGAAGATCGGGAGTGTAAGTTGACGCAGTGTGGGCTACCTAAGCAAGACCCTGTCTCAAAACAAACAGGCATTAATCTAAACATTTCTGCTCTCCCAGACAAATAGTGGGGTTAAGTCAGAAGTTAATTGTTTATGTAAAGTGGTATTTCTCTCTATATGACCAAATCTACATAGTGCCTTCTTCTATTTAGGCTGCATATATCTATATCTATGTCCTTGTATATCTTTCTATCTGGAGGGCTTATAAACAGCACAAGTTTGTTTCTAATAGCCATGGAGACTGGGAAGTCAAAAATCAAGGCACTGGAAGGCTTGGTGAGACCTGCTTTCTGGCTAATAGAAGGAATCTTCTCTTTCTGTTTTCAAATGGCATAAAGAAGAATCCTTTCTGCTCTCTCATCCTTACCAGACCACTAATCCCTTTCCTGAGGGTTCTGCCCTCATGACCAAACCACTTCCCAAAGACCTCTCCTTCAAATGCCATCACTTGGAGGTGACATGGGGCTAGAAGGATGTCTCGGTGGTTAGGAGCACTGGATGATCTTCCAGAGGATCCCAGTTCAATTCCCAGCACTCATATGGCCACCCACCATGGTTTGTAACTCTAGTTCCTGGGGATCTGATATCCCCTTCTGGCTTTCATAGACACCAGGCATGCATGTGGAGAACAGACACACATGTAAACAAAACACTCATACAAATAAATAATAAACAAGTATTTCAACATGGGAATTTGGGGAGCGCCACAAATATTCAGACAATGCCTATTTACTATTTATGATTAAATTGCCGAGACTCACTAAAATTGCTTAAACTCAAAGCTGAAGGAACCCAAGTGTTTAAGGAAGTCAAACACAGCTCCAGCCATGTAGAATTCACGTGCCAATGGTTGGGAATGCTGCTGGGCCAAAGCAGAGAGCTAGAGTAGGTAGAGGAGAGGATTAGACAGGATTCTTCAGTTCTTGGCACACACCGTTGTCCGAGAATCTTTCTCTGGCTTTATTGTCTTTCCCCCTCCTTTAGTCAGCTGGCCATCAGTGTGATAAAACATCCAAGAAGATCAACTCAATGAAGAGGTTTGTTTGGGTTCATGGTTTCTGGGGTCTTGGGTAGTGGTCGGAATGACTTGCTGATTTGGGGCCGGATGCAAGCATCACTGCGTGGAGCTTATGTCAGGCACCTCATGGCAGCCTGGAAGACGAGAGAGAGGGAACGTCCAGCATTTAACATGCTCTTCAATAGTATGTCCCCAGCAACCAAGCCTCTACTGCAAAGCTCTGCCTTTTAAAGGTCCACCAGGCTGGTCACCAAGCCTTTGTCCTGTGGCTTTTAGGAGACATTTTAGACCCAAACCATCATACCATTTAGACACTTGGTCTGCAGGCTTTTCCCAGGGTGACCCCGGGAGGATCGCAACAGTCCAAGTATCTCATAAAAACAAACAAACAAAAACCCCAAACAATTCCCTGGGCTACACAGTGGGTCCATTGCGATGGCTATGTAATGGGACCCCGTCACAAAGGAACCAAACCAAGGGTTTGAGTAAATAGCTCAGTGGGCACCACATATACACACTCACACATACACACCACACACACTCGCACACACACAATCACAATATGCTCCTGGGCTGGGGCTATAGCTCAGTGGTAGACTGTTGTTTAGTATGAATGAAGTCCTAGGTTTTGTCTCCACTCTTTAGAAAACCCAAACCAACCCAAACCTCCCATCAAACAGCGCCACAGAAACCAAATATCCAGTTTTCACATAGACAAGTGTCTAACAGGTTCCAAAAGAGTGCGCTGGGTTAAGTCACCTAGAAGACTCTTCCCCTGTGAAATGAAGTGGCCAGCCGTCCCTGTGTCCAACACAGTACCGTACAGAGAAGAAAACTGAGGCAATGAGTGGAAAGCCTCAGGCAGCTCGCAAATATCGCCTACGCTAAGAAGCCACGGGAATCTTAGGGCTCTGATGGGGACAGTCAGAAGTCTGTCTTCATTGGTATGTCAACCACACATTGGGAGGGCAACTTACTGACCTGAGAAAACACATTTCAAACCAGTGTGCGCTCCGGCTAATTGACTAATCAGACCAAGAAAGACCCGGTTGACTTTCGACTAATTCAGATCAGAGTCGATGCTGATAGGGCAGCTGGTGAGTGGCACAGAAAGACAGATTTAATTTATTTACTCTTTGTTTTCTAGTTTTGTAATTTTAATTAAAGAGAGTAAAGAATCTTGCCTAAGCATTTTTTTTTCCTCCCTAGTATGAAAGGTGTTGACACATCATGTCACTGAGTTGGGAAGATAAAGACGGGAAAAGGATTGGAATTTGGTGTGAATTAACATATCACAGGGCTCTCGTGCCTGTAAGAGGTGAGGAAACAAACACATGTGTTAATGCGACTCCCACTGCAAAGGGATGCTGTCAAGGCATGCGGGCTTGTATGGCCAAATGCTGTTGATTCCAAAAATGTAATTTCATTTGATGGATTTTATTGTAATTAACACAGGAGTTGCATCAACTCAGAACTCTTAGCGTGGTGTCTTGGGAGGAGTTATGAAATTCGTGTACTTACAAGATAGGATTCATATCCTGCTGAGGGCTTATATTGCTAATAGGTCCGAGAAATCTTCTGGGATTATGTCTTCATACTTCCAGTTAGAATTTCTGCATCGCCCCCACAAGCATGGCTACCCGGAGCGTGTTAGCTTATGTGGCATTTACTAGGATGTGGGAGCGACTCAGCTCAGGGACCCCATGTTCTTACCTATGGCAAACACAGGCTTTCACAGCCAGAGAAACCAGTAGTCTCTTTTCATGAGCTCATCTGCTTATTTAAACCTGGTGGAGATCTTCTCTGACACCGAGTCGTTCCCTGGAGCACAGTTTTCATGAGCACACCAGCATGTGTAGAGGGCTTGTTATCTATTTTGAGAATTGAGCAAAGCTTTCGAGATTTGTGTGGAGATAGGGTAAACAGGAAACGCAACAGGACAACAGAAATCGGAAAACGGAGGATCGTTTCCATTTGGTATCTCAGAAGAGAGTTGCCCAGCCTTCACTTCAGGGTGGGACCTGCCTGAAGGTTGAGCTCAGTTCACAACTTGAATACTGAAAAAGCAGTGTGTGTGTGTGTGTGTGTGTGTGTGTGCGCCCTTTCAGATCTCTCCTTGGGATACTAATTAGCAGAATAATAAAAAGGCAAGACCAACTCTTGTCTTGCTTGTTGGGGATATAAAAAACAGTAGTTCTAATTAGCAATAATTAAAATTTAATTAAGAAGCTCTTCACAATCCATTCCCTCCTCCCGGGCTGGCGCTGGCCGGCTCTTGGTGGAAGAGCTGTTTTAATTCCCGTGGTGCCGAGTCATGGCTTAATCAGAAGCCCACTGCAGATCTCCGCTTAGCCGGCCCCTGCTAATCGCCACTCCCTTCCAAGAGGGCAGTACACAGTCCATGTTTAAAGAGCTTTCCTCAATTTTATGATCACGAATTATGATTCTTCTACCCTCTCTATCAGCCGATTACAGATGCCATTGTCTTTTTCTTTTTTCTTTTTCTTTTTTTTAACTTTTTATCACTTCCCTTCATTTTTACCCCTACTAAGAATACAAGTATTTAGACCCTAAATTCAATTTCTGCCGCAGAAACTTACCTTAGGACTAAAGACAAAGTCACTGACAAAACCCTGACTTTAAAAAAGGAAAGTGTTTGAGGCTATTAAAGAAACAAAACAGCACATTCTAGTTAAGAATCAGGGAAAGCCAGTTTGGCATTTAATGTTTCTTATAAGCTCAGATGGGAGTTTAAGTGCTAATTTTAATTGAGGATATTTCAGATTACAAAAGGGACTAATCATATATGTATATATATATACATACATACATATACACACATATGGATCTAATGGTATATCGTGTGTCCTATAGATTTATTTCCGTAGAACAATGAACTACAGGCCCGACTCTGCCCTAGTTTGGCCATGAAGATTAATCTCTTAGTTTACAGAGAGGAAAAACCAGAGAAGCCCAAATCCCAATGTTCGATAGTTCATTATGAGCAAAAGAAAAAGGAAATAATCAAAAACAGAGGGAAATTAGTTTTTTAAAAGCCACTAGACTAAGAAGCATAACCCCGGCTCTTTAATTATTAAGGGAAGGCCCTGAATCCGCTCCATTATCTTAATTATGTTTCTGGAGCAAACATTATCTCAATGTGATAAAAGATGACATGACACTGGAGGTAAAGCCGGCAGATGTTACGTGGGTAACAAGCCAGGAGGCCCACATTCTGGTAATTTCTTCCCCACTAGACATGTTCTCATTAATCTGTGATTAATAGGATTTGAGTGTAGTAAATGATGATGGTCTATTGTCTGTCTGTGGAGCACCATGGAGGGAGCAATTTGTCAGCTCAGCTTTTGTGTGACTATTTAATAGCAAAGAGAGAGAGAGAGAAAAGACGCTAATCTCCTAATTGGCATCTGAAGAGAAACCGGAGTACTGTCTGTTTGGAAATGGCCCCCGTGTAATTCCTATGGCCCAGGACGCAAATGTGGGCTATATGTATCCTTTATGCCTCTGAAGAGCGGAAAAGATGGAGGGGCAGTGAGAAAGAAAACACAGCAATAAGACAATCCGTAGAGATCACAAGGTAACGGCTATTAGCCTAGTTATGAGGCTTTGTCCATGGTAATGACTTGCTAAGAAAGGGACAGAAGAAAGAAACTATTTTTGGTTAAAATTAGTTGCCCAGATGGACCCTTCCCCCACCAAAATGCACACTCACATACACACTCATCCCCCCCTCCCACACACACACTACGGGTCACCACCATCACCATTACTTCCAACAACTCTATGCTGTAGTGATACAAAGGTAATGATTGGGCATGTGGGCTGTTTGGAGCAGGCAGAACCATGTCCGCTGCCATGCTTTCACTGCCCCCCTTCTTTTCCGACTTTTAAATCTTCCCTGGTGTCCCCCACTTGTGTTATCTCAGTTACTCGTCTGCTTGCTGGAAATGAACAGGACACGGTCTCACTGGGAAGCCAGCAATTATTAGTTCACAGAGGGCATGTAATGAACAGCTTCTCCCGGAGCAGGCTCGGGAAGAGAGAAGAGGCACCTGGACCAGGAACAGAGGTGCCAGGATGGCAGCCCTGGGTGCTACCCTGGCACCTTGTAAAGCAGGCACGTTGCTACGTGCCCATAACTCAGGACCTGGGTGGTAGAGACAGGACGGTCGGAAGTTCAAGGTCATCTTCAGCTACAGCTTAGTGAGTTCTTGGCTAGCCAGAGCTACGGGAGACTGTCTCTCAAAAAGCCAAAATAATGACCTGGGCTTGCATATGAAAGAAAGCATTTGTCTTTCCACGTCTGGCTTGTCTTCCCCATGGCAGGAATCTCCAGTTCTGTCCATTTCATTTCTTCTTTACAGTTACAGCTGAGGAAAGCTCCATTGGATGCTTATCCACGTGGTCTTTATCGACCCATCCACGGATGGACACCTAGACTGATTCCACAGCTCGTCTGTTATGGACAGTACCATGAAAACATGGCTGTGCGGGTTCTCTATTCTATGCTGACCCTGATTGCTTTGGGTTGTTTACCCAGGAGGTAAAGCAGGAATGTGCTGGTTTGGTAGTTCTATTTTTAGTTTTTTTTTTTTTTTAATTGTTCATCCTGCCAGCAGGTTTGCCTTCCTCTTCTGAAGCTGAACAACTTCTCTCATTCCTTCACCTTCCTTCCTGCCTCCTCTTCCTCTTGTTTCTTTTTAATTTGGTTTTTATTTGTATTTTATATGTATGTCCTTTTTGCTTGGATGCATATCTGTGCACCACTCGTGTGCCCGATGCCTGTGGAGAAAGAGGTGTTGGGTCCCTTGGAACTGGAATCACAGGCAGCTGTGAGCCACGTTGGTGCTGGGAAACTAGCCAGAGTCCTCTGAAAGAGCGGCCAGTGCTTTTACCCTCTGAGCCATCTCCTGCTTATTGTTTGGTTTGGTCTGTTTGTTTGTTTAAGCAATAGCTCAGGCTAGCCCAAACTTCCCAAATTCTGGGATTGCAGCCATGTCTGACCAAGGAAACACATTTCCTGTGGTGATTGGCTCCAAATTCAGGCCTCATACCCTGGAACCTCAGGGCTCCTTTCCCCCTTTACTCTTGCCAGAATATTTTCAACATGTATACAGCTCAGAAATCATTAGAGTACGCAGAAAAATAAAGCAAACTTATGACGGTGATTTAGGTGTGCTATTATTAAAACATATGCACTTATATTGATACATATAAGCTAAGACGGAAAAACATGTATGGGACCACACAGCATCAAATCCCAGTTCGTGGCCATTTTGGAGAGAGGGAAGTTTCAACAGCATTTCTAGTATTTATTAAAACAACAGCAAAAGCGTCAGAGTTCCTGAATTACATTTCTTAGGAGGCTGTGGTGGGAGGATCAATTTGAGCTAAACTTGAGGCTAGCTGCCGGGCAAGACTGCCGGAGAAACAAAGAGAGAAAAAGGTGTATGTGGGGGAGACAGAAGATATATAACACAATTGAAGATTGGATAATGCTGAGGGGTATACATTTGCTGTATTTCCTATTTTTCAGAATGTTTTAAGTAGTTGATTGTTTTTTAAGGTAGGGTCTCACTGTGTAGACCAGACTGGCCTTAGACTCACAGAGATCCACCTGCCTCTATCTCTTGAGTGCTGGGATGAAAGGTATGTGTCCCCACATCAGCCTGAAATAGTTAATAGTTCTAAAATGCAAAAATAAATGTATATGGGTTAACAATAATCGTTGGCTTTTGGTTTTCAGGTGTTCATGCTGTGGTAATGCAGCTTTTGCAGTTTGACAGAGGGTATGGTGTGGCTATGGAGTACCTGTGTAGACACAGACAGGCATGGAGTACCTGTGTAGACACAGACAGGCATGGAGTACCCTATGTAGACACAGACAGGCGTGGAGTACCCTACGTAGACAGAGACAGGCATGGAGTACCTGTGTAGACACAGGCAGGCATGGAGTACCCTCTGTAGACAGAGACAGGCATGGAGTACCCTATGTAGACAGAGACAGGCATGGAGTACCCTACGTAGACAGAGACAGGCATGGAGTACCCTCTGTAGACACAGACAGGCATGGAGTACCCTCTGTAGACAGAGACAGGTATGGAGTACCCTCTGTAGACAGAGACAGGCATGGAGTACCCTACGTAGACAGAGACAGGCATGGAGTACCTGTGTAGACACAGGCAGGCATGGAGTACCCTCTGTAGACAGAGACAGGCATGGAGTACCCTATGTAGACAGAGACAGGCGTGGAGTACCCTCTGTAGACAGAGACAGGCATGGAGTACCCTATGTAGACAGAGACAGGCATGGAGTACCCTATGTAGACAGAGACAGGCATGGAGTACCCTCTGTAGACACAGACAGGCATGGAATACCCTCTGTAGACACAGACAGGCATGGAGTACCCTCTGTAGACACAGACAGGCATGGAGTACCCTATGTAGACAGAGACAGGCATGGAGTACCCTCTGTAGACACAGACAGGCATGGAGTACCCTATGTAGACAGAGACAGGCATGGAGTACCCTCTGTAGACACAGACAGGCATGGAGTACCCTATGTAGACAGAGACAGGCATGGAGTACCCTCTGTAGACACAGACAGGCATGGAGTACCCTATGTAGACAGAGACAGGCATGGAGTACCCTCTGTAGACAGAGACAGGCATGGAGTACCCTCTGTAGACAGAGACAGGCATGGAGTACCCTACGTAGACAGAGACAGGCATGGAGTACCCTCTGTAGACACAGACAGGCATGGAGTACCCTATGTAGACAGAGACAGGCATGGAGTACCCTATGTAGTGTAGACAGAGACAGGCATGGAGTACCCTACGTAGACAGAGACAGGCATGGAGTACCCTATGTAGACAGAGACAGGCATGGAGTACCCTCTGTAGACAGAGACAGGCATGGAGTACCCTCTGTAGACACAGACAGGCGTGGAGTACCCTCTGTAGACACAGACAGGCATGGAGTACCCTATGTAGACAGAGACAGGCATGGAGTACCCTATGTAGACAGAGACAGGCATGGAGTACCCTATGTAGTGTAGACAGAGACAGGCATGGAGTACCCTACGTAGACAGAGACAGGCATGGAGTACCCTATGTAGACACAGACAGGCATGGAGTACCCTCTGTAGACAGAGACAGGCATGGAGTACCCTCTGTAGACACAGACAGGCGTGGAGTACCCTCTGTAGACACAGACAGGCATGGAGTACCCTATGTAGACAGAGACAGGCATGGAGTACCCTCTGTAGACAGAGACAGGCATGGAGTACCCTCTGTAGACACAGACAGGCGTGGAGTACCCTCTGTAGACACAGACAGGCGTGGAGTACCTGTGTAGACACAGGCAGGCATGCAGTACCCTCTGTAGACACAGACAGGCATGGAGTACCTGTGTAGACACAGGCAGGCATGCAGTACCCTCTGTAGACACAGACAGACGTGGAGTACCCTCTGTAGACAGAGACAGGCATGGAGTACCCTATGTAGACAGAGACAGGCATGGAGTACCCTATGTAGACACAGACAGGCGTGGAGTACCTGTGTAGACACAGGCAGGCATGCAGTACTTTATGTAGACACAGACTGGCATGGACTGGCTCACACATTCTTTTAGCTATGTGACAGGAGTCACTTTTATACTAAATGGGTTAAAAAATAAATGATTTATATACTACTACTACTACCAATTATTATTATATTAATAATATATTATTATATATAATAATTGTATACTACTACTAATAATAATTATTATTTTATTTTTTGTATTTATTTATGTACTTCTGTGTGCCTGTGAGTGGATGCATATAACCACATGTGTGCAGGAGCCTGTGGAGAGCAGAAATTACAGATCTCCTGGAGCTGGACCTACAGATGCTGCAAGCCACCATGTGGTGCTGGGAACTGGACCCAGGCCCTCTGCAAGAGCAGCCAATGCTCTTCACCACTGAACCATCTCTCTAGCCCTATATTTTTTAATCATTTATTTTTAAGTTTTATTTGTGTGTAGGTGTGTGTGGAGAACCCTGGAGGCCAGGAGAGAGCATTGGAGTTCCCGGAGCCTGAGTATCAGATGGATGAGCTATCCAGGATGGATGCTGGGATCTGAACTCTGGTCTTCTGGAAGAAGAGTTAGACACTGAGACATCTTACAGCCCTGTACCGTGGAGATGGAGCATGCATTCATCTTTGTAGGTAGGGTGTGATAATTTGATTTGTGTATACAAGATGTAAGGGTCAAATTAGGGTAATGATTGTAATTCCTCTTCTAGGTCAGGGGCTTCATGCTCCACAGTTTCTTTTTTCTTAGTGTAGATTAATTGTACAAAGTGGGGGCTTTGTTATGATGTTTCCATATAGGCATAGGGAATCATACCCGTCCCTGCTTCCTTCTTAATTTTCTAATATGTATATATATATATATATATATATATATATATATATATATATACCACCGTCTCCTCAGATTAGAGTATTAAAACACTTTTTAAAATGATTTTTAAATTTTATTTTATTTATTTATTTTTTTTGTATTTGAGAGTTTTGGTTGCATGTATGTCTGCTCACTATGTGTGTGCCTGGTGCCTGGGTCCAGAAGAGGGCATTAGGAGTGTGGGAACTGGACTTAACCGATGGTTGTGAGCCACCATGTGGGAATTCAACTTTCTACAGTAACACGTGCTCTTAACTGCAAAAGCCATCTCTCCAGTTGAGAGAGCTTTTAAAAGTCCCCACAATTCCAAAAATGTCAATGAATTCTGCCTTTTTACCTTTCAGATCAAGTCTCCTGAGTTCAGGCTAACCTCGTCTGCTCTGTAGCCGAGGATGGCCTTGAACTCCTGTTCCTCCTGCTTGCATCTCCCACTTGCAGAGAGTGCAGGCATGCACCACCCAGCCTGGCTTACATGGTCCTGGGGATTGAACTCACAGCTTCATGGGTACTCGGTAAATACTAAATCCTCACCCCTTACTCTGTTTTGTGTGTTCACTGAAAACACCTCCATTTATATGGAACCAAAATAGATGAATAAGATTTTCTGAGGTTTGTCCCCAAGTCACTCATAACATTTATACATTCATTCATGAAATGTTTGGAAACCATGACTGAGCAGGTTTATATACTCATTCATGAGATGTTTGGAAACCATGACTGAGCAGGTTTAGATATTCATTCATGAGATGTTTGGAAACCATGACTGAGCAGGTTTATATATTCATTCATGAGATGTTTGGAAACCATGACTGAGCAGGTTTAGATATTCATTCATGAGATGTTGTATGGAAGCCATTGTTGAGCAGGGCACACATAGATTTGGAGAGCGTATTCCTTCTTCAAGAAGCATGTGAGGAGAGAGCTAGAGAGAGGCCCAGCAGACTTTTAGACAGTCATGTCTGTCGATACAAGTTACATATGAAGGAACTTCTGGAATAATATGCAAAGCATTTTGCCTTATATATTAAATTTCTGAACAGGAGTCTGCACTGGGGGTGATTATTTTCAGACAAAGTGATGAGTCAAATTTCTTTGGTCCCACATGCTGAGCTGCAAATATCCCCCCTAGTGACTTAATCACTTAAGTTATTCCACGAAAAATAATAGAGGAAAGTTATTCCCGCTCTGCTTAGTGATAATAGCTGGCGTGGTGGTAGGTCCTTGCTGGCCTGCAACATTGGCCCTTTGGGATGTTGACTCTTGGCTCAGATAGAGATGATTTGAGAGGACGGAGGCAGGGAAAGACAGATCATATTGCTCTCACCTTAGGACCCAGCAGATAAGATGTTAGGTAGAGTATTCCCAAAGGTTTCTCCAGCTCTGCTTTTGTTTGCTCTAGGTTGAAAAAGAATCTATCCCTTATGTGCTTTGTATTTTGCTGTTTTGAAGAACCAAATCCAAGGCTGTGTGCACGTGAGATAAATGCTCTGCCTCCTCTAAATGCTCGCACTCCGCACCCCACCAAGCCCCACACCGCACCCCACCGAGCCCCACGCCGCACCCCACCGAGCCCCACGCCGCACCCCACCTCTTCTGCTTTGGTTGGCAGGGGCTAGACTGTGAATTGGTCGGAAGACCAGACCACATCCTGTCTATTTCCTTCTTGCTGTCTGGCTTTTGTCCTCGTCATTCTGCAAAAAAATATTCTAAGACAAATGGCTCCTTTTTTTCTTTTCTCCTTTTTACATTTATAGATTCTCAGGAGTTGTGAAAAATAGTAGAAAAAGACCAGTGTACCCCCATGTGGAAAATTTTATATAAAATCTTATATGAAAAGACAAAGGTGCTTATCCCTCCCAAAATTTCTGCCCACTCGTGCAGATTTGGGGAGTCCTGGTGGGACTGACCAGGGAAAATAGAGTCTTTTCTTAGGGCCCTTAGCCTCATTAATAAAAGAACTTAAGAACAGATTTAAAAAGTCTTGAGGATGATTTTATTATAGTTGAAAGGCAGAGCCAAGGCTGGTCATCTGTGGGTCTTGACAGCTGCCAGGAGGAGGAAGATGGAGCAGAGGGAGAGAGAGTCACACCCTTTGAGTTTAGCTGGCACGGAGGAGCGCAGCTGGATGGCAGGAGAGAACTCAGGGAAGGAGCAAGGCCTAATGTTAGAGGCAGGATGCTCAGGAAAGAGACAGAAGAAAGGGAAAAGTTATGCTTTCCTGAGTAATTCTGGGCTGGAAATATACATTTCCATTATATAGTCTTATTAAAGGGTCAATTATTTCTTCTTACATTGGCAGGTTGGCTGAAGGCAAACCTGCATTCCTGAGGAGTGGGGCCGTGCCCAGGTGACTGGCCCGCTCATCTGGATTAACGTTGTTCCTCAAGTTTTATTTTTATTAATATGTGTTGTATACACCTAGTTGCCTGTGTGCGTATCACGTGAATATATGCACACAGGGAGTCCATGGGAAGGTGTTGGTCCCCTGTAATGGAGTTATAGGCATTTGTGAAATAGCAGATGTGGGTGTGGGAACGGAAACTGACTGAGCCATCTTTCCAGACCCCTACATTAACTCTTTTTAAAAATAGATTTATTTTTGACTTTGTGTGTGTGTGTGTGTGTGAGTGTGTATGTGTGTGTTGAATGTCGATGCCAATGGAGGCCAGAGGTGTTGAACACCCTGGAGCTGGAGTGACATGTGGTTGAAGCTACCTGATGTGGGGGCTGGGAATTGAACTCCAGTCCTCTGGAAGAACAGTGCTTGTTCTTAACCACTGAGCCACTTCTCCAGCCCCTACATTAACTCTTAAGGGAGAAGCAATGATGTCTCCACCCAGAGAAGAATACACTCTTTTGGCTAGGAGGCAAGGGTTCCCCTTAGTGGGTTTTCAATGTGGCAGTAACAAATGGTTTCAGTTCTTTCAAGATTCTATAGTGAAAATACTGAGTCCAGAAGCTGTGTTTACGGATCAGTGATGTTTTATATTTGTTTGTTGGTTTATATATCCATATTTGGTATTCACCAAAGCACACCCTGCTTCCTGGCATTCTAAAACCCTTGGAATCTCTGAAGAAATACCTTCTGGTACGCTAACGAGGTGATGGATGGCCGGCATCCCCAAGGCAGCTTCAGGATGGGGTCTGACTGGAAAGATCAAGTCAGGCTTCTGGGTTGGGACTTTTAGCCACTTCTCTCTAACCTCTGGGGATAGGAGAATGGTTGAAAATGAAGGCAATCCCCAGTGGCCTTGGTTGAATCAACTAATCAGCCAATTATGTTTAGATAATGAGTTAACCACAGAACGCCAAAGGACAGGTTTTTCAAAGCTGATGGGATAGCTGGCATTCTTCACGGCCTCTGGAGAGTGACAAGCCAGAGAGAACACGGAGGCTTCACACCACCCTCCTGTGTGACTTCACCAACCCATCTCCTTCTCTGGGCTTGTTTCTTTTGCGTTAGTCTTCACGGTTAACCAGCAACAGTCAGAAAGCATTTCTTGGATTCTTTGAGCTGTTCTAGCAAACTGGTTGGGTCTGAAGAAGGAATTGTGGGACCCCCGGTTTGTAACCCTGGTTCACAAGAGGCACAGGAGAACAGCCCCAGGAACTGTGATCTGCACACGAAGTGAGGGTCGGGGCAGACAAGCATCCGTCCTGAATGGCATCTGCTGAGTTCTGATATTTCAGGGTGACATGCTCAGTGGGCATGAAAACCCCACGCAGGAAGAAGTGAGCACTCGTGACATGAGCTTGTGCCTATGCTCTGAGGGAGCCCGGAAAGAGCAGTTGCTCCCCGTGCTGGGGTTTCTGGTTTATTACACTGCGTCCCTTGTGGTTTTCTGCACTACCAAGACAGAAGAGATATGGGTTATTTTTAGATTCAGAGTGGGGAAAAAAAGTCTGTTTTCACTGAACATTTAACTCTGGCCAGCACTAAAGAAAATTTTAAGGTGGAGACTGTTGCTCAGTGGCTGAGCAAGGTCCTGCCTGGGCTTGAGCAGTAAGAGGAGACACCAAGCTGGCTCACGGCATCCTCCTCACCCCGGTGTGCAAGCCTCGTAAGTGCAGGGGCAAGGCAGCAATCCCTGCCATCTTTGGTGGCATAAGTGCCACACAGTCTCATTCTGTGAGTGTCCACTGCTTCCTATATTACTCTAATGTCCAAATGACACAGGGCGTGTTACCCTGTGGTGACCCGAGAGTCTGACCAGGCAATGACATATAAGGACTGGCAGTTTAGCCCAATGGGAGGGTACTTGGCTATCTGTGAGGCCATGTTCTCTATCCCCAGTGTTTTAAAAGCCACAGCAACAACAAATAAACCAACTCTAGGTCTGCCTGGAAGGGAAGCCTCACGCCAGTCACGTTATCCCTAACCTCATTTGTAAGAATAATTCCCAGAGTTGTAAAAGATCACGGAAGTTCTTCCATCTTTCCTGACAGAACTCAAGGGCTCAGGTCTCTCAGTTCAGAATGTTAGCAGGCCATTGCCAACTGAAGTCATGGACATCAACACAGACCCTGGCCATGGTAGGGCTATGGAAGACTTACTTTTTAAATGATATAACTTTGTATTTTCATTGGGGGAATCATAGATCCAAAGTAGGTCAGCAGACCTGAATGTAACTGGCTGTAGCTGCCTTTCTTCCCTATGCCCATTGTATAAACCGAGGGATGCTGGTGCCAAAGATCAAAGTCTCTTTGCAAGGAACTGCAGTTATCTTCATGGAAGGTAGGCTGAGATTACAATTTGACATGAACACAAGTAAGGCTGGGAAGAATTGTGATTGAGTTACTTTCCTGTTGCTATGATCAACTCCAAGACTAAAAGCAGCTTATAGAAGAATTTCCAGAGGGACACAAGCCCGTGGTGGCAGGGGACATGGCAGCTGGCACTAGAGACCACAGGCAGGCTGAGAGAAGCAGAGAGTGTCTTAGTCACTATTGTGTCCCTGTGAAGAGACACCGTGACCAGACAGCTTATAAAAGAAAGCATTTAACTGGGGTCTTACAGTTTTAGAGGGTTAGTTCATGACCCTCATGGAAGGGGGTGTGACGGCAGGCAGGCAGGCAGGCAGGCATGGTGCTGGAGCGGTAGCCGAGAGCTTTACATCCTGATCCACAGGTAGGAGGCAGAGAGAGTAAGAAAGACTGGCTCTGGCTTGGGCTTTAGAAACCTCAAAGCCCACCCCCAGTGACACACTTCTTCCAACAAGGCCACACTCCCTAATCCTGGGAAACATTCAAATACCTGAGCCTATGATGGACATTTCTCCTTCAAACTCCAAAAAATTGTAACCTTGTTTCAGAAACAAGTGTGGTAAACAAAGTGCAGTATGCAGACCTCTGATCCAAGCACTGGGGAGGCCAAGGCAGAAGCTCACATGTTCGAGACCAACCTGGGCTGCCCAGTGAAACTCTGTCTCAATAAAAACCTCAAACCAAAGTAAGCGGGGTATTATGGCTTGTGGCTATAAACCACCCATTTCGGAGGCTGAAGCAGGATTATTGCTAGGAATACAAGGCCGGCCAAGGCTACAGTGTGACACTCTTGTCTAAAAAAACATAAACAAGAACAAAACAACGAAAAACCTCAAAACCCAGACCTAAATAAGCCAAAACCAAACAGCTACCACCAAAAAAACCCCAAACAAACAAAAACCTTACACAGACAAATTATCACCCAGCCACACACACTTATCAATTATTTGGTGACGCTCTGCGGTCACAAAAGAGTGTTTTCATTGCTGTCCCACTGCGGGTGAGGCCCTGTCAAACAAACTGGAGTTCATTCTGCGTCGTCTGAGGCTCTTGCATCCATACTGATCTCTCTCTTGTCGGGATGAGGGGGTGCAGAACCAGCCGCCTTTAAAATTCTGCCCGGAAGAGAACTCGGGAAGGAAGTGAAGTTGGTAGCACAATCCTTGAAACCGAGAATCAGAATCAAACTTTAATCTCCGGCACCCTTTCTATTGAAGATTCTGGGGGAAGCATTTTGATAGTCTGAACCCAATCTAACACAGAAGCCATCGCTAACGAGCAAAGGAAAAGTGTGACTTAGTCTAAGAGGACGGTTTTGATCCCAAATGAAACCATTTTCTCTTCCTGCTAGTCAGGCAGAAATCTAATTACTCTTGTCTCATCTGCTCTGGGGAGGCAGAAGCTGAGTGCTATGGATTATGGACAGTTGTATTGATTTTAATCTTAGAAATCAACAAGTGAAGATTTTACACTTTGCACATAGTTACTTAACCGGTGCTAAGAATAAAAGGCAATCAATAGCAATCATTTTTGTTTTACTGTGACTTGTTCTAATTTCCATGTGAGGTTGGACTGTTTATGTGAAGGCTTTAAAGATAACCTCTCTCCACACAAGAGTTTAGCATGGAATTATTTTTAGCTCCATATAATGTTTTGGAAACCAAACTAGAATACAACTTAAAGACACTGCCTGGTAAGGCTGGGGGCAGAGAAGGGGATAAACTAATCGAGATTAACCCCAGCTTGGGGTTGGGGGGTCTAGGGCAGAAGGAGGGCACTTGCCTGGCTTGCTTGAGGCCCCAAGTTTGATCTCTAACACTAAAGAGGGGACATCAAGGTGGAGCAAGCCTCTTTTAAGTTGTGCCTGGTTGTCATTGTGTGCACAGCTCCACCCACCAAGACATGAGGATAGGCAAGGGTGGGTCACTTTCCTGTCCCCATGTTCCCTTGGTTCCCAGATCTCTAAGGAAGACTAGGCTCTCTGTTCAGACCTGGTATTGAAGGAGAGAACCGCAAGGGCCAAGGCCAAGCCGTGTGTGGTGACTCATGCCTACAATCCCAGCAACTGAAAGGCTGGAACAGGAAGACAGCTCCAGTTCCAGGGCTTCTCTGGGAGACATGATGATTTCCGGGACAGCCTCGGCTACAGAGTGACCGCCTGCGAAAAAAAAAAAAAAAAAAAGGTGGTGAGAAGGTTTGAAGTTGCTTGCAGCTGAACCTAATAATGACTGGAGTTTGATTCCTAGGACCCACGTGGTAGAAGGAAAGACCCGGCTCCCTCAGGTTGTCCTGTGACCCCCCCATCCCTCCCACTTCACTCGCCCACAGTGATGCGCCTGTCTCCACCACCTACAAATAAATATAATAACCCCCCTCCCCCCTTATTTTTAAGAAGAAAAGAAAGGGCCGAGGCGTGGGTCTGGTTTCTCACTCTACACTCCTTTTAGTCCTTGAAGCAAGTCTATTAAGAAAATGGAATGACTCCTTCTTTGACAGGCAAGGGAATGGGACTTCTGAGAGGCAGGCAACATGACCCAGTAATAGTCTGGACAAGGGGGGAAATATTTTGAAGATGGGATGAGATGATGCTTAAGAAATGACTTTGGCAGCTGTCGAATGCTGACTGAGCGGTGCATGCCTGCTTCAGCCCTCAGCCGGGGAACTGAAGACCCATCCCGAGTGCTCCTTCCAGACCTGAGACCACTTACTCCGCATTAAATCGGCTCGGCTCCCTCTCCTCTCCAGACAGCGTGATTAGCGTTAGAAGGCGCTTCTGGGGAACCGCGCACGCACCTGCAGAAATAGTCTGCCCGAATTGGTGACAAGAGGAAGATGAAGCGAAACCATCCCACCTTCCGCACGACTCTACTAGGATTTCATAAAATTCTGCTGTGTTCCTAAGACAGTAGCGTGGCTTGCGTAGGAATGGCAACACCTGGGATCCCGTCCATCCCGTCCATCCCGGGGGGAGGGGAAGGTTCCCCAGCTGTTGAGACTTAGCAGCCTCGGCCAGGCTGTGGCAGCACAAGCCTTAAATTCCTGCACTTGGGGAGGCAGAGGTAGGCGGATTCAGTTCAAGGCCAGCCTGGTCCACAGCGGGAGTTCCAGGACAGCCAGGGCTATGCAGAGAAACTCTGTCTCAAAAGACCAAAAACCAAACCAAACCAAACCAATGACAGCAGCAGCAACAACAACAAAACCCCCAAAACAAAACAAAACAAAACAAAACAAAAAAGCTTAGCAGTCACATAAGCGGGCCACACACAACACAACCTATTTGTCAACTTCGCCAGCGGTCATCTGTGCCGTCTATGAAGCCGGAAGCTTCCTATCGTCCAGGGAGTTGTGGTCGGTGCAACATGGCGTATGTGGGGCTACTGGCAGCTCCTGCGGAAGAGGCTGCGCCCTCTTTCTCACAAGGAGGCTGTCAAAGCACCCCTATTCATGTCTGTTTCCCTGTGTCTATAATCACCACTGAAACTAACTTCTCCGGGCAGGTTATAATAATAAGCAGAAAATGGAGAAACGTATGTGTTCTGACGAGGATTGTGTGTGTGTGTGTGTGTGTGTGTGTGTGTGTGTGTGTGTGTGTGTGTGTGTGTGTGTGTGTGTGTGTGTGTGTGTGTGTGTGTGTGCGCGCGCGCGCGCGCGCGCGCGCGCGCGCGCGCATGCGCAATGTGTGTTTTTTTTTCCAATGCTGCCCCAGCTGATGCTACCTGTGATATTTTTTAGCCTGTTTTGCTTCCCAGGGTGCAATCATCCGATATGGCATTTTGTTAATTCTCATGATCAGGATGCATTGGCGTCCTTTGTTTATCTTGTTGGGAAAGACTTCAGGAATTGGCAGGTCAGTTAATAGCAGGAAAGACGAGTGATAGAGGAAATCCAAGAACCTGCCACACAACTGTGCTCTCCAGTCCACTCCAAATGGCCCTTTTGGTATCTTGGGTTTTTTATTCCATTAAAAAAAATAAAAACTGAAAGTAAGAATTTTCCTCTTAGGCTCTAAGCATGAGTGGAGTTTACTGAGGTTGTGCCTGTGGCCTGTGATGGCCCACAACTGTCCTGCTGTATTGACAGACACACCAATGGATCCCTTCCTCTTAAAATTCTGGTGTCTCTATGTTTTTCTTTGGGTTCACCTTCTTATTTAGCTTCTTTAGGATCACGAATTATAGGCTCAATGTCCTTTATTTATGGCTAGAAACCAAATATGAGTGAGTACATCCCATGTTCCTCTTTTTGGGTCTGGCTCACCTCACTCAGGATAGTGTTTTCTATTTCCGTCCATTTGTATGCAAAACTTCATCAGGTGATGAAAGGAGACAGAGACAGAGACTCACATTGGAGCACCGGACTGAAATCTCAAGGTCCAAATCAGGAGCAGAAGGAAAGAGAGCACGAGCAAGGAACTCAGGACCGCGAGGGGTGCACCCACACACTGAGACAATGGGGATGTTCTATAGGGAACTCACCAAGACCAGCTGGCCTGGGTCTGAAAAAGCCTGGGATAAAACTGGACTCGCTGAACATAGCAGACAATGAGGACTACTGAGAACTCAAGAACAATGGCAATGGGTTTTTGATCCTACTGCACGTACTGGCTTTGTGGGAGCCTAGGCAGTTTGGATGCTCACCTTCCTAGACCTGGATGGAGGTGGGTGGTCCTTGGACTTCCCACAGGGCAAGGCTGACAAGGGAAGGGGGACTTGATCGGGGGAGGGGGAGGGAAATGGGAGGCGGTGGCAGGGAGGAGGCAGAAATCTAAATAAATAAATAAATAAATAAATAAAAAGAAAAATTTCTGGTGTCTCCCAGACTCAAGGGCAGCAGCTGTTCTCTGCTTTCTACCCCAGACAGACCCTAGTCCTTCTGCAGGCTATGCAAGCGCTCTACCCCTAGGTCACAAACAGAGCCATTGGGGTTTTGTCACCGGCTCTTCTGACGTTTGTCATGCAGTCCAGGAGGGTCTTGAACCCAGTATCTTTGTGCCTCTTTCCCTAAGTGCTGGGCAGCCGGGCATATAGCAGCCTGCCTGGCTTTACTTTTATTTTTGTAAAGACAACACTGATATACTGCTACTATGTTTATAGATATGAGAGTGGAGGTTCTTTTTTAACTGAAAATTGCTTAGCATCTGTCTGTGTGCACATGGCTGTGTGTGTCTGACGCGTGGCGGGCAGAGGGCAACTTTGTGAAGTCCGTCCCCTCCCATTTGAACATAGGTTCTGGAGATCAAAGTCAAGTGGGCTGTCAGGTTTGTTCTGCAAGCTTCTTTAGCTGCTGAACCGTCTTATGAGCCGGTCTTGGTCTCTTTCTTTCTCTAACTTTCATAAAGATTTATTTATTTGTGTATTTTATGTATACGGTGTGCAATTTATTTGTGTATTTTATGTATACGGTGTGCAATTTATTTGTGTATTTTATGTATACGGTGTGCAATTTATTTATGTATTTTATGTATATGGTGTGCAATTTGCGTGTATGCCTGTGTGCCAGCAGAGGGCGCCAGATCCCATTACACATGGCTATGAGCCACCATGTGGGTGCTGGGAACTGAACTCAGGACCTCTGGGAAAGCAGCCAGTGCTCTTAACCCCTGAGCCATCCCTCCAGCCCCTTGGTTTCTCTTTTTTTTTTTTTGTAAGCTAAGCTTAAAATTCTATTCTGTGTCTTGTAGGAACCTCTACATTCTTTTTTTTTTATTGCCAATAATTTTTTTAAATTTATTTATTTATTAAAGATTTCTGTCTCTTCCCCGCCACCGCCTCCCATTTCCTTCCCCCTCCCCCAACTAATCCCCCCCCCCAGCCCGAAAAGCAATTAGGGTTCAGACTCTCTGAACATAGCGGACAATGAGGACTACTGAGAACTCAAGAACAATGGCAATGGGTTTTTGATCCTACTGCACGCACTGGCTTTGTGGGAGCCTAGGCAGTTTGGATGCTCAACTTACTAGACCTGGATGGAGGTGGGGGTTCCTTTGACTTCCCACAGGACAGGGAACCCTGATTGCTTTTTGGTTTCTCTTTTTATTCAAGACAGGATCTCATGTTACGCAGGCCGAGCTTGAGGCTGATCTATAGCTAAAGCTGGATTTGAACTCGCGAATTCCTTTCCCTCCATCTCTCAAGTGCTGTTGTTACAGATATGCTACCGCACCTGCCTTAATGTACTTCAAAATTATTTTGTAATATTTCTGTGATAAATGCAAATTTTAATCATAATTAAGTAAAGGGCTTATCTTAGACCAGCAGTTCTCAACCTGTGGGTCGCGGCTCCTTTGGGGGTCACTTATCAGATATTCTGCATATCGGATATTTACAATTCATAACAATAGCAAACTACAGTTATAAAGTAGTGGCAAAATAATCTTACAGTTGGGGATAGCACCGTATGAGGAACTGAATTAAATGGTGGAAGCATTAGGAAGATTGAGACCCATTGTCTTAGACCCTATAACTATCTGTGGTGTCCCTCTTGTGGCATCTCATTCTCTTCTATGTCCTGCACTAACTATGGCTTCAAAAAGTTTAGTGTCTCTCTCTCTCTCTCTGTCTCTCTCTCTCTCTCCTCCCTCTTTCTCTGTTTCTTCCCGTGTTTGTATGTGGGAGTATGGGAACATGTGATCCACGTGTGTCTGTGTGTGTTTGTATGTGGGAGTGTGGGCACATGTGATCCACGTGTGTCTGTGTGTGTTTGTATGTGGGAGTGTGGGCACATGTGATCCATGTGTATCTGTGTGTGTTTGTATGTGGGAGTGTGGGAACATGTGATCCACGTGTGTCTGTGTGTGTTTGTATGTGGGAGTGTGGGCACATGTGATCCACGTGTGTCTGTGTGTGTTTGTATGTGGGAGTGTGGGCACATGTGATCCACGTGTGTCTGTGTGTGTTTGTATGTGGGAGTGTGGGCACACGTGATCCACGTGTGTCTGTGTGTGTTTGTATGTGGGAGTGTGGGCACATGTGATCCACGTGTGTCTGTGTGTGTTTGTATGTGGGAGTGTGGGCACATGTGATCCACGTGTATCTGTGTGTGTTTGTATGTGGGAGTGTGGGCACATGTGATCCACGTGTGTCTGTGTGTGTTTGTATGTGGGAGTGTGGGCACATGTGATCCACGTGTGTCTGTGTGTGTTTGTATGTGGGAGTGTGGGCACATGTGATCCACGTGTGTCTGTGTGTGTTTGTATGTGGGAGTGTGGGCACATGTGATCCACGTGTGTCTGTGTGTGTTTGTATGTGGGAGTGTGGGCACATGTGATCCACGTGTGTCTGTGTGTGTTTGTATGTGGGAGTGTGGGCACATGTGATCCACGTGTGTCTGTGTGTGTTTGTATGTGGGAGTGTGGGAACATGTGATCCACGTGTGTCTGTGTGTGTTTGTATGTGGGAGTGTGGGAACATGTGATCCACGTGTGTCTGTGTGTGTCTGTATGTGGGAGTGTGGGAACATGTGATCCACGTGTGTCTGTGTGTGTCTGTATGTGGGAGTGTGGGAACATGTGATCCACGTATGTCTGTGTGTGTTTGTATGTGGGAGTGTGGGCACATGTGATCCATGTGTGTCTGTGTGTGTTTGTATGTGGGAGTGGGTGCATGTATCTACAGTATCCATATGTGGAGGTCAGAGAACAACCTTGGGTTCTCTCCTTCCACACCTTGTTTGACAGTCCCGTGTTTACCATGGCTTACCTCAGGCTAGTCTCTGTGGATTGTCCGGTCTCATCTTGCTTCTGGAGTGCTGGGGTTACAGATGCTCATGTCTGTGTTCAGCTTCACCTAGAATCTGGTCCGTATGTTTGTATGGCAAATGCTTTACCCATCAAATCACCTCCTCAGCCCCTGTTGTTTTGTTTTTGAGACATAGGCTTGCTGAGTAGCCCAGGCTGTCCCTCAACTTGTGATCCTACTACCTCAGGTTTCTGAGTGCTGGTATCATGGGGATGTACCAACCATGCTCAGCTGATAACTATGATGCTTTAAGATAGTTTTTATTTCTCACATAAATAGCATTATAGCAAAATATTTCAAATATCTATGTCTTTCACATGTAATCAATAGTTTTAATTGACTGTTCTGTGTTGCCTCTGGTACTAGAATATATGTATATATAACTCTATGCAATTGAAATTACAACACAGGTAGAATTTTATAATCTGATTTTATTTATTGATTTGCAGTGCTGGGAATCAAACTGATGGCTCGTGCAGATAAGCAGTCACGGAGCCACAGCGCCACATTCATGCCCGGGTATTAAGTCTTCATTAAATACATCGTAGACTCCATCACCAAAGTCAGCCTGTCCCGGACTTCTGTCTTTGACAGAAGTTTTAGGTCATGGCTCTTAGAAATAATCTGTCATGGTCTCCACAAATCCCTCAGTCTTTATTCATCTTCTTCATTTTTTCCCTCAGATTTAATTATGCAAATCAGTCTGTCTTTAAATCTCCAATTCTAGCTGGTCGTGGTGGTACCCTTAGAATCCCAGCACTCTGGGAGTGGAGGAAGATCAGGTGTTCACGGTCAACTTCAGCTCCAGAATGACCTGGAGGTTAACCTATTTTACACTGGGACCCTTGCTTGAAGAACAACTACAAAAAGCCAACTGCGGGCTACATGCTTTTATTCTCAGTGCTTAGGAGCAAACGTGGGGAATCAGAACTTCGAACTCACCCTCCAATACATAGGGAATTTGAGATAGCCTACACTACACGAAACCCACCCCAGACCAAATCAAGTCTCCCTTTAAGTCCGTTGAGGCGTCTCAGGTCTTTTCTGGGCTCCTACCATGTCCTCATCACGCGAGTGGCTTTCCAAATTCCCCTGGGAGTCTTTGTGGACAGAGGTGCCCTTTTTTTATCTTTAAATTTATTTATTTTGTGTGTGTGTAAAGGGATGCATGTAGAGTCAGAGAACAGCTTGTGGGAGGAGGTTTTCTCCGTCCGTTAGGTGGGTTCTGGGAACTAAACTCAGATTGGCAGCAGGCACCTCTTTACTGGATGAACCATAGATGATTTCCCAAAGAATCACCCTTACTGTCTCCTCCTGAGCCGTGGGGCATCTGTGATAGTCCTCATCTTCTACCCTCAGTGTGTGAGGGGCGTTAGCTTGCCTTTGAAGTTCTTGTTTGTCCCTTGATACAGTACTCTTTGGTCTCAGCCTCTGCAGTAACCAGGACTCCAGGTGTGCAGCCATGAGTTATCGCTGCTGTTTTGACTTGAGTGAGTGAAGAGTTAGAGAAAACTGAGGTCCGCCTTGAATCAGTCCCTTGGGCAGCCTCGGAGTTGTGGGCAAAGACATGCATAGTAATTTGCAGATAAGTTAATCTCCTCTCCCTCAGGGACCAGAAGCTAGGGCCTATACTAGGAACACAAGTGGCTGCCACTTCAACCCAGACATTACCCAGTAAGGGACCCCTGGCTTTCCCACTATTGCCTTTTTCTTGACTATTTATTCGGATGATGTAAACGTTTGGCTGGATTTCACTTGCACTCTGAGTTTCTCAGTTGCTGGTGCTCTGTAGTATCTCTGTTGGGAGAGAACAGGACAGGCGAGCTGGGAGCTGCCCAGCTCTCTGCGGAAGACAAGACACAGGAGACCTTTGGAGCCACCCTTCCCTGCTCCTTACAGAAGACTCAGGGACGCTTGGCAGGCTGAATTTTGGTTTATAAAGTAGCTCTCACTTCTGCAGTGACCCCCTGATTGTTGATTAGTCTGAGCACGCATTGGTCCTAGTTCATTTCTCCTGTTGGAGACAGAGGTTGTCTCCAATGGCTGTAGGAATTTGTGTATAGATTCCTGTGAGTCATTAGTTCTTGATCTTGCTACATCTATGGGTTTTTTTTTTTTTTTAAAAAGATGCTCAGAATTCTCTTCACACTTGGAGAATCATAAGCTCTTGGGGCAAAGAGTGAAACTAGGGTTCTGCCCAGTGGTCTGCTGTGAAGGGTTGTCTTCTACAAGTGTGCAGGGTTGTGTTGCAGGTACATATGTGTGTGTGTGCGCGCACACACACACACTCACTAAGTAAATTAAAATGGAAAGAAAAATACCAGATATGATGGTGCATGCCTTTAAAAACCAGCACTGGGGAGGTAGAAGCAGTCAGTCTCTTTGAGTTCAAGACCACACTGGTCTACATAGAGAGTGTCAGGCCAGACAAGGCTACACAGTGAGACCCTCTCTCCAAAAAACAAAACAAAAAGTTCTACAAATCCAACAAGATGGCTTAGTGGGTAGAAGTGCCAGCCACACATGACTGAGAGCCCGAGTTTGATGCCCAGAACCCCATGTAAAAAAACATCAGATGAGATGTAGATGTGCGTCTATAATCTCAGCACATCTACAGTGGACGACAAAGAGGGAGAATCATACCAGGAGCTCACTGGCCAGCTATGCTGGAGAACAGAGCATAGCAATAAAATCAAGAGAGACCCTGCCTGGACAAGGTGGGCAAGGAGAGACCCTGCCTGGACAAGGTGGGCGGGGAGAGACCCTGCCTGGACAAGGTGGGCGGGGAGAGACCCTGCCTGGACAAGGTGGGCGGGGAGAGACCCTGCCTGGACAAGGTGGGCGAGGACAGACCCTGCCTGGACAAGGTGAGCGAGGAGAGACCCCGCCTGACAAGGTGGGTGGGGAGAGACCCTGCCTGGACAAGGTGGGCAAGGAGAGACCCCACCTGACAAGGTGGGTGGGGAGAGACCCTGCCTGGACAAGGTGGGCGGGGAGAGACCCTGCCTGAACACGGTGGGCGGGGAGAGACCCTGCCTGGACAAGGTGAGCGAGGAGAGACCCCGCCTGACAAGGTGGGCGGGGAGAGACCCTGCCTGGACAAGGTGGGCAAGGAGAGACCCCGCCTGACAAGGTGGGTGGGGAGAGACCCTGCCTGGACAAGGTGGGCGGGGAGAGACCCTGCCTGAACACGGTGGGCGGGGAGAGACCCTGCCTGGACAAGGTGAGCGGGGAGAGACCCTGCCTGGACAAGATTGACAGTGAGAGACCCTGCCTGGACAAAGTGGGAGGGGAGAGACCCTGCCTGGACAAAGTGGGAGGGGAGAGACCCTGCCTGGACAAGGTGGGCGGGGAGAGACCCTGCCTGGACAAGATTGACAGTGAGAGACCCTGCCTGGACAAAGTGGGAGGGGAGAGACCCTGCCTGGACAAGGTGGACAGGGAGAGACCCTGCTTGGACAAGGTGAACAGGGAGAGACCCTGCCTGACAAGGTGGGCGGGGAGAGACCCTGCCTGGACAAGGTGGACAGGGAGAGACCCTGCCTGGACAAGGTGGGCGGGGAGAGACCCCGCCTGGACAAGGTGGGCGGGGAGAGACCTCGCCTGGACAAGGTGGACAGGGAGAGACCCTGCCTGGACAAGGTGGGCGGGGAGAGACCCTGCCTGGACAAGGTGGACAGGGAGAGACCCCGCCTGGACAAGGTGGACAGGGAGAGACCCTGCCTGGACAAGGTGGGCGGGGAGAGACCCTTCCTGGGACCCCGCCTGGACAAGGTGGGCGGGGAGAGACCCTGCCTGGACAAGGTGGGAATTGAATTCTGAAGGTTGTCCTCTGCTCTCTACAGTGTGCTTTTCCTCCCTATGTTCACAGAGCTGGGAATAAACTAGAACTTGTGTCTGCTGGACAAGCGGTCTGCCATGGAGCTGTAACCTCAATTTAAATTTGCATCATTGCATCTTAATAAGAAAACAATTGGCATGATGAAATAGATCTGTAATTATATAGTTCAATAGTCGTTAGCAACGTGACGGTATTGATTATTTTTGTAGGGTTAATTTGCTTAGCACATTTGATTTTGGGAAATATCAGTCTGAAGTAAATCATAAAGACCAATAGCTAAAGGTTCATCGTGAAGAGAGCCCGGAACCCCAATGGTAGCAGGCTTTCTTCTTGTCCCCAGAATATTTTAATCCTGCCATCTGAACTGGTCATCACATCCTCATCTCCCCACGTGCTATCCCGCTTTCTATAGTTAAAAGGCTCACAAACACCCTCTCTTTAGTTCAGCAGCGCTTGGCTGTATTTATCATCAAACATCTTTCTTCCCCAGTCTATGTGTCCTTCCCTTTTCTCTTTTTAAAGGCTTGGACAAAAAGAAAAAAAGTCCCCTCTTTCAGCAGAGGCACGCTCTTGTCCCCTCCTTAAACAGGAATGTACAGAAAATGCCTTAGGACAACGTGCTAGACCAATGTCCTCGATGTTCCCTTTAATGAAAGACACCGACCTAATGCTGTCCTCAAGAGCAAGGTGGTACCCTCTTATTTCTACTTTCTTTGTATAAGCCTTAGATAAAGCCTATTAAAGAGTGGATGTGTTACAGAATCCCCCCCCGCCCCCCCCCCCCCGCTGCTGTCCTTCCCCACCAGGCAGACACACGCACTACTATGGCTGAACACTTTTTTTTGTTCCTCTATTTTGTTTTTCTTGATAAATAGCCACCATATTTTAGGAATCTCACTCTCCATCATTGTTTTTTAAAATATGATATTTGTATTAATTCTTTGAGAATAGCACACATACGTACAAGGTGTTTTGATCTTCTTTATCCAGCTCTTCCCCCTAACCCCTCCCAGCCCCGGCCCCCACCCTCTCCATGTTCTTGGCATTGGCTAGGGCAGAGGTCAAAGGGCAGAGGTGGGACAGGGAACGCTGGTGTCTCTGGGTTATCTCATGAAGTGCTGGTCCCCAGAAAGGCAAACGGCCTATCTCAAGATTTGCTTTGCAAAGGATATAATCAGGAAATCCTCTGAAAGGACCGGACAGAAGGTGTGCTTAATCTCTTGTAATGTTGGTTCACTCCAGTTTCAGACCAAGAGTGATGATACTTGGGAAAAAGATTGGGAATCTGCCTGCGGGCAACATTCACCCCTGATGGAGAGATTGCTACAGAAAGCTAACCCGGGAAGTTCTCAACGTCCAAGGAAGGATTTATTAAAGGAATTAATATCTTTGAAGGCTCAGAAAGCAATCCTGTTTCCTGCAAGATGGATGAAAGGCAGAGATTTCAAAACATTTGCTAGAAAACATCAATAGCCAATCCTGCTGATTTAATTTTTTCTATCCCTCAGGCATCAAAAGGAGTTGTGACTTGTCCGCATTTACCTTGGAAGCAAAGCAATATTGTAAATTAGAAATGGCCAGGGCTTCACTGGCTACGTTTCATTTCTAATTAGTTGAAGTTTCAGGAAACTTTGGAGCGTTGCTTCTGCAGATGCTGAAGAGCTTGCCCCTTGTGTTTGTTGTGAACGCAGGCATATCTGGCAACATCGCTTACATATGACAAAGCTTTCGGGTCCAGTTGCCCATCCCAAGCACCCCAAGAAATGGCATTCATCCACCCCCACTTCTCTTCCAGTTTATTCTTGAGTAAGCACACATCTTATTCTTTGGTTGGGAACTCACCAAACATTTACTTGTCAAAGGTGGATCCTAAAAATCAAGTTTCTAACCATGCAAAACACCCATGTTGCAAAAGGGCTAAAGTAGTGGCTGATTTTGCTTCTCATGGTGAACCCGTGGGAGGCAACACTAGGGTTGCCCATGGCTTTGAAATTAAGGTTTCCTCTGAGAATAAATCTAAAACAGAGGTCATATAGTGCAATAGCCAGAATCATTCACTCACGTAACATACAAGCCATGTGGCAGTGTGACTTGTCTCTGCTTGCTACTCAGGATCATTTTAGGCCAGGAGTTCAAGGCCAGCTTGGATGGCACAGTAAGGCTCCTCGTTCAAAAAAAAAAAAAACAAATCAATGAAAACTCCAAAGAACAAAAAATATTTTATTGACCACATTAAATAAAAATTCAGTGTCTCTGGCTGGCAACAAATTCCCAATCTTCCTGCATTAGCCCCCTGATTGCTGGGATCTCAGGCCGCAGCCATTCCTGGGCTGGTTACTGGGTGTCTAACAGAATTTCAAGTCCCCAGTATTTTTAAGATAAAGCAGCCAACAAATCAAGTCCCTAAATGTCCAGCAACTTACGTTCATTCATGGAAATAGCTATCCCTGAACAATAGCTCAGAAACACTTGACCTCTACTAGAGTAAGAAGAATATATCTTCTTAAATAGACTATCTTAGTATGATGACTAATCTTGATGATCAGCTTGACGGCATCTGGAATCAGCTGAAACGGAAACCTTCGGGCACTCCTGGGAGGGATTTTCTTGGTCGATCACCTGAAGCAGAAGAACCCTGATTGTGTACAGCACTTTCTGGTGGCGGCTCAGTCTAAGGACACAGAAGGAAGCTTTTGCTTTGCCCGCTTGCCCTCACTCTGGTAGGCAGGTCCATCTGTTTTGTTGCAGCAGCGTTCCTCTGTGGATATTAGAGGCAGCTTCTGATAGAAGACCAGCTCTCCAGGAATCCTCCCCCTTCAGCACCAGACCGAGACTGCTGAGACAGCCAGCCTCGGGAACTGAGCAACTACTAGGTTCTCAGCCTCTATGTGAACTGGCTGGGCCATAGCACGGAGTGACTCATAAATTTCTCTCTCTCTCTCTCTCTCTCTCTCTCTCACACACACACACACACACACACACACACTCTCTCTCTCTCACACGCACACACTCTCTCTCTCTCACACACACACACTAACACACTTTCTCACACACACACACACACTAACACACTTTCTCTCTCACACATACACACACTCTCTCTCTCACATACACACACTCTCTCTCTCTCTCACACACACACACTCTCTCTCTCTCTCTCTCTCTCTCTCTCTCTCTCTCTCTCTCACACACACACACACACTCCTACTCACAATACTCTTACACAGGCACATACTTATAGACACTCACACACAGACACATACACACGCTCACGCAGATGTACACAGACACACTCACAGTCTCACAGACACACACTCTCACATAGACACACACAGACATACACACACACCCTCACACACTAAATAATAAAAAGCTTTTTTTAAAAAAGGAAGGGATAATAGGTATTTCAGTCTTAAATTTTTATACTGTCTTTACATCAGAGATTATACTTAATTATAAAGCAGTATTTTATAAAGTTATGCCATTAGAAGATTTTTAGCTTGAAAAGGAGGCTTACTTGTTTTTATTCTATGTGTAGGACTGTTTCTGTGTACATATGGTCAACACATGCATGTGATGGAGGAAGGCCATTGGTTAAATAAAAAGAAACTGCTTGTCCCTCATTGGTTAGAAGATAGGTGGGAGGAGTAAACAGAACAGAACGCTGGGAGGAAGAGGAAGTGAGCTCAGACTCCACAGCTCTCCTCTCGGGAGCAGACGCCTCAGAGAGACGCCATGCTCCCAGCTCCCAGGCAGACGCACGCAATGAAGCTCCGACCCAGGATGGACATAGGCTAGAATCTTCCCGGTAAGCGCACCTAGGGGTGCTACACAGATGATAAGAAATGAGCTAAATTAATATGTGAGAATTAGCCTAGAAGAGGCTAGATAGAAATGGGCCAAGCAGTGATTAAATGAATACAGTTTGTGTGTTGTTATTTCAGGCATAAGCTAGCCAGGCAGCCGGGGTGCTGGGGACGCAGCCCCGCCGCCCTTATTACTACATGCATGCAGTGTCCAAGGCCGCCAGAAGGGTATTGGGTGCCCTGGAGCTGGAGTTACAGGTGGTTGTGAGCCATTCCAGTGGGTGCTGGGGACCAAACTCAGGTCCTCTGCAAAGGCAGTAAGCGCTCTCAACTGCCGAACCCCAGCCCAAGATTTTAAGTGAAATTAATTTGTAGATCCTTGTAAAAGAAACACACACACAAAGTAATTTTAGCGTGATTCTTTGAATTTCAGATGATTAGCCAGTTGGAAACTGCCAGTTTTCTTGTTGAATATTAACTTTTGAGCTGGGCGGTGGTGGTGCACATCTTTAATCCCAGTACTGGGGAGTCAGAGACAGGTGATCCCCTAAGTGAGACCAGCCTGATGCACTCACTCCCCGACATCACCAGCCGCACAGGCTGCGTCTTCTCGGAACACAGAACACGCCACAGATCCAGGTTCTGGTGACCCTACCAGCATTGGCTCCACAGGCCTCTCGCTCGCCAGCCGGCTCACCCCCTCCTCCTCCGTGCCAGAAACGTGCGGCCACCAGCACTGTGTCCTACCCATACCGAGCACTGACCCTGGAGAGGAAGAGAGAGCTGTCAGATGTCACTCAGTGAGTTGTGACTCCGGCTAAGGGCATCCTGGCTGCAGATGAGTCCACTGGAGGCATCGCCAAGAGGCTGCAGTCATCGGAGAACACGGAGAACACGGAGAACAGATGCTTCTACCGCCGGCTGCGGCTGACTGCGGCCGACTGTGTGAATCTCTGCATTGGGAGCGTGATCACGTGACACTGTACCAGAGGGCAGTGGTGGACGTCCTTTCCCCCAAATTATCAAGCCCAAGGGTGGTGTTATGAGTGTTAAGGTAGACAAGCGCGTGGTGCCCCTGGCAGGAACTAATGGCGAGACCACCACCCAAGGGCTGGATGAGCTGTCTGGACACTGTGCCCAGTATAAGGATGAAGCCGACTTTGCCAAGCGGCGTTGTGTGCTGAAGATTGGGGAACACACCCCTTCAGTCCTTGCCGTCATGAAAAATGCCAGTGTTCTGACTCGTTATGCCAGCATCTGCCAGCAGAATTGCATTGTACCCATCCTGGAGCCGGAAATCCTCCCTGATGGCGACCATGACTTGAGGCGCCGTCAGTGTGTAACTGAGAAGGTTCTGGCTTTGAGCCGCCTTGTCTACCTGGAAGGTACCTTGCTTAAGCTGAACATGGTCACCACAGGTCACGTCACAGCATTTCCTCGCACAGTGCCCCCTGCTGTCCCCGGGATCCCTTCCCCGAGGAAGAGGCGGCACCGCCAACCTCAAGGCTATCAATGAGTTCCCCCTGCTGAAGCCATGGGCCTTGACATTCTCCTATGGCCGAGCCCTGCAGGCTTCTAAAAAGGCTTGAGTGAGAAAACTGAGAACATGAAGGCTGCCCAGGGGGAGAACATTAAGTGTGCCCTAGCTGACAGTCTCGCTTGTGAAAGAAAGTAACTGACCACACTCCAAGTGGTCAGTCAGGGGCAGCAGCCAGCTGACCCCCTCTCTGTCTCTAACCATGCCCCTCCAACACCTCAGCCCCCGCCTACCCGGCTGCTCTTGAGAAGGAGGCCTCCCTGCTCTTTCCTGTCAGTCACTCTTGCTGCCCCTCATGACTTTGGTATGTGGTGTTGTCTGTGAATGCTGACTCTGCCACCCCGTCTAGCCCGCTGCTCGTCAACAACTATATATATAAGGGACAAAAGAGCCCCCTCCACCCCTTTCTCTCGAAGACTGGATAGAAGCGGATGGGGTAGAACATCAAATCATCTTCAGGGGGGGCTGGAGAGATGGCTCAGAGGTTAAGAGCATTCATTACCTGCTCTTCCAAAGGTCCTGAGTTCAATTCCCAGCAACCACATGGTGGCTCACAACCATCCTTAATGAGGTCTGGTGCCCTCTTCTGGCCTGCAGGCATACACACAGACAGAGTATTGTATACATAATAAATAAATAAATATTTAAAAAAATTATCTTCAGGGTATGTCTCTAATATCACTTACAGCCTTCCCGTTGCAGCAAGTCCACTTCAAACAGGTGTTTCTTCATTTCCTGCCTTCTGCCTAGGCCCTACTGTAAACTTAGAAAACTGGTCTGTTTTGACAGTCAGCTCCTACCAAGCCTCAGGTCTACATATCAGCAAATGTGTTTAACTATCTTTTCACAGTCATAAGAGAAATAAACATATAAAATAAACGCATCTCAATGCATAGCTGTGCGGAGTACAGATGTTTTATTAATGAAAATGAATCCAGCTTTTGGTAAGTCATGGCAGCAATCTAACATTTCATTGTTTGGTTCTCTGTGCTAGACAGTCCCTGCTGTTTCCACAAATTCCTGTAATACCTAATGGACATCTGGAAGAATTCAGCCAATTAATCGAATTCACATAGGAGCTGGGCTAATGGCTGTCTGAAAGGCAGATTACATTAAATCAAACTTGCAATATGAATGAAAGCACTTAATCATACATGCAGCATTCATTAGATGCGACACAGCGCGTGTTTTGATTGCTTTAATGAAAGATCAGGTAAAGTGCATCAACTGAGCAGATTGAAAAGGCAGCCTGCTTACAAATGTTTGATTATGCCGAATATCAACAGAAACGGTGCCAGTAATTTATAGCAAAACATATTTGTGGGCGTCTAGAGCTACTGAAGGCAGGGAAATGTGGAGTTCGGGTGAGCAGCGATTAATATGTGATAAAACTTTAGTGTCAGGAAGAGACCTGGGTTGGGTCATTTGTAGGCACGGGCACCTTCACGCTGTGAGTGACGAGATCTCGGTGAACCCCAGTTTCATTTACTTTAAGGTTCTTTGGTGAAAAGGTAACACCAGAGTAGGAACCCCCGAATTAAAAGAGGACTCACCCCCTGGAGGGCGGGGGCTTCAAAATCTTCTGGCAGGAGTCAAAATCCTAGTGTCCATGGTTACGCCTGCCCTCTAGAGCCGTGGATGTTTCTCCCTTCCCTGTGTTTTCTCAGTAAACCACCCCATCATTCTAGAAAACTAACAAAGTATGTTTCCTACATTACTGGCTTTACAAATTCTAGAATAAAATGCCATTTGCAGATATTTTTTGGCAGAAAATAAGGATAAAGAATAAATGATATTTTAAGATTACATTTAATATGTATGTTGTTTGTAAAATAGGGTCTTCCTAGATAGGCCAGGGTGGCCCTGAATTCAAGGTCTTCTCTCCTTTATCTTCCAGGGTGACAGCTGTGTATCAGTATACCCAGTAATACATTTGGGATTAATTTCGTAATTAAAAAAACTATAAAACAAGGATAATTGCATTTTACAAAACGGTGTATGACTTCTCTACAGTGAATTTTAATATTGGACAGGACTGTCTTTAGAGATGGTGAGAACCACTCTTTCTCCAGGAGCGAAAGAAAAACCAACTTTCATTGCTTTAGATTGAAAGTAATGGAATTCCGAAAACAGAAATGAGGGCGCACCTAGCAGGTGCTACTTAGACATAGTCTCCAATTCAAGCTGACCCACAGTGGAGCAAGGGTTCCATTGCCTTGGTGGCAAGGGAGACACCACAGGTGTCTCTAATGCCCTGTCCAGCAAGGCATTGCCAAGGAAAACCCAAGCAGCAATTACAAGCCAGAGAACAAACAACTCATTTCAGAGTTCTCGCAAGCATCAGGAAGTAGAGATTTATGAATTTTTTAAAAGAAAGGCAGGGAAGAGTTGGAATGGGAAAATGGATATCTGAGACACTTAGTTCACTCGTTAAGAAATATGACGAGATTATTAAAAAGCCACTGTTGAGGAAGGAAACCTTCTTTGACCCATCTGGGCTGCTGTGACAACGTTACTAGGAACCAGGTGGCTTATAAAGAACAGATTATATATATATATATATAATATACATGTATATAATATATATACATATATATATATATACACACACATACATGGCGGCTTCATGTAATGCTCCTTGCTTAAGTCTATCAAAAACATTTACTTAAAAACATCCACATTGTCAATCATTTCCCCAGTTTATAGAGAGGGAAAACCAGCATTATCCTAAATAATTTGCTTTGTCACAGTTATTATTTATTATTGTGAAATATAGTGGTATATTATAATCTTAAAATTTCAAGTTATTAATGCTTCTATTTGGAAATATAATTATTCTTATTATTTAGATTCACTCAGGTGAGTCAACATACACTAAAAGCCTACATTCCTCTCCTTGCACAAACCATCCATCTCTCGGGATAAATGGCAAGCAGCTGAGAAACATAATCTTTTTAGCAGCATCAATTTTGACCTCACTCACTCTGGAGACCCCTCCTCTAGTACAATTCTAACAGCAATCCCTGTTGCCTTCTGGTCTACCCATCTTCAGGAACCAGCCACGGGTAACGTGCCATTGCTTACAAGCAGGCCCAGGCTCTGCTCATCCCTCTACTCTTTGGACCACTTTGTGGGACTTGGCTGGCGAGCAAAGGACTTGAAATGTCTTCCTTTCCGGGCAGCAGCCCCGTGGAAAGTGGAAGTCTTCCTATCCAGGTTCAGCGGCTTTATTTACTTAGGGCTGGCTTCGGGTTTGTGGTGATCCTCCTGCTTCTGCCTCCTGCGTATGGGTCTATTTGCAGGCGTGTTTCACTGTGCCTGGCTTTACTCTTCTCTGCCAAAGGTTTCCACCCTCCAAAGAAACTCAGAGTGAGGTAGGACAGGAAGAAAGTTGTCATGTAATGCCCAATCCTGACTCGTTGGGTTCCGTTCACTAGGCTTTCCCTGCAGCTGCTTGGAAGAAAGTTTTATGTTACTTTTGGTTGATTTCACATGCCTGGCATGTTTTAAATGGTGATGACAAAGCCTTTTGTTTAATTGCTCCACTGAGCCAGCAAGGGCGAATACACCTCCGGGAGGGTAGGGAAGCACATTCAGAGGCTAAGCAAGTCCCTCAAGGTAACGGGGCAAGTTTGCTAGCCGGGATGAGAAGTCACATTGTGTGGTTTTCAGGCGGTGTCAGTAAGCGAAATTTACTCAGCACTGCTTGTTGTGTGATGTTTTGCCCTTTTGACTTTTGGGGGGCCCACCACCCAACTCCCGAATAAATCACACAGAGGCTTATTATCACTTATGAATGCCCGGCCTTAGTGTGGCTTATTTCTTGTCAGCTTTTCTTATCTTAAATTACCCGACTACCTTTTGCCTCTGGGCCTTTATCTTCCTCTATTTCTGTATACCTTACTTCTTCCTCCACAGCTTGCTGTGTAGCTGGGTGGCTGACCCCCTAGTATCCTCCTCTCCTTGTTCTCTCTAGTTCCTCTTCTGTTTATCCTCTCTGCCTGCTAACTCCTCCTAGCCTTGTTCCTGTCTCCCTATTGGGCATTCAGCTCTTTATTAGGACCATCAGGTGTTTTAGACAGGCAAAGAACCACAGCTTTACAGAGTTAAATAAATGAAATGGAAGCAAAAGTCACACACCTGAAAATAATATTCCCCAACGCTGGCTCTCCTTGCATGACTCGTGTCTCCCTCTGTCACCAATGTCCTTTTTGTACAAGGCTTCTCTTTGTAGCGTCTGAACTGTCCTAAGTCTCTTGTGTTTGAGACAGGGACAGGGGCAAGGGCTTGCTATATGACCCAAGCTTTCTTTGATCTCTGCAATCCTGCCTCAGCCTTCTGAACGCTGGGATGATAGCCGTAAACTTCCATGTCCAACTAATCTGTAAGTTGTATAGTGTAATCTTTATTAACAATTCCACAGAGAGGAATTCAGGTAGATGTCTACACAAATATCCGTAAAATTGTCCGAGATCAGCTTCCAGGGCTTTGCCAAATGACTCTCAACAAAGGGACTATTTGGAGTGTGGAGATAACGGGCAGAAGACTCATTGCACTGAGTTCCGTTTGGCTCAGGAGTTTCTGCAGTGCGCGATCTAAGAAAGTCTATGATTTAGTTCTATTTAATTGCCTAGGATCGTCTCTTGAATATTTGCTATGAGTAAAACATTGTGCTGGGCACTTTGTGGATAGGTCCAATTAGTTCCTTCACTTAAAGCTGTCACATGTTTAATTACCGTAAGCACAGAGCTGGCAGCTAGAGTGTGAGGTCCCAAGGTGTCCTGCGGTGGTGCACAGTGCTGCCCCCCTATACTGCCGTGTGGGGAGCCGGTATTCTGGAGTCTTTGTGGGTCTGAGATGAAATCACCTGTAGGCACTTCAGTCACAAAACAGACCATATTGTCAGTTCCTGCGAACGATCTGCGGTTCTGTGGAAGTTAAACTCTGTGGGGTCACAAAGACACCGAAGAAAGCAGAAGTAAGCTTCAACATCCAATAGCACAACATTTCTCCTCAACAGTCACACAAAATAAATAAACAAAAAAGAAAATGGCCAACTTGAGAGGAGCGAGAAGGGCAGGTGACAGAGCAGCTTTGTCTCCATTAACTCTCACGGCGAAGGCTTTTAAAGTACTTTACAAAATATTATGCCTCGCCCTCCGTGAAAGAGGAAAGCGCTATTATCTCCAGAGAAAGGTGGAGGGAAGGAGGAACAAAGGGTTACTTCTTTTATGCCAACTGTTTTGTGGAGTATTTGAAACAAGACTTGAAGCTAGAGGAGCAAGAGAGAGGAGGCTGGAAGAATTTGTAATCGAGGGGCATAATTTCACACGGCCTAAGTGTCTAGAGAACGTTAATACAGCGAGCGGATCTTCGTGCCCGGTGAAGTGGGATGAAAGCCTTGGCTGCTTCCACGCAGCGGCACATCCTGCGAAGAGCGATTCCAGCTTCAGAGAACCCTGCACTCACAGTTGGGTGAAAACGGCCATAATGAGCCTTCTGGCACAATCGTCCAAAATGTGTCTATACTGTTCCGCTAGGCACACACGCTTTCTTGGGCGGACTATTAAATATTTGCAGGACATGGTGCGGACTTCTGCAGTACATGCAGGGAGACCCGACACAGCCTGATTCTGGTCCTGCCCTTTTCATCCTGCTTTTCTTGCTTTGTAACCCATTTCTGTGATTGGTTTCATGGAACTTCCATGAAGGAATTCTACACATATTATTACATCTATTAAGATGTAATCGCTTAATAAGAAAAATATTGCTCTGTTTCATAGTTATGAGAAAGTCTATAAAATCTGCATACACAGTAACTTCCTTTGAAGACTCCTAGTCCCAATGTTGCCATCGAGAAAAATGGCACCCATCATGATTCACATATATATTATATATACTTATTTTTATGTATGTGTGTCTGTCTGTCTTCATGTGAATATGCTACATATGTGCATGCCAAGAGGCCAGAAGAAGACGTTGAATTCCCAGAGTCCCAGTCAGTTGTGAGCTGCCTAAGGAGGGTGCTGAGAGAACTCAGGTCCTCCAGACAAGCGGTAAGTGCTCAGAATTGCCGAGACATCGCTCCAGTTCTAAGCATGTTTTAAAGAGATGATGGCATCTGTTATCCAGGATGGCTAGCCACTAACTTCTGGGTTCTAATGATCCTCCTGCCTCAGCCCTCTGAGTAAATGACACTCACGAGCAGCTGATGTGTGTGTGTCTGTGTCCACATCTATACACATATGGTTATATATACTTTTGAAGGGCAGTATTGGGAGTTGAACCTAGGTCCTCTTGCTGTAAAACAAACATCCTACCACTGAACCACAGCCCCAGGCTGTTTCATTTTGTTTATTTCTAGTTTTTAAATAGCCTCCACACTCTTAATCACCGCATGCACGCTCCATTCTGGGGAACCAGGGCACGGTGGGAAGCCTAGCCAGGCCTGAGGTTGCTAGGCAATGCGCTCCTCTTCCCCCAGTGGGGAGCCTCGTGCAAAGCCCAGGGCAGGCTCCATGCCCTGACCCACCCCAGGTGAGGGAGCTCCTTAGCTGGCTCTGAGCCCCTCGCATGGGTGTCCAGAGAAAGGAACCCTGATTTCTTCTCAGTATTGGCCGTGTGGAACCTTCAAAGTCACAAGTAGGGGGAGCCTTCTGTTCTGCTGCAGATGTGTTCACTCTTTGAAGCTTCTGGAGAGAGGAAGTCCATGCTGAAACATCCTCAGGGAAGCAGGGACAGTTCCTTGATGGCCACATCTCGCTCCTCCAGGCTGCCAGCATCCTTTGGCTTGCAGCTGCATTCTTCTGGCTTCTGCATCTGGTCACATGGTCTCCCTTTCTGTGAGTCAGATCTCCCTCTACCTTGCTCTTTTGTTTAGAATTTTATTATCTATTACCTGACATTAGACAGTGTGTCTTGATCAAATCCACCCAACCCCTCCCCCGACTCTCATCTTCAGGTCTTCCTCCCCATCCCACTTCCTTATTCTGTGTAACAATCCACCGAGTTCACCAGGGTTGAGGGCAGCACCAAGCTCTGGGTGCACACACAATATCACGAAGGCTGTTTGACAACATGTCTCTTAGCATTTCAGTGGAGTGCTGGAGGCTGAAACATTCAGAAAGCGGGGTTGTCCATCAACAAGTTGTATGAATGGAGTCTATTGATCTGGATGCCTAATTAGAACGAGTGTGTGCTTGTGTGTGTGTTCCAGATAAGCACATGTGTTCTGTGTGCAGGCGTGTATGGAGGCCACAGGTCAACTGTAGGGGTCTTCCTCAGTTACTGTCCACTTTATTCTTTTCTCTGTGAGGCAGGCTCTCTCACTGAAGCAGGAGCTCACTGATTCAGCCATGGCTGCCTTAGAACTCCCTATCTACACCAGGCGGGCCTCAAACTCACAGCGATCCACCTGCCTCTGTCTCCCGAGTGCTGGGATTAAATGTGTTTACCATCATGCCCCTCTACATGTGCATAACAACCTCCCCTCCTCCACACGCACAGTAATAATCATGCCTTTGGTCAGATCTTTACTGGGAAGTAAGGTAGTCCTTTCCCTAAAGGCGCTGCAGTTACCTGCACCTGGGCAGGTGAAAGCTTTCTTAATGATTGGCAGCTCTGCTATACAACGCTATCTAGGCCAGTGTTGTCATGACTCCCGTGTAAAGTACCTAGAGACGTGGAAAGGGCAAAGGAAATGAAACCAAGACTTAATACGCATCCTTTCCCTTCTCAGTAACACTTTCCAGCAGAGTATTTAATGCATTGCACTAAAGAAGCGTGGCTGATTTCTGAGAGTAGAACACCAGAAAGCAAGAAAACATTAGGATAATTGATCCTGTGAGTTATGTCCTTCATTAAAAAAGCAAAGGAAACAGACGGCTTCCCAGTGAGAGCAGTGAGGACCAGAGGACACGCTGACCTTAGGCCTTCGGAATTCCTTCCTGCATGTTTCTCCTGGGTTTGGGCCACTTAGTTATCACAATGGATTTTTATTATTTTATAGATACATCAGCTACACTCTTCTGGTAAAGGAGATAGTTTGGGTGAGTAAATAATGATGAGTGTTTTGTTATTTTGTCTCTCCTTGCTTGTTTGGGTGTTCTCACAAAGGGCACTCTCCTGAGCTGATTGTCACAGGTCCAGCAAGGCATCACACACACTTAGTGGGTACATTATCCCCTAGCAGTTATGAGTGGATTTCGAAACGTGGGTTTGTTTTAAGCATTTCCAGCAATCCACCGAGAGCATCAGGGAGCCTGCCCCAGCAGTCCAAGCTGAGCCCAAAGGTAAGACAGCAACACAGAAAGGAAGCGGAAGTTCGCTCCTCTCTCCCTTTCCAGAAAAGCACTTTGCTCATGCGTTAACTGTTTCAGGTAGCCTGGTGCCTCTTTTGATTGTCTCAACGTTAATGCATAGTTTTAGACAAATGCCACTTATAAAGGTCAGCCACAGACTTCAAAGGCCGTCATAAGTAAGTGAAATTGCATCAACAATATCACATCTTTTAGGGCAGGGGATCTTTTGCCGGATGGTGAATAGCATTTGCTTATTTACTTTGATTTTTTCATTAGTTTGTTTGTTTTTGAGACAAGATGTCACTATGTAGTTCTGACTGGCCCAGAACTCACAGAGATTCGCCCTCCTGTGCCTCCTGGATGCTGGGCTTAGTGGTGTGTGCCAACATGTCTGGGCTGCTCGGTTATCTTAAAATAAAGGGCGCCTATCCTTTTGTGTGGGTTTGTCTGAGACAGGGTCTTTTGATTTAATCTAGACTGAGTTTGAACTTACTATGTAGTCCCGGCTATACTTAAACTCTCAATCATGCCGAGTTAGCCTTCCAGGGCTAGGACTACAGGCATGTACTACCACATCTGACACAACCATAATTTTCCTTGAAGTACGTTGTTGACCATTCTTCCATAGCACAAGGTATAACATTTCTCAATAAGATCATATCTAATACATCTCATTATTAATTTCTGATATAAAATTCAATTTCAACTAAATGTTGTCAATTACCAGGAAATCTAGTATTAATAGATACTAAAGGCACGTATAAAGGAAGATTTTTTTTTTTTACATTTCCTGTCAATGTAGTAAAACACAACTTAAGATATTTAATACCATGGTTTAGGAAACAATGTTGCCAGCTCCAGCTGTGGCATGGTTGAACACATAGTATGTTTCAGGTAACCTATCAAATACAAACCTTTCGGAGCTAGGCTTGATTGGTTTAGATACTTGCCTGCTTGTTGCACAGAACACTTCGTTAAGTGAAAGGAAGAATAATGTCTCCAATTGGAAAACAGAGGGAGTTTGGGGCTGGCAGAATGCAATTGCCCAAGTTAGAGCTGGCCAAATTGATCTGAAATCATTTAGATAACAATGTGATGGGCAGTGGAAAGCATTTGTTTATGAAGACAGATAATGCCAGACAAATCTGATTTATTTGGTCTTATAAAATTACTCGACAAGTTGGTGGCTACAGAAAACTCCACGGACAAGCATATATCTAAATGTTTGTAAAAGCCTTCGATGTAGGTCTGCATAGGATTAGGGTAATTGAATGCTCCGAAGATGCCGTCCAGATAACAATGCAATTGTGCGCCTATCAGATTTAAACCAGAATCATCGTAAAACAGATCATAATGTCTAGCTATTATATTTGGCACAGACAGTAGAAAGGGCCAGTATCTTCACAGACCAACGCTGTAAGGAAATATGAAAATGATTTAGCCCACTTACATCAGCTCTTCCTTTCTTCAGAGGTGCACACGTGAGAGGTTTGTCTAAATGTCTCATGGCTTGTTTTTGCCCTCTGCTGAGGTTCACAGAATTTGGAATCTGTGGTTTTCCTCAAAGGCATCACGATGGAGAACTGCAAGGCTGGGTGGTGTCCAAAGCAGGGTCAATTTGAGTGAAAATTTTATGTAAATAAATTCCCTTGCAGATTTTTAAGACCCGAAAGATAATTTATAAGAGAATAACCCTGAAGATGGGCGCATGCCTTTAATCCTAGCACCCGAGAGACAGAGGCTTTCAGGACAGCCAGGGCTGTTACACAGAGAAATCCTGTCTCACAACAACAAACAAAACAAAACCCCAAAAAGCTGTCATACTTTTTTTTTGAGAAATAAAAGCAGAAAATAATCAAATTAAAGAAATTAAAAGGGATAAGGAAGAAAGTAGAATTACGTTTTATTTAATGGTTTGTTTTTTTAAATATATATATTTCCTGTATATAACCAGAAGGGTGACAATAAAAATAATGTAAGTGAGGTGGCTACTAGCCAATCAGAGAAAAGGCAGGGCCACAGACCTAACCCCAGGCCTCGAGAGTCTGCTGGGTTGGACCTTCTGTTTGGGATGGTGGAAAACAGAGGTGTGGATTTGGCTGAGGCTGGAGATGCGGGCTGAGAGCACTGGAAAGTCTTCTCTAACCTCTGCGGAAGCATTTTCAAATTTTAACAACCAGTGTAGCTTTGCTGGTGGGTACCAGCTGTGAAACTGCCAGAGGACTCCAAGGGAGCTACCTAACAGCAAGTCAGATATGATTAAATTACAGAAAGAAAGACTGAGGATGTGGCTCAGTTACTGAGAGCTTGTCAAACACTCACGGGGCCCTGGGTTCGAATTCCAACATAAAAGGAAGTGAATGTTAACAGATTACGAGATGTTGAATTACATCAATAATAAATGCAGGTTTGTTTGAAGACAGCAATACTCTTAGCTTATCTAATTGACATTTCGTCCCTCATCAGTGACAGAACATAATAACCAAAGAAAATGGAACTTTTTGCCTGCTGATCCGCATCAGATAGGTCTTTGGAAGGATAGTTTGCAATATTTAGTAAAAACTTTGAAGATGCTTAATGTGGTACTTCTGATAATGGCCGACTGCATCCTCCCAGTGAAAACAGGAAAAGCACTGGCGGCGGCCAGGGTGGCTCCTCAGTTTCTTGTTGTTCTCGCAGAGGACCTGGGTTTTGTGTGCAGCTCCCACACCTCCCAGCACCTCCAGACCTGACACTCTCTTTTGATCTCCTTGGGTATGACACACACATTCTGCCTCCACATCTCCAGGCAAAACACTCATAAACACAGAAAAGGAAAAAGCGGGATTTCAAAGCATTCTTTAAGACATTATTATTATTGTTGTTGTTGTTGTTAGTCTGCCTCCTGTATGTCTGTTTCTCTCTGTGTGTGCCCACCCGCAAATGCCCTCGAGTGATTGTGCATTGCTACGGTGTGAGTATGGGGGTTCCTCTTCTTCCACATGGACCCCCAGGAATTGAACTCATCTCACAGGATTGGTGGTAAGCACTTTAACCCACTAAACTGTATTGTTGACCCTGAATTTTTTTTTTTAAATCTCCTGCAGCTCTTGGTGAAGGCCCAGCTTAGCTCCTCCCGTGTCTATGTTCCGCAGGACCAGTCCCTTCATGCACTCCAGCAGGTCATAGACGGGGCAGATGTTGGGGTGAGCCAACTCAAAGACCTGGAGGTGTGCCTGGGTGGCAGCTGAGCTGGTCAGTCAGGCAGTTGGGACCATTCACCTCTGGTAAGTTGCAGAGCCAGCTCTCCCACGCCCACGGTGAGGGATGGGTCCAGCTTTCCCAGGCCCAGGTTTGGATGCCACCATGACCCTATCGACATCACCTGATTGCAGGATAGATGCAAAAATTCTTCATAAAATACTTGCAAACAAAACTCAAGAACACATCAAAAAGAACATCCACCATGATCAAGTGGCTTCATTTCAGAGGTGCAGAGAGTATAGCACTTGAAGTCTTAGGGTAATAAGATGACTGAAGGGGATACAAACAGGAAAGAACGAAGTCACGGTATCTTTATTTTTTTTAAATTTATTTATTTATTAAGTATTTCTGCCTCCTCCCCGCCACCGCCTCCCATTTCCCTCCCCCTTCCCCGATCAAGTCCCTCTCCCTCATCAGCTCGAAGAGCAATCAGGGTTCCCTGACCTGTGGGAAGTCCAAGGACCGCCCACCTCCATCCAGGTTTAGTAAGGTGAGCATCCAAACCGCCTAGGCTCCCCCAAAGCCAGTACGTGCAGTAGGATCAAAAACCCATTGCCATTGTTCTTGAGTTCTCAGTAGTCCTCATTGTCCGCTATGTTCAGCAAGTCCGGTTTATGTATGTAAGATTTTATATGTAAAAGACCCTAAAAACTCCTCCATCAGGAAACTTCTATAGCTGCTAAATGCTTCAGTAAAGTAACATGATACAAAATTAATACACAAAATCAATAGTCTTCCAATATATAAATGACAAATTTATATATTTCTCCCTAAATGAGAAAGAAAGCAGGTCTCACTGGGTATGTTAACTACACCCCAGGCCAAGCCAGAATGCTCAGGAGAAATTGGCCAATACAAAAGTAACTCAGTGGTATTTTTGTAAACTTCTTATCTTGTTTAGCTTTGTTTGGGCGTTTTTTTTTTTGTCCTTGATCTTTTGCTTGTTTATTTTGGTTTTTGTTTTTGTGGGTTTTTTCAGATGTGTTTCTTGTTTTGTTGTTGTTGTTATTGTTGTTTTGTTTCTTTTATTTGAAAGTGAGAAAACATAAAGTTGTATGGGTAGGGAGATGGAGAGAAATTGGGGGTGGGAAAAACATGATCAAAATATATTGTATGAATTTTTTAATACAAAGTTTGAAAAAAACACTGTTTTTTCTTTATGTGTATGTGTATATCTACGAGTATTTATGCCACATATGTAGAGATATCTGCTGAGGCCAGAAAAAGGCACAGAATCCTCTGTAGCTAGAGTCAGAGCGGGTGTGAGTTGCCTGACATGGCTACTGGAATCTGAACTAGTGTATAGGATAAGTAGCAAGGGCTTTTGGCTGCTCAGCCATCTCTCCAGCCCTTACAACAGTTTTTTTTTTCTTTTAAGATTTTATTTTATGTGTATTGGTTTTTTTTTTTGTTGTTGTTGTTTTGTTTTGTTTTTCGAGACAGGGTTTCTCTGTAGCTTTGGTGCCTGTCCCGGAACTAGCTCTTGTAGATCAGGCTGGCCTCGAACTCCCAGAGATCCGCCTGCCTCTGCCTCCCAAGTGCTGGGATTAAAGGCGTGCGCCACCACTGCCCGGCTTGCATTGGTGTTTTGTCTGCATTGGTGTCTGGGTGAGGATGCTGGATCCCCTGGAGCTGTAGCTACAGACAGTTGTGAGCTGCCATGTGGGTAGTGGGGATTGAACTCAGGTCCTCTGCAAAGAGCAGCCGGTGCTCTTAAGCGCTGAGCCATCTCTCCAGCCCCCACTTAATAGCATTCTTAAAGTGTAAAAAGACCTGAAAGGACAGTGTGAAGTGGCTAGGCCAAAGTGAAGAAATAACGGCAAGCAGAGCACACACGTGGCAGAAGATGATGGAATTTTCCTGTCCATGATAGTTAGGAAGATCTGTCTCAACAGATGTGCAGGACAAGAGACACAGAACCAGAAACAGGGCCTGGATAAAGGAGGTTTGACAGCAGATCTTCCCTTACAAGATGCTGGGATCCAAGCCTTTCTAGTTTTTATTGGTTCATTCAAATTGCTTTCCACTGAGTCTCAAGTCCTGAACTCAGGTTAGAGCACTCTGGCTTACAGTGTCCAGGAGAAGCAAATTCAGGTCCTCTCTGAAGTGTGATTCCTTCATCCTGGGCCTAAAATCAATGTTGAAACAACCCTTCCCCTGAAAGGTTCCATGAGTCAGGAAAGCATAGATAGAGTTCAGGTGGTCTAATGTCTTTCTATTATTAAAGAAGAATTTTGCGTGATAAAAGTGTTATCTAGCTTTAAAAACAAGAAAGGAACGTAAGTGAAGGCTTTAAACTGGTTAAGAGGCGTTGTATGTATAAGAACCAGGCACTAGGGGCTGGAGAGATGGCTCAGAGGATAAGAGCCACTGGCTGCTCTTCCAGAGGTCCTGAGATCAATTCCCAGCAACCACATGGTGGCTCACAACCATCTGTAATGAGATCTGTCACCCTCTTCTGGCATGCAGGCATACATGGAGGCAGAATGTTGTATAAATAATAAATAAATAAATCTAAAAAAAAAAAAAGAACCAGGCACTAATCTAACAAGGAAGAGAAGAGGAGAAAGAAAGAAACGCGACTGAGCAAACACAAAGCCTTTAGAGAGACTGGCAGATTTCATTCCAAATGTAATAGCGATTAGGCACAGGGAGGGGCTAAAAGTTCAGTTACGTTCAAGCCATCACTGGCTAATATAAATGGGGACTGTTATTAGTAGGACTCACTGCCGACATAACGATAAAGAAAAGTTGAAAATGAAGCTATGTACCTTGGGGACAACAACCAAAAGAAAGCTGACATGTCTCCCGAAAGAACAACCCAGCCAAAGCACTTTATGGCAGAAAACATCCCTGCAGATACTGAGAGTTGATGGTGGTGAAGGGTTTGCTGAGCTAAACAGCTGTGGTTTGTATGAACCTTGGAACTGTGTAGCAGAATTATATGCAGTAGCAGTTGGGAGACAGCAAAGAGAACATTCTTTAACTTGCCAGGTGGGGCGGGCAGATAGATACACTTACACAGTCTTGGTATGTTCAGCTGCAAAGTGCACGTTCTTTTCAAGCATATGATGGGATAGTAAGTCTAACAACATACACGAATAAAGACTGACAAGGCCTCACTCCCCCAGCTGGGCAACACTTTCTTCAAGTGTCCAAGGTGCTCAGGAGGCTGTTTGGAACAAACACACGTCCATTATTTGTATAACAAAGAGTGGACTGGATTGTCTCTACCCCTGTGGGTTCACATTACCACGTATGGAGACTTGTATTCTCACGACGAACGTGACCATGAGCCAACCCTGCAGAGGATTCTAGTTTATCTTGTTTAATTCATATTCTATATTCTACATACTGCAATGCCCAATTGAGAGCCAAGGAAAAACACATTTAAACATTTTCCAGTAAGCTGCAGTGCCAGGATTCAAACCTGCATTTTTTTTTCCTGTGCAGTGAATGCATTTCGGAAAGTACTTATTCCCTTGAGATTGGAAGGAAGGAGGGAAGTGTGCTTACAGGAGAATCTGTAGTAATATTTGAGAGCTACCTTCACGCACTGCTGACAAAGGCTTTAAGCATCTGTGGTGTGGGAGTGCTACACCCTGGGCACAGGAAATATGTGAGGGGTCTTGGAAGGGAAGACTGAGCTCTGGAGTGTGACGCTGGCTGGAAGGACCCAGCAGGCACCGGCCATGATGGAAACTGAACTCTCTTGTAGGACATCTCCTGCCACTGGAAACCCTTCCCTGCAAGTTCAAGTTCGCTATTTTCTCATTACTTGCAGTTCTTAAAATGAATCCCAATTTCAAAAGGCAGCCAGCCTTTCACAGGCAAGTGAAGGTCAAGTGGTACATTCTCTACTCTCAAGTTTTTCAAATGTGCATCTGCTTTACTGCTTAACACAGGGAGAGCACTTGGATAAGTATAATTACATAGTTTCAATCAATTATTTAAATATATTCAGCATTTTAATGATTAAGCCCACATTACCGTCTATCACGGACTATGATATTTTCTGCCTGACCTACTTGCCTCACGGTTCATCTTTCTCTCAGTTTCTCCACATCATCTCCTCAGCCCCCCAGCTTGGCTCCAACACAGCCCGTAAACTGATCTTTCCAAAATAAAGATTAGAGGTGAGCTGGAAGGGGGACATGGAGAAGGGTGTGCAGTGATAAAAACAAAGTTTGCATGAAAATGTCACTATAAACCCCACTTCTTTGTAGAACAAAATTTAAAAGTTAGCTACTGGGGACTTGGGAAATGGCTCAGTGGATAAAACAATTGCCCCAGAAGCATGAGGGGCGGAATTGGATTCCCAGAACCCACATAAAAGATAGATGGGCAGGTGGGATCCCTAGCACCCACATGAAAACTGGGTGGACAGGTGGAATCCCAGCACCCACATAAAATCTGGCAGGGCAGGTGATGTCTTGCTTGTATTCCCAGCCCCCTGGAAGCAGAGACAGGATCCCAGGAACATGACTAGCCAGACTCACCCTGTGGGTCTCAACCTCTCTGGGAGTCAAACGACCCTTTCACAGGGGTCACCTAAGACCGATGGAAAACACAGATATTTATATTAGGATTCATAACAGTAGCAAAGTTACAGTTATGAAGTAGCAACAAAAATGATTGTATGTTTGTGGGGGGGATAGCCACAAACTACTACATGAGGAGCTGTAGTAAAGGGTCACAGTGCCGGGAAGGTTGAAAACCACTGTGCTAGCAGAGAAAACAGCCTTAAGGTAGGAGAGTGCGTTCTGCATCTGAGGAAACTAAGAAGGTCAGCGTGGATGGAATGAGGAGCAGTGGAGTAGGAAATGTGGTTTAAAATAGCTAAGGGTTGGCTCAATGGCAAAGCACTTGCGTAGCAGGCGATAGACCATGGGCTAAACCTCCAGCATTGAGGAAAACCACCCACCCACCCACCCAACCAACCAACCAACCAACCAACCGAGCAGGGACCTGGTTGAGAATATGCCAGAGACATTTGTAGGTGGGTTGATGCTTTGGCCTGACATTTTCAAGTAAAACGGCGACATCGGTTCCCTCTGTGTAGGAGAGAGCAGTGGTGGAGGCAGAGGCAGAACGTGACGGTGGGGAACCTGAGAAGGATTCGGAGTCAGGAAGGGTCTGAAGGTAGAAATGCTAAGAACTGCTAAGGGCTGAGTATGGGGTAGCCTGAGCCAAAGGACTTTGGATTTTGGCATGAGTGCCATTTGCTAAAACGAGGACACCTAGACAGGATTAAGTTTAGGGGGGAAATATCGATAGTTAACTATTAGATTCTGGAACTACGATTGACTTCCAAGTCCTTGCAATCCGTGGCCTCTCGCAGCGACAAATGATGTTAGTTTTTACAGGAACATCTGTAGGCAGATGTGATGAAGTAGGAAACAGGAGATAAAGCTGTTCTTGAGCAAGGGATTAAAAAGTAGACCAGCCACCGAGCCTGTCTCATAGACACGATGATCTCAGGGCAAGGGGATCTTCTTTCTTCCTAAATATTTCCTCAGTATTTGAGTTATTTTGCTGAGGTGATGGTATATTGTTTGTACAAAAAAATGGGTTTCATGATGACAGTCCCATGCATATATGTAGTGTGTCCTAATTTGCTTTCCATTGATTTGATAAATACCATGACCTCCTGAAACTGAGAAGCTTCTGTAAAGCAAAGGACATGGTCAACAAGACAAAACAGCAGCCTACAGAATGGGAAAAGATCTTTCTAACCCCACATCAGACAGAGGTCTGATCTCCAAAATATACAAAGAACTCAAGAAATTGGTCACCAAAAGAACACATAATCCAATAAAAACAATGGACTACAGACTTAAACAGAGACCTCTCAATAGAGGAATCTAAAATGGCTGAAAGACAATTAAGGAAATGTTCAACATCCTTAGTCATCAGAGAAATGCAAATCAAAACAACTCTGAGATTCCATCTTACACCTGTAAGAATGGCCAAGATCAAAAACACTGATGACAACTTATGCTGGAGAGGTTGTGGGGAAAAGGGAACACTCCTGCATTGCTGGTGGGAATGCAAGCTGGTACAACCCCTTGGATGTCAGTGTGGCAATTTCTCAGAAAATTAGGAAACAACCTTCCTCAAGACCCAGTAATACCACTTTTGGGTATATATTCAAAGGATGCTCAATCATTCCACAAGGACATGTGCTTAACTATTTTCATAGCAGCTTTGTTTGTCATAGCCAGAAACTGGAAACAACCTAAATGCCCTTCGACTGAAGAATGGATAAGGAAAATGTGGTACATTTACACAATGGAGTACTACACAGCAGAAAAAAATAGCGACATCTTGAATTTTGTAGGAAAATGGATGGAGCTAGAAAACATTACTTTGAGTGAGGTAACCCAGACACAGAAAGACAATTATCACATGTACTCACTCATAGGTGGTTTTAAAACATAAAGTAAAGAAAACCAGCCCACAAATCACAATCACAGAGAACTTAGACAACAATGAGGATACTAAGTGAGACTTACATAGATCTAATCTACATGGGAAGTAGAAAAAGACAAGATCTCCTGAGTAAATTGGGAGCATGGGGACCTTGTGGGAGGGCTGAAGGGGGGAGGGGAGAGGCAGGGAGGGGAGCAGGGAAAAATGTAGAGCTCAATAAAAATCAATTAAAAAAAGATAAATACCATGGCCAAAAGAAAATTAGAGAGAAAAGTGTTTATTTCATCTTACAGCTTACAGTCCACCATGAAGGGAGGCAAACTGAGGCAGAGGACATAGAAAAATGCTGCCTACTGGCTTGGTCCCTCTGGTTTGTTCAGCTAGCTTTCTTAAGCAGCTAAGGCTGTTCTGAGAGAGGGCAACCTGGCCTCTTACATCCATCATGACTCAAAGAATGCCTCAGAGATATGTCCACAGGCCCATACGGTGCACGCAACTCTGCAAATGAGGTTCTCTCTTTCTCAGGTGACTCTAGTTTGTGTCAAACCGATGAAATCTAAGCAGTGCAGTAGGTGTGGATTATATTGGGCTCATGCCCGCTCTTGTCCCCCCCCCCCGTTCTTCCCACTTGTCTCCCTTCTGCTGTCAAGTCCTTTCTCCTTCAAAATTTATGAATTGAAGTCAAACTTATTTCACAACTAAAGACTTAAATCTTGAGAGATGATTCCGCACACATGAGTTTTTGTCCAAGTATGATGGAGCAGAAGAAGGTTCTACATGTTTAAAAGGAGGAACATGTTGGCAGCCTGAAGAGGAAGGAGGTGGGTACCACAAACTTTCACTCACTTTCTGGGCTCCACTCTCTACATCTTGATGTGAGAAGACAGAAAGGATTGCTGGTGTTCTGAAGAATCCTCCAGGTTTCTACCCGAGTGGGAAGTGTGCTACAAGTCCTTTCTTTCACCAACGTTTTAAATCTTTCCAATTTTCAACTCCTAGGAGTGCTCTCCAGTTGGAAGTTCTACATGGCAGAGACCACCACCTCTGTGTCAGGGACACAGAGAATGCTTAGGAAATATACAAGTCTCCATTTGGTGTTTGTGGTGTCCTAGGGAAAGCTGCCACATTTAATCCTAGCTTTTTTGGTGATGTATTCTTTTTTTTTTTCCTTCTGATAACCAGAGTTGTGTATTATTTTTGCAGGGTACTTAAAAAATCTAAAAACTCTTACAATTCTTATTGGGTAGAGGAACATTACAACAACACTTTGGCACAGTTTCCTCCCAGTGTCTGCATTTTATTCCCCCATAGTTGAGCACCTTGATGCCCTGTCGTTTACGCTTACCACCATGATGTTCACTTTTTGTTCTGTGGATGCTTATGGCTAACTCGTCATCTCCAGCTTCACAATGATATTTCAGATCATCTACAATCACCAATACTAGGTGGTAAACAATTTTCTTTAGAAATATTTTCCAGAAAGTGTCAGATTAAGATATTTTTTTTTAAAAAGTTCCTGGTGTACACGGCTTTCCAGAGGGCTGTTATTGAAGGGGGCGGGGCACTATAGGATCTTAGGGAAAACACGTGGCAATGTTTTTTGGCTCAGGGAAAAAGCCTTCCTGGCAAGGGTCTATCTTAAAGTATTACCATCCTTACACCTGTGTTTGCACATCACAAGTATTTCTGGGTCATGAGAAGAAAGAATAAGAGGAAGACAGAGATAAGTTTGTGTTAGAAGTGATGTCATGTGTAGCCGACATGTCAGAAATGATCAGCTTGGGAAACTGAGCTTATCAAGCTACTTAGGACCACAGCATATTAGTGATTCAGATATGAGTTTTGATAGCAAAATATTGTACACGACTCCACACTATTTAATGAGAAGCACCGAACTTCTGGTCTTAATCCAGTCCTTAAAACATAATGGGACTGGCCAGAAAACCTGAGAATCTAGTGTGTCGTTAAGTATTATTTTTTGAAACTTGTTTTCAGGTGTGTGTGTGTACTTTAAGACTTACTGCTCATTGTGAGAGGCAGTTAAAGAAGTAGTTTGAAGTTACTGGTGTAATAGAAAGAATCTAGGCATTGGAATCTGCCAGGCTTTGGTTTGAATTTGTCCTGTGTGATTCTTGCTAGTCATCTACATTCTAACTTAATCTACCTATTGTGTAAAGAGCTAGCTCTCTCTCTCTCTCTCTCTCTCTCTCTCTCTCTCTCTCTCTCTCATAATCAGAGTCGAATAGATATTTGTGCCCCTTTCCTTAAATAGTGTCCTCCATGTAAAATCACTTCACTGATAGTGGGGCCCTTAGTCTACATTCCAGATTTTTATTTTTATTTTATTTTATTATTATTTTTTTTTTTGCGAGCAGTCTTGAGCACAGTTCTTTGCCCTTCCTCTTCTCACACTGCACAGGTTTTTGTTATTAAAGGCTGGCACGGTCCCTCTGTCGAATACTGGCTGATTATTTCACTGTTCACTTAGTATTACAAACTTTAAAATCTCTTCTGTTTCTTAACAACAACAGCGAAGTGCCGGACTGGTGGCAGGGGGCCAGACGACAATCTGTTGAGTTTGGTCTACCGCACATCCCTTGCAGAGTCCCTTGTCATGTACAGGGAAGCAGATGCGAGGCCGATTCCACCAGCATTTCTCACTCAATCTCCTCCATGCTAAACAGGCCAGCTAGGCATTAAGTCATGTCTCTGGGTAGCTTAAGTGGAAAGTGTGAACAGAGAAACCACTTTATGTGAGGACAGCCGAAAATTAGATCCCTTCCCCTCCCCACTCCTCTTCCCCCAGGGGAGGAGGCACTTATCAGCCAAGAGCTCGATGCCCGAACCGTGCAGCGTCCTGAGCTCCAGAGGTTTGCCAGCACGCACGATCTGCGGCGCCGAGAGCCCTTCTCTCCAGATGAATTCTCATAGTATCACAGACGCGCGCAGTCCGGATCGATACTGGATGGCAGACGTGCTCTCGCCGTCAAGTGTAGGCACAGGACGGCGGATTGAGCCGCCCTGCAGTTCGTTCGCTGCTTCTCATCAGCTCAGTCCTGGCAGAGGACATTAACCCGTTCCCGCACGGATTCCCACCCTGTCGCGGCGGTCGTCCCTCCGTTGTCCTCCCGCGGCGGCGTAGTCTTTCAGCCCGACGCCCAGGCGCGGGCTCGGACTGCTCCCGGCGCTTGGCGGGCTGGTGGCGCCCGGGTCCCCAGCGCGCGGTCCCTGGAGGCAGGTCAGGGCGCTCCAAGCCCCTCGCGCCCGCTAATCTTCCCGCGTCCCGATCCCGGGGCCCGGCCCGGCGAAGGCCCCGCCCCGGGATCCGCTCCCACTCCTGATTGGCCGGCGCAGCTCGAGGAGCCCGGCCCGACCCGGCCCGGCGTCTTAGCTATAAAGCGGGTCGCCGCATGCCCGGCCCGGCCCAGCCCGCCTAGCTTCGGGGCTCGCACACGCACCCGACCCACCATGCCGAGGGGCTTCCTGGTGAAGCGAACCAAGCGCTCGGGCAGCTCCTACCGCTCGCGCCCGGCCGAACCGCTTTTCCACCCTCCGGGTCCCCGCGCTGCACCGCCCTCCCCCGAGGAGCCCAGCCGGGGGCTGCCGGGGTCCCCTTGCTTCGAGCCCGCGTTGGACGGCGCCGAGTGGGGCGCGGGTGGCGGAGACGGCCCGGGACCCAGCCCCGCGAGGCCGGCGGGCCCCGAGCTGCGCCGCGCGTTCCTGGAGCGTTGCCTGCGCTCACCAGTCTCGGCCGAGTCCTTCCCCAGCGCCACAGCCTTCTGCTCCGCTGCGTCCGCGGCCGCGACCTCGGGGGAGCAGTTGGTGCCGTCTCGGGTTGCCGTCCCCAGCTCTGTCCCCGCACCGGCGCCCGTCCCTGCCCCGCACAGCCTCCAGCGTCGGGGCAAGGGCGCCCTGGGCTGCGCATCAGCACCCGCGGCCGTCAGGAAGCCTAAGGCGGTGAGGAGGCTGAGCTTTGCAGACGAGGTGACCACGTCCCCGGTGCTCGGTCTAAAGATCAAGGAGGAGGAGCCCGGGGAGCCGGCGCGGGCTTTGGGCGGCGTCCGCACGCCGCTGGGGGAGTTCATCTGCCAACTGTGCAAGCAGCAGTACGCGGACCCCTTCGCGCTGGCTCAACACCGCTGCTCCCGCATCGTGCGCGTCGAGTACCGCTGCCCCGAGTGCGACAAGGTCTTCAGCTGCCCCGCGAACCTCGCCTCCCACCGCCGCTGGCACAAGCCACGTCCCGCGCCGTCCTGCGCCGCGAGTAAACCTCCCTCCGCGCCGTTGACCCCTCCGGACCCCTCCCTGGCGGCGGGCAAGGAGAACGGCCGCATGCTGCGGACCGACGATCAGCACCCGCAGGTCCGGGACAGCTCCGGGGACGGTCAGCACCGGGACAGCGCCGCGCGCCCAGGCCTGCAGGCGTTGGTGCACCCGGAGGCAGCACGACCGCAGGCTCCCTACCCCGAGGTCATGCTAGGGCGCCGCGGTCTTGGGCCAGGCGGTGCCAGCCCAGGGGCGACATCCGAGGTCTTCGTGTGCCCGTATTGCCGCAAAAAGTTCCGTCGCCAAGCCTATCTGCGCAAGCACCTGGGCACCCACGAGGCGGGCCCGGCGCGAGCACCAGCCCCGGGTTTCGGCTCGGAGCACACAGCCCCACTTGCATTTGCGTGCCCGCTTTGCGGGGCGCACTTCCCGTCCGCGGATATCCGAGAGAAGCACCGGCTATGGCATGCTGTCCGCGAGGAGCTGCTACTGCCCGCCTTGGTCGGGGCTCCTTCGGAAGCAGGCCCTGGAGGGGGATCCGACGGTAGCACTCAGCAGATTTTCTCATGCAAGTACTGCCCTTCCACTTTTTTTAGCTCCCCGGGCTTGACCCGGCACATCAATAAGTGTCACCCCTCAGAAAGCCGGCAAGTGCTGCTGCTGCAGATGCCACTGAGGCCTGGCTGCTGAGGGTCCCAGGCCTGGCGAGATTTCCAGAATGGCTGGAGAAAACAATACGGGAACTCCTGTGGGGCTTTTTTTCATCTTGCAATTTCCTCTTTTCTTCCCTTGCCTCCCCTCTTAAAACTCTCCTAGTCATGATCCGCCCGGGGAGAAGGCAGCGAGATGTAAAACCCCCTCTAGAGCAGGTATGTATCTGGCATAAAAATTCATGATCAAAGCTGACAGCTTTAAAATCCTCATTTCCCCACTAAAATAGGACATCCCCTTCCTTAAAACGCTGGAGACCCCAATGAATCCTATACGGTTTGTAGTTCCTATGGAAAGTCACAGTGAACGCGTGCAAGTCTCAGTGTGTACACAAGGTTCTTCCTGAAGTGGTGGTCATCGACCATTTCTCCTCTCGCCACCGCAGGCACTTACATCGTTTCTGTCTCAATAGGGTCAGATTTCTTGCCTTGTATATTCTGTGAATCAAGCTATGTGACTGATGCCAAACTTGCAGGGAAGGAAGACTTAGACCCTTGTAGATGGACAGGAATATAGGAGGATGCTGCTGTCCGGTGTGAAAATATCCCTGGAACTTTCTTTCCTCAATTGAATGTATTCGTCCCTTCTTTTAAATTAGGCTTTGGAGGTGCGGGAAGGAGTTGGTGTGCCCTCTGCATTCTTTACCTATTTTATGTGCTGCGTCCAGGAGCTAAAGGTTTTCTTTACATAACTTTTTCTTTTTTAAAAATACTATACTCATTCCTAAAATTTGAATGTTTTAGAAAGATTTCATTCAAATTATTACAATTTGCTGTAAATCTGCTGCACACTGCATTGTAAACTGTTCAACTTAAGGAAGATGTTAACACCTGTAGCCCACTATGGAACTGAATGTCAATCAATTTACTCAATATTCTATATTTTCTTTTCAGGAACATTTGAATTTCTTTGTAAATCATATTCCATGTATATTCTGTATCTATTCCCTCAATAGCCAGAGTCTGGGTACTGGCTGAGCACTATCCAACAACAGATTTGTAAGCTGCTTCCACCAAATAAATGTATGTAGACCGTGCCTGTTTCATTCTGTCTTAAGTGGTTGAACACAGTGTATTTTCCAAGGCACATCTCTTACTTCCTCAATACCAACACTCAACTTTAGGACCTTAGGGACCTATTTTGAAAGAGAACAAATGCCATCGTGTTGAAATGCAGTGGGACTTCCTCCTTTAGAGTCTAGCTGCAGACTGCAGCTCCATGGAGAAAATACACTTTTTTTTTTGCTTGTTTTAAGTCCATTCAACAGGGTTACAGAAATTATATAAATGGTACTAATCAGTTTCACTATTTCAAATCAGCATTTCTGTCTTGTTACCTGTTATCAATACAATAGAAATATATAGGAAGTTTGATTTTTCTTTGAAAAATTCTTTCTGTTGGCTGTGGGAAACTACACTGTTTTAAACACATTCCCACAGGATTTCTCTACTCATCTAATTGTTTTATTTATGAGCACTAATTTAAAAGGTGTACAGGAACTCCAAAATTTGGTAAAAAATTTTATTCCTGAAAGTATACTAACAAAACACTGAAATGTAACAAGTCAAATGTCATGAGAGAGATACGTTGATTTTGGTCGAGCTTCTGGCAGACTTAGGAAGCGGTAGGCTTCCTGTGCTGGAACTGACAGTGGGAGGACCTCCGAGAAGCGCACTGGGCTGCTTCTGAAAATGGCGTTTGTGTTTATTTTTTCATGATTAGCTAAGCTACCCTAGGGGGCATGTTACATCTCCCAATTACACAGCCCTGCTGCTTTTAAGTCTGAAAATACACGAATAGAATACAATCATGGACAGGAAGTGTGAAGAATATTTTATTTTGTTTTATTAAATACCATGTCATCTTTTTATCCCATTACAAATCTGTAGACACTACATGAATGATACATAATTTATATTCTGTGGTTTGTCAGGATGATGTATTTACACATGCAGTTGGTATCAATCATGCTACATTTCCTTAGGAGATGCCCATGTTAAACAAAAGGGGGCAGCTTATTGACTACAGGAAATACTTCTGGAGGTGGGATGCATACCAACCTGCACCTGCAGCAAGCTCAGTACTAAAATATTAGATTTAACTTAAACAATACACATAATTTGAGCAAACATTTATATGAGAAGAGTCTTCCACCCTCCTCTCTACAACCTTCTCTTTTGGTACTCTGGAGCGCACACAGACACACCAGGATAAACTGGTCAGTGATATAGGACCACAACCTCCAAACAGAAATGGTACTCAACAGTGATACCACCTCAAACAGCAGAACAAAAGTTGTTTGGGAGCTAAAAGAAATCAAAGTCCTGTGGTGATTTTCCTAGTTATTCGAGAGGTTGTGTCGTCATTTGCGCTGCCGAGAAATGAGACACTGACTTGGGAGGAAAAAGTTAATGAATGTAATTTCAGTTGGAATCTGAGCTGCTGCATGGCCATTAAAGTTTCTGTCTGTAACAAACAATCTGTGCACATCCTACATAACGAACATGTGCAGCTTTTGCTCTAGCTTTATAAATGCTTATAGTCATTTATATTGTAGAACTGGGCTGTGAAGGACAGTGTGCTTGCCTAGCATGTTTGGGATGCTGGCTTCCATTCCCAGCACTACAAAAATTGTTACATTTGTAAAAACTATGTATTTATTAAATTATAAAGTTGTAATGAGGCACAATAAATAACACAAGACTATCTGTCCAATTATATTTTGGCTCAACATTAATCATGAACTTGAAGGTAGCACTGATTAGACATGATTATCTAGGAAGGTCAAGAGTATGAATTAAAACTCGATCCCCTCAGAATATGACAGTATGGAGTGTGGGAAAACCTGAACTAAATACATAGTCCAAATTTAAAATAACAAGTTGCAAATTGCTTTAAGTCCAGTGTTTTCTCAAAGAAGTGTACAGGAAGAAACATGAATGCTGTGGCAAACATGAGGCCTGAAAGAGTTAACACTATGTTTGTGCCAGGGTGGCTACTGCTGATCACTGCTGGGCTGTGTGTCTCCTTAGGATTTATTGGCTGAGCCAGAGGACCGACGCAGCTTCATGGACATGCGGCTTTTGCTAGTTCGAGGAGACATTGGAGAGGCCAGGTCAGCCCCATCTACCTGTGCTGCTGTGGGAGCGTCACTGGGTAGACTCTCTGGGTAGGATCCTGCGGGAGAGAGCAAGCATGTCAGTATTCTCCAGTCCCAGACCATAACCACCTCCTGCTGCTATCCGGAGCAAGATCCCCACCCCTCACAAGGACTTCAGAAGTTAAAAAAGCAATCCCCAGAGTTTACTAATGTATCCAAAACCCTGTGCTCTGGTGGCTCATGTCATATTAAAGAAAGCACCAATCATCATATCCAGAGCCAGCACCCTGGAAACAGCAATGGGAAATAAAATCTTTGGGTCTGAAAGACCAGCGACCCAAAGCACCACCAGCATGCAGGGCAGGGCACGGAAGGTGGGAAGGAAGACCAGCCACACTGCGCAGCCATAGAACATCCTCACACTACATGCTAGGCTCCAAACAGGAAGGTCCTCAGGAGACCATGCTAGGTACGCAAGTAGTTGTAGAAAGAGCAGACAAATTCTTGCGAGAAGGAAAAAGATATTTCATTTGAAAGCCAGTCAGAAAAGACAAATTGACCTCAGAAAAATGTCTTTAGGTATTGCTTTTTGTGTTCATTAGCTTAGATGTTTACAGTTAGCAGTAGAATTAGTAGACACGGAATTTCAAAATAGGCAAAACAAATTCAAATAGGGAAATCCTGCGTCATTTACAGGGCATTTCTTCTCACTGACATTTGGCTTGGGAGTAATTATGCTAGTGTTTCAATGTAATGGAACACCCATGCTTAAAATGAAGGTATACATATTTCTAAGAGAAAACCAAAAATGCTCAATAACAGATCCTGCTGAGGGTATCTTAAGAACATATCTCCAAAGAATTCTCCAAAGTACTTTTAAAGGAGAAGTACTAAAATTATACTTAGGGACAGACTGACATCTCCAAGGGAAACTATTCTGCCACTTGTACCCGTGTACTGCCTGCTCAACATTTCCCATATCTTCCCCAACATTTCTTTTCTAGCCCGGATGAGGCTGGCCTATAAAGCAGGAAGTTTTTTTTTTTTCCAAAATTTCTCTTCCCGATGATCTGAGGGGGCTCATAGTAGACGCAGATCAGAATACTCAGAGAATGTGCATCCACAGCCCCTTAGGGAAGCCTGGCACCAGAGCGGGAAAGACAGCAAGGAGCAGTAGCTGAGCTTCCCGGTGCCACGCAGGTGCTGCTGTGAGGAGAGGTCTTCCCTCCCAGTGCTGCTCCCGAAGGCCAGTGTCTCTGGCGGAGGTTGGGAGGGCCAGAACTAGCAGTACATGCCTTTCTGCTGTGAAGGAAGAAACGTAGTAGCAGGCAGAATGGAGAACAAAAGAGAAGATAGACGACAGGCGTGAGGGAGACCGCAGTGCTACAGGCGTTACCCGAGTAACGGAGAGCAATCAGGGTGGTATTATGAACACAACTGGCATGCAATGAGTTCGGGTGGTGACGTTCCACAATGGCCAGTGCTCTGCTGGTTCAGATGCCATACTTACCAACTAACAAAACAAGTTCAAACAGGAAAAGAGAATAGGAAAAAGTCTGTGAGAGAGCCGAGAAACTACTGTCTAACGTGTGCACTGATTGTCTTACAATTCAGTCACTGGATCTCAGAGAGACAGTGTAAAGAGGTAATAGCTACAACTATGTATGAGGTAATAGTTCAGATTTCATGTAATTAAAACTGGAAATTGAAATTCCTTGCTACGCTAGCCATATTCAAGCGTTGAGTCACGCCTGGTTAGCTGCTGTCATCTTGGATAGAGCAGACACGTGACATTTACATCACCACAGCAGTTTACCGACAAGAACCTGCTGTCAAGCCTCCCAGGAGAGTATTTCTTTACCTCAAACCTAGTGCTAGAATGAAGACTCTGGAGAAAACCAAAATTTTTCCATCAACTGTTTTTGTTGGTTGAAACTCTCAAACTCTTGAAGGCAGCCTGACAATGAGAATTACTGGTTTCCCATGACTTTTTAATGGCTGTAAAGAAAGCCCGTCTCTGGGAATCAGGGTGCATACCCCATTTCCCTATTTAGAATCGGCTTTCTTCAAAATCAGCAATTGTCCCATGTCTTCTTTATTGCCTCCCAATTCGGTCATAAGAACTCGAGAAAGGAACTGTATAATGAGGTAGCTATAGCCACATTAAAAATAATTAAATTTCCTTTTGCACAATTAAAAATCAATGGAGGCAGGCAGGGCTGGTGTAGGTCTCACGCTAACGCCTCTGCAGACGACACACGTGGAGGACACTAGCCCAGCCACTCCACAGCAGCGCAGACGAGGCAGGCCTCACTCACACTTGCCCTTTCCTGCCACAACCTATTCTTCCTAATTATTGATTTACACCACGTGAGCCATGAAGATAGGACTGAGTTATTCCTGTGTCTACTGTATCTTCCAGGGTAGTGTAAGAAAGTACCCATGGCTCCTATGTTCATGCAGTACAAGCTGGTATACCACATGCTGAGTACAATAAACCATCATAAGTGATACTATGGATATGACTTTGGGGGCTCCACAGACATTTTAAAAGGGAATATAAATGGTTTTAAAATTTATTTTGGTTTGGTCTATACTGTCTGTTGGTAAGCATGACCACTTTAAAACTTCCTAAAGTATTTGGCTAATAAAGTCTTTAAAATATTGTTAACTTTGAAAGCATCTTCAATTATATGAATTAAAAGACAATGTAAACATATTAGAATAGGTTAGGGACTTCTGGACTCTTTATAATAATAATAATTATTATGTATTCACATTTGTTTTTTATTCCCTCTCCATCTGTGTGCATGAATGCCATGGTACATGTGTGAACGGCAGAGGACAGCTTGTGAGAACCTCTTCTCTTCCTCTACCATATGCTCCTGAGGAGCAAACTTAGGTTGTCTGGCTTGGTGGTAAACACCTTACTTGCCGAGTCATTTTGCTGGCCCATCTCTTGCTTTATTGACTGCTCCATATAGGGCAAGCTGACTAGAGAAATTTTCTTATTTGTGAAATGGAGACAATAATAGCTACCTTGTCAAGTTGTGGAGATTAATGACTATGTAGCAAAGGGCCTGGTGTGTAACAGGTACAAAGTAAGTATAGCTACATAAAAAGTTCTTACAGAGCCAGGCAGTGGTGGTTAATCCCAGCACTCGGGAGGCAGAAGCAGGCGGATCTCTGTGAGTTCGAGGCCAGCCTGGACTACAAGAGCTAGTTCCAGGACAGGAACCAAAAAAAAAAGTTACGGAGAAACCCTGTCTCGAAAAAAATCCAAAAAGTTCTTACAGAGCAAATAGGAGACTCTGAATCAGAACAGATAAGGATTTGGAAGGAAGAGTAGAAACTAGAAATATTTTTGGATAAAATAATTACCTATGAAATCATTCAAATGTGGAGAATATCTGTAACGTACATTTAAGTTTAATTTTCAGAAATCAAAGAGTTTGTCCTCTTTTATGTTGACTGTACTATAAAATACAGCCTTAAAGGTTCACAGAGTCAATGACTGAGATTACATGGACACTGCCCCAAACTGTCACAAAGGAAGTAACACATTATTCTGTAGACCTGAATAAACAAGGTCAGGTTTCTTGTATTTTCTCTCTACCTTACAAATGAGAAAACTGGTATAGCACAGACTGACTTGACTTCATGTAGTATAAATGTCAGGAGTATAATTTAAATCTAGTCTATTTCAAAATATACTTCTTCCCTGGCAACCCACAAGCTCGCTCTCTCTCTCTCTCTCTCTCTCTCTCTCTCTCTCTCTCTCTCTCTCTCTCTCTCTCCCCCTCCCCCCTCCATTGCCTTCCTCTCTCCCTCCCCCTGACCCTCTCCCCCTCTCACTGCTAGCCACAGTAAGGGCTGAAAGACCAATGACAACTGTGATGTTGAGACCGTGAGCTCTGAGGCAGACAGGGTCAGGGTACAAGGCTGACCTTGCCACCTGTGAGGTGCTCCTGGGATCATTCTTTCCCCTTCAAGGTTGCACAGACATGCTGTGAGGATGTAATGAAAGGGTCCAGAGACTGCAGTAGGCACAGTGTCTCACACTCAATTATTACTTCATGAGTGTTCTATATGAAAACTTAATGAGTGTTCTATATAAAAGCTGAAGCCAGTTATTATTGCCACAAATTATGCTATTTAACTCAATTTTATCTACTGGTTAATAACATAAAAGTCAAATTTCCAAGTTGAAGATACTAAAAAGAACTTATTTTCCTGTCTACAATTTGGATTAATCCACTGACACACAAATTTGAACAGGAAATACTTTAACATTTAAAGGACCCTGAGCTTAAAGTACCTAAAACAATGTCTAATTTTGATGACATGTCCTCCTTAAAGATTTAGAAAGACTTGACAGCCATACATTCTAAACTATCACACATGGCAACACTAGCATGGGAAAGAACAGTTAAGACTGACATTTTCTAAATACACATATAAATATACGGTGTAAATATAAACTTATCTATATATACATATATTCATGTACATACATAGATAATCAAGTTATTAGTCAACTCATTAATTGTTAAAGAATAGCTAAGCTGCTAAAATACAACTCAAAAATAGGTAGTATTAGATTTACATGTAATTCCATATACTATATAATATTTTATGATTGATACAACAAAAATACTAGGACTAGAATTCTGGGTATATTTTTAATGGTGAAATTATGAAAGACAAACTAATTAGTATTTATTGTTCACAACAAAATAGGATTCTGTACCTTAATATAATTTTATAATTTTTAATGGCAAAAAAATCCAGGTTACATGAGGGAAAAATATGAATATTTTTGAACTATCACTGTAATATGGTCAGGAATAAGAACAATTTTATTTTCAAATTTACAGTAAGAAGAAATGTGTCATATATATACATATACATATATTTGATATTTTCCACATTCATGCCTGACAAAGATAAAGTAAAATTTCCTGTAACTTTTTTTTAAATAAAGGACAAGAAAAATTTAATAATGTTTTAATGTAGTTATGGAAGATCAACACTGTGTGACATCACAGTATTTCCCTCAATGACCTTAGGGATAAAAATAATTTCCCTGAAGTTATCAGTCTAGTGGCACAGACAGTACATTTTGAGAAAACACAGTTATAAAATTTATGGATCAATTATATACCGAAATCTTTCACATCTATTTAAATAAAGTTACATGAAAATTTTTTTAGATTTAAATGTCACCACTATTAGTCGATTACTGTTAACCAGGAAATTTTAGATGAACCAAATTATATAAATACACATATACTCCCCCCATTTACCCCCTCCCCAGTTAGGGAATGAGCTCAGCCAGGGCTCTCAGGGTAGATGGTAAACATACATCTACCACTGGGCTATCCTTCCAGTCCTCTATGAATATAGTTCTCAATACCATTCCACTGAGTCTAAATAAAGTGTATTCTGCTGGTTATGCTTGCATCTGTTGTTCCTGTTCATATAACCAGATTTTCCTTTTCCAGAATTCCCTCATTTTGTGTTTTTGTCATTGCCTCTCTTTTAGTTTTTTATTCTTGAGCTGTTTTAATTGCTTGTTTCTCCTGTTTGATTGCTTTTTATTGGTTTTCTTTAAGAGAATTATTACAAGGAATACCTATATGTTAGCATTCTTTAAGAACTTAATTTTACGTATATAATTATTGATTAGTATTATTTTATATACACAGGATATCTAAAGTTGATTCTCAATTGCAATAATCCGTTTCCTAAAGGGGGCAAAGAAACTTGATAATTAAAAAACTTGGTGCAAGCCTATATACAATCCTAGTGTTCAGAAGAGTTCAAAGCTAACCTGGGCCACGTAGTAAGACTCTTGTCTCAAAAAAAAAATCAGTAAACATCGTGCTATGTCAGTTTTGCAAAGGAGCAGTTAGGTCCCAATGGTTATGACATAGTTATTTCAAAGTTTCTCATTTTGACTTAAAGTATGAAGGATTGTTTTCTATGTAAGAGGTGAAATATGAAAGGAAAAAAAATAAATGGGAGAAAAATTATTATTCAGGTACTATGTTTTGTAACTATAGTTTTTATTGTGTTGAACTGTATAGTATCATTCTGATAAAAATTGTCATAACTATTAAAGTCTACAATAAATGATTAATATTGCTACATGTCATTCAGAGTTAGAACACCTTTACCAGAGCATATGTCTAATGGTCCAAAAGGCAGAGTCAATTTAAAAGATTTTAACTTAAAAATTATAACACAATAATAGGTCCATGTTTAAATTCATATTTTTAATTATTGTTTAGATAACAATCACATCAAGTGTCACGTTGAATAAATTCATAAGAACATTCACACATTTAAAATGAAGTCAACGGAGCCTTGGATGGCTACTTTAACAACATCCTGTGCTAAATGTTCCGACACTCAAAATGTCACTTCCTACGTGTCTACCTGCTAACTGTTCAGTAAATACAGCAAAAGTAAAAAGAACTTCAGGACGACAAACAAACCCTAAAGATTCGGGCTGGTGAACAGCGATAGGAGCAGAGCAGCACTTGGGAGCAGATGCAGAGAGCGAGCCCAGTGTGGAGCCCACTATCTCCTGACCATGGAACTTGTTGGCTACAAGGGACAAAGTCTTATTCCTATCACTTAACATGGCCTCACATCTCTCATCAGATGGCTCCATGACTGACAATGCCAATGCCCAGGTATACAAAAGGCATTCACCTCTGACACCTTTCCTATCTTTCACCTTTTTTTTAATCTTAATGCCAAACTGATCATTTTTATATAGTGCCCATCTATGAACATTAATCTTACACTTTTTATACTATTTTCAAAAAATTTCATCTCAGATAACCTATTTCTCTTTGCTAGGTCTTTTATTTTAGTTGAAAGGTTTCTAAATTCTTTGGCAAAATTACTTTTCGGATGGCAAATTAATTATTACCGGAAGGATAACTTAAATTTCACTAATGAAACTTCAACTGAGAATTACAATTCTATTTAAAAACAGATTAGGTTACAAAAATTGTGTGTTTAAATTTATCTGCTATAAAGAGACAGAGTTGATGTAACGAGAATCGGAAGCAGTATATTGTGGCCAAGTTCCTATTATGCTCATCCTGCTTCCCTTGACATCACCACAAGACCCATCCCTGGACTTCAGGTGCCCAGTTCAGTGCAAGGCACACAGAGAAAAGCCAACCATGAGTTCAGATATCTGGTAACAATAGAATGTGTTGCAAAAATACAAAGACACACGAAGTCAATTCAATAGTGCTACTTTTCATGCTGAGAAACAAACAAACAGAAGAAGTCAATATAACAGGGCATAACTAGTTCAGTCAAGGAGTCGACCATTAGTTACTTTATCCCCAAACCATGTTAGTGTTTCATGCAGACCTGGGTTAGTTAGTATAATTCTGGGAAAGAATTTAGTGACAACTTCTGAAATGTTTAGTATGAACCACGGCAGTGTTAAATCTGCTTATTGTCTGAGTTACAAGCACAGAGCTTGCTAATTCTGGAAAAAGGGAATGGGAGAAGAAAGAAGATGCTTTGGTTGACACTTTGTCTTACCTTCAGATAAACAGAACTGATACTTAATGATCTAAAGAGGGAAAATAAAATAAATGAAACAATCGTAAGGAGTGCAAGATATTACAGAATAGGAAGGCCACGAGTCATTTTTTCTGATTTGTTTAAAATTAGTTAATTGTATTAATGCATTACCCTCTTAAAATCTTCAAATATCAAAACATAATTTTCTGTACTAATTGCTTCTAAATCTAGACTGGTTTAGCTTTACTTATAAAGTTAGAGATGATGATATTGTATCTTTGGCCTTAAAATCTGATCCTCTGAAGTGGGGAGTTCCCTCTGCTTCAGAACCCCAGGAAACACAAGAGTCAGTGACTGTGATGTGGACCATGTATTGTTATGAAGATTATGGATTTTTTTTTAAGGAGCCACATTCAGATAAAAGAAAACAAATTTACAGGCCAAACTCAAATAGTCATAAATAATATATTTCAATGATCAGAATTTTATTCAACCAAGATTTAGAAGAAAAGGGTATTGCATTTTGAGTTTGTAACAAGTAACCAAGACTTTCGTTTCTTCTTACCTGCATCAGAAGGTGAGTGATGGTAGGGAGCTGGAGAGAAAACCTGTGCTGCGAAGTCTTCAAATGTAGTTGGCTCTAAATGGTGCTGGACAATTGTTTGCAGGTACCGCGCTCTCTCCTCATAGCTGGTTCCCTTTTGTTAAGGATGAACTGAGATGCAGTGTACACTGGGAGCAAGCACATTTTATGCGAGGACCATAAGAGCGCATCCTTACTTAGTGAACTGTTTCCTGTTCTTACACATGACTAAAAGTGCCCCTTCTTAAAGTACAAAAACGTACTTTTTAGTGGCAGTTTATTTCTATTGACTCCGTGACAATTGATAGTTTAACAGGAATTTACTAGAGAATAATTACACCGGTTTATTATTAGAACAGTTTGAGGAAAGATGCAACTGTTAGCTGGTCAGCCTGAGCCCTTCCTACCCTGTTAAGCAACATTCATCTGCAGATTTACTCCCAAAAGTCATTCAATAAAAGTATTATGTTGCATTTAAAATACTATGTCCCAAATTCTCCATTTTTTATTTGTAAAGTCTTATTGTGAAATTCCTACATATCTTCTTCAATTTTTAAAATCTCTGTATTTTCTCAACAATTGTTCTCCTTTTGAATGGAAGACTAGTGTTGCTATAATCCTTGAATAACTCCATGCAGTTACGATAAATGCATAGCTGAATCTGCGTGTCAGTAAAAAAATACCCCATCAATTACAACCTGGAAACAAGCGGGAGTATTTGTGAGGAGTCTACGGGGCTTCTCACTACTGTCCAACAAAGCTTCTACAGGGCACTGACACTGACAGAGAGAGACTGTACTCCGCTCGTACCACACATTATTCCCTGATATTATTGACAAGCAACCAGTACCCTGAAGTGCTGTTGCTTTTGAACAACCCACTCCAGGCTTCCTGTTTCAGCAGGTCTGATTGTGCTGTTAGCATAGAAAGGGCAAGAAAGGGAGAGAATATTTCTGTTGTTCATGAAAGCAACTATGGAAATGGCTGTCAAAGTGTAGAGCAGCAGGCAGCAACAGACAATTATCAGGAAAAAACACATGTCGACTTGGAGTCGTACAGTTCCTGAACTGAGAAACCACCTAACGTTTCTTCTTGAGGTTTTCAGTTCTCCTGCTGCATTTGGTGACATTTACATAGGGACAGTGAATAAACAAAGACAAAGGAAAAGCACACAGACATTTACATAGGGGCAGTAAAAAATTCACACATTAGTTTTTCTTTTTCATTGCTTTTTTTCTCCCCCTAAAAGCCATTTTTTAATTCTCTTTTAAAAATTATAATTCAATATTTCAGTTCTACAATTCTAGGAATTACAATTCAAACTAGGAAAAATCATTTGGGAGCTAATTTAAACTGATAATTCAATGGGTGATATTACGGACAGCTATGTTTACAAAAGTTTAATAAGAGGCGGTGAAAAGCTTGCTAGTTAGAGGCCAGACTGAACACCATTGGGACTTGACTTTGATGAATCATTTGCTTTTTTAATGGCTTGTATTCTAGCTTCCTGGATCACAATTTATTTTTGTGTCAAATACTGAAATAACCTGGATGCTAGCTCTTTATAATCTATTGTTTTCAATTCTGTACATTGCAGCTGAACTCTAAAAGAATTTTACTTGAGGTAGCAGCAACAGGGTAAGACGTATTAAAATGACGGTTAAGGAAGGGTTTCATGGAAGGATAGCAGGCATTTATGAGGCAAACTTAAGATGCAAACGTAGCAGAGCACGTTTCTAAAGAAGATGTATGGTTCTAAATGGAGGAGGAGGAAGCCGACTGCTCAATCTAAATAATACCACATATCTCACAACTTGTTGGAAAGTACTTTTTTCATTGGGGGAGATTCACAGCTGCCGAATTTTCTGCAGTTAATAGAGTCCTTTGATTCACAGCAGTGCCCCTTGTACAAAAAATACTGGCCTTTGTGTATTACCAGAAACTAATTTTCTATTTGGCTGAAAAGGGAAAAATGGGGTTATTGCTTCTCCCTCCTACAGAGCTTTTCATTATGCCTGATGCACTCAACTTCTAAGCTCTTCTGAGAAAAAAAATAACTGAAGAGGCAAGAGGTAGAAAAGTGAGCTTGTTAGCACATTAGAAGTGAAGTATCTTGGTGGGCCCTAGAAACTCCCAGTGGTGTGTTAACTTATCACTCTATGCATGCTGGCACTGATAGTCTCCCAATTGATCACTCGCTTTTCGCACCAAAGGTGCTGCCAGGAAGCAAAGGCTGAAGGCCCACAGGAGAACAGTCTGCTATCAAAACAAGCTGTTTTTAAAAGTCTGCTTGAATGGGTAAAAACGCTTCATGAAAAGCAGGGTGGAGACAGCTACCTGCTTTGAAAATGCTCTACTTTAGTGGGTCTATAAATGAAATATTTTACTTTATCTTATTTAGAGTTTACATAAAAAACTAGGCAGAAAAAGCAAATGTTAATATTCTTAAAACAAGGAGGTTCGTTCCATTGTGCCAAATTTATCAAAGCAAAAAAAAAAAAGATTAGGTAAATAAAGCACAATGAAGGGTAACCTCCTGCACTATATAAAGTAACTCTAAGCCATAACACATAGCCCTATAAAATGGGAGGAGCTCTAGACATCTAACACTTTATATAAAATACAAAATGCACGCCGGGCGATGGTGGCGCACGCCTTTAATCCCAGCACTCGGGAGGCAGAGGCAGGCGGATCTCTGTGAGTTCGAGACCAGCCTGGTCTACAGAGCTAGTTCCAGGATAGGCTCCAAAGCCACAGAGAAACCCTGTCTAGAAAAACCAAAAAAAAAAAAAAAAAAAAAAAAAAAAAAAAAAAGAAAAAAAGAAAAAAATACAACATGCATTTAATAAAAACAGACTTCTTAATTTTGAGAAGTTTAAGTCTCTATGATGAAAGATTAGCTTTTACACAGGAAACTCACCACATATTAGCACAGGCTAACACCCAAACTTTCCTTTTTGTGGGTTAAGTTCAGAAAATACTGCTAGCTTGGTAAATACTTACAATCTAAAGGAACCCACCTTCTAAAAGTGAGTGTTCTTTATAGTTCCCCTTTAAGAGTGCTGCAGTCAAATTAAGTAACACAAAAATGAGCCAACTTAATCTACTGTACAAACACCATCACAAGTTGTGGCTCAGAAAACATATAATTAGGAGATGGATAAACCTGCACACAGTCCTGGATCCATACTTTGTGACTGCAATGATTACAAAGCTCTAAAGAGTAGCTTTAGCATCTGAAGCTGTAATCAGCACCTGAAGCAGCTAATGCCTGTACCTCTTCATAAGAGATCCTAAAGACTCTTAAAGAGGCAGCTCTCTAGGGAAGAGTTATTAGTACCTATAAGTTGGCTACACAGACTATGGGGCTAGCAAAAAGAGAACAATTCAAGCTACAGTCATACTGTAATTGAGTGTCGTAAGTAGCATTAAAATTAAAACACTGGAATGAGTAAGATGATAAAAAGGTGAAGGGGAACTAACAAAAATAATCAGAAGCAAAACTGAATTTAAAGTGAAGACCTTAGCTGAATTCATAGAAGTGTTTGTTATAAATTTTAAGACATCTCAAGGTAAAATTATCTTAAAAATTTGATAAAGGAGACTTAGTTGGTAGGAATCTTTAATATAGAAGTAGTCTATCACACACACACAAACATAAACCTCATCACTACACCCCACCACACCCTTACACATTTCTGCACCCTTACATAGGCGCTCACACCTACACAATAGCCCTACAATACACCCCACCACTACAACACTCCTCTATACCCCCATCCTTACACACTCCCCACCCCCACACCCCTACACCTACATACCCACCCCACATACCCTTACACCCTCACCCTACATACACAATCACATCCACACCCACCCTTACACAACCTCACACCCATCACACCCTTACAAATACACTTCCCAACACCTACACCCACCCTTACCCACACCCCATGGCCACACACTGCTCCCCTCCCCATGCATACAGGTGGTACAATCCTAGCACTATAACCACCCACGAATCCTGTCCTTATACTTTCTGCAAAGCAGAAAAGGAAAGGGACATTACAGTTCTGAACATGACGAAGGATACTACACATATTCTGTCACAAAATAGTTTAAATCTAAACTGAACTTCATTAAGTTTACATTAATAGACATTTTGAGTAATTGCTTTTAATTTTAAATTTCAAGACAGGCTGTTAAGAAACTAGAGACCAGCTTTATCCTGACCCTGGAAGAAGTATGAATTCTCTTTTCTACAGTTTACAGGGACATCACCATCTGTCCTATTTACTTTATCAGGGCTTTAAAGAATACAAATACACTGTAATCCAAAGGTCCTTCTGTATCTGGAGTTGAGAATTATTTATTTTCATTGCTACTGTAGTACAAATGCTGTTATATATTTCTTGAACTTAAAATTTATTTAAAAGTATGTCCAATACTTAATGAAATATGGACTGTGGCTGGATAGTTTCAATGAGCTTTTTAGGAATTATAAAACTCAAAGTAACTCTTCATCTATTCTACTGGACAAATTCTCCTTTGTTAGCAATGTAACCAATATAACATTACATTATTTTTGCCATTTGTAAATGGCGGGTGCTGTCTACAGCCCCCCCTTCCGATCCTGTCCAAGCTAACCTTGAACACAGGACCTTCTGGAACTACAGGTGCACTCCACCATGCCCGCTCTAGGAAAGTTTTCAATGCAAGGAAGGAAGGGCATCTCTGTTGCCAGATATGCTTGCATACACACCTGTAATCTTAGCACTTCGAAAGTTGAGACGTGGGCTACAAAGTGATCAACCATCCATCCATCCATCCATCCATCCATCCAAAACATAGCCATATTCATATGTCAGGACTGTATAATGTCAGTAATGTTTCTTATTTGTGGTATGTACAGAGGGCTTTTCATTTATTCTGATATAAGTAAATTAAAACGAAGAAAACATTAAGCACTAAATATTTCCATTTTACTAAACTGCAAGGAGACTAGACTAAAAGGGAGGTTTGTTCTTAAAGAAGTTACAACCTGGGGCTGGAGAAATGGCTCAGCGGTTAAGAGCACTGACTGCTCTTCCAGAGGACTTGGGTTCAATTCCCAGCACCCACATGGCAGATCACAACTGTCTGGAAAATCCAGTTCCAGGGGATCCGACACCTTCACATGAATGCACATAAAATAAAGATAAATAAATCATAAAAAATAAAAAAAAGCGAGACAGGAAGACATCTCATTAAAAAAAAAAAGAAGTTGCAACCTTCAGTCTCTACAATTTTCTTTTATTCTTTTGAGACAGGGTCTCCCTATTATGTAGCATTGGCTGTCTGGGAACTTGTTCTGTAGACCAGGCTGGCCTCCAACTTCCACCTGAAAAGTTTTGTATGCACATGCAGTTTAAACACATATACACAGAATGAGTAAAACAGAATTCATGTGTCATGAAATAGTTGTAAATACCAAATATTTTTAATATTGATTACTTTTCTCTTTTATGGTTTAATGACTTATCTCCTAAATGGAGGGGGGCACCACAAAGATAGTTTCTTTTAAAGGAAGCCTGAAGTTGGTATCTGTTATCGATGGCAGCCACACGGAGGGATGTAAAGCCTGCTTGGGAATTGCCATCTTAGGCAGCTCTACACTCAGCCTGGCCTTCTCTGTAGCTTTGAGGAGTAGGAGATCCTTGCCTCTTCTCTGTATTCCAAGAATATTGTCCCAGGGAGAATTCTGACAGAAACCATTACTTAGAAATTCTGACTACTGAATGAACAATTGTATTGGAGAGTGTTATTTAAACTGTACTTTGAGTTGTAACTTAAATAACTATAATCTGAGTACTACTTAAATCATTAGAACCAACTGGTCAATAAACATGCTATCTGTAAGACAGCTTTGTAACTTGTGCTAGGTACCAAAACTACAATGATCAAATGCATGGCCTCCTCTGCCTCTGCTCCTAGACATCAGTCTCTCCACAAGTCTCACCACAAAACAGTTAAAACACAAATAGACATGCACAGAACCTCTACTCTACGAAATGCAACAGCAGCACTGAAATCCCACCAGAATCTACTCCTCAAAGTCAGTGACAGAAAGGACTTATTCTCTTCTTTCCTTTGTTTCTTGAGTCAAGGTTTTAAGTAGTCCAGGGTGGCCTAGAACTCAGTGTAGCCAAGGATGATCCTGAATTCCTGATTCTTCTGATTCAAACTCCCGAGTCCTGGGACAATAGGTGTGAGTCACTGACCCTGACAGAACCTATTTAAGAGAGCATAGTTTACTAGAATAAACACCAGGAAAGAGACTATAGAGATCAGAAAGGGAAAAGCACCAATACCAATTGTTAAAAAAATGTGTGAAAGAGAGCAAGAGAGAGAGATGGAGGGAGGGAGGGAGGATGGATATGCAAGTACCTCTGGGCCATAGTGCATATGTGGGGAGGTTAGAAGACAGGCTCATGCCTTCTACCTTGAGACACATCCCTTATCTCTCTCTGCTTACACCAGTTTACTTAGCTTGAATCTTCCAGGTATTCTAGCATTTCCCCTCCTGTCTCGTGAAGGGACACAGTTACGTACTTTTCTGTGTCTTGTTTCCTACCTGTCCTTCTGGGATTTGAATTTGGGTCTGCATGCTTGTCCGGTAAACACTTATCCCATTGAGCCAACTCCCTTAATCCCACCACAACCCATTTCCAGTTATACTTATGAGTATACTTGGTTCTGTCCCACCTCTTGATCTTGCTGACCCTTTGAATTAAAAAAGAAAAACAGAAAAAAAAAGAAAAAAAGAAAAGAAAAACCAGTGTAGCAGACGCAGATGCCTTTAGTCCCAGCACTCCGGAAGCAGAGGCAGGCCAATCCCCACGAGCTCTAGGTCATCCAGTATAAATAGGTAAAGTTTAACATCAGCAGAAAGGAAAACTGGATTCTGCTCTTTAAATATTTTTTAATAACTGATTAAACATTATATGAATGCTGGAAAGAATTATAATGCATCATAATTCAGCACTGAAACAACTATGCGCCCCCACTTTTAATAATTCTTAAAAGGAAATTTAACATTTAAATTTTTTTGTGATTTTATAATAGCATTCTTAAAAAAATCCATGTAGGTAATCCATGGGGTAATTTAAAATCATTTAGGGCATGTATCAGCTTGGTACACAAGGAAAAGGGACTATTTGGATGTGGTGGCACATGCCTACAACCCCAATACTTAGAAGGCTGGGGCAGAAGGATTGCTGTGAGTTCAAGGTGGTCAGCCTGTGCTAAAGGGTGAGAGAAACTGAAAAAAATAAATAAGAGCTTAAAAACATTTAAATATGGATTAGCTTCAACTTATAATGAGGGCTATTTTCCGATTAAATCTACTGCAGGTAAAAAATAAGTTTAAAATGCATTTAATACAGCAAGTCTATTGAACATCCCAGCTAGAACACTGGCACGCTGAGGAGTTCAGGGTTAATTTCCACTATCCTGTGGGTGAATAGGAGGGGCAAGTGCACATTCCATAGTCGAGGGGATGCAAATGCAGTTCTTCTGAATGTCCCTCTTTCTACACAAGGGGACCAAATAAAGCTCACCCAAAAGAAACATGAACTATCTTTTTTTTTTAAAAATGTTTTTAGAGAGAGTCTTGTTTTGGGGCTCAGGCTGGCCTAAAACTCATCATCATCCTACCTCATCATATGCCTGATTGTTTTTGTCCCCCCAAACCAGAAGAATGTTTATTCAGCAATAAGGCCTCCTTGCTTTGAGGAGGACTACTGCAAACTATACAAAAAACAAAGCTGCTGCTGAGCCAATGTGGGGCGAGACACCTGGTCTTTAATGGAATGCCTCAGTACTCTTTATATCCAATTTCACTGATCTGTGTGTTTGAGGAGGAGACAAAAAATGCTAAGAGTCATGTTATCCCAAAGATGGCCAAGACAATGAGCATTAGCGAAATTCTGAGGCTGTTCTGAAAACAACTGTTTGTATCTCTACACTATAATTATTGTACTTTAATATATATATATATATATATATATAATAGTAAAAACCCATATTTGTCCTAAAATAAAAACTAAGAAAAGAATTCAAGTAATATTTAACATTTTAGTTTTAGAAGGCCATGGTATACTTTTATACACTGCGAGGCAAAAATCATTGAGTAACCTTGAATCATGAAGATAAATTTTATTGTGATGTGCAGTATGTGTATGTATATCTTACAAATATATTTCAAAAATTTCATGTTACTATTAATCATAAAGTACTATGTGAGCCTGACATATAAAGGGCATCTCAAGCACCCGATGAACTAACAGGCACTATTCATTTATAAAATGAATGTAAACGACATTGTTTATCTTATAAAGCAATGTCTGGTAAACTAGTGACCTGGCAGGGGGAAGGATATTCCATTTCTTTCCTATTGTACTAACTCCGCTGTGAAACAAGCAGTCTAGTTCACTTGCAGTGAAAACAAATTCTCCTAAATATCATAGTTTAACTGCACCACGCTAGCAGAAGTCCTTCTCAAAGAGCCTGCAACAGGTTATGATCAACTGTCTGCTTTCTGACATCCTGTATTAATGCAGTTCTGTAGTAGCTGACTATCTACACCATTAGGAAAAGCTGTGATTTGTCAGTACGGACAAAGCTGGGCTTTAATCCATCCTTTAGCCACACTGCCAAGTCCGCATTGTTTTCCCTGCGTCTCAATTAGAGATAGGCAGGACACCTGGTACTTCTTTATCGGAGTCCCATGGCTGCCAGATGACTCAAAATCCATAGCAGGTGCTAAGGCAGTGTGAGCATAGCCCATTGCTGAAAGCTGGAGCAGAATACATTTGTACCATATGTAATTGCTCGTAAATCAGTCAATTACTAAATGAAAACATTAGAAGAGTTGATAAGTCCATTTCTACCAATGTTCATATAAATACATTAAGAAAGATTATCCTCAAATAAATAGGCTTAAAAATTCAAACCTATCTAAAGTCTCTGAAAATACTTCCTGATTTAATAATCATTGGTGATTTCCCAATGTCACTAGCATGACTACCAAATATTTATATATCCCTCTCCTACCTTCAAAAAAAGGTGCATGAAACAAAATATCTAAAAGAAAAACTAACTTATCTGTACTTTAAGTGTAATGAAATTAAAAATTTGTACCTCTTCTTGTTAAGATATACTTGAGAATACTATCATTAATTTGTAATAATAAAGTTTTCATACTGAGTTAAGAACTGCTCCAAAATTACTGCTATTAGAGTAAGTTTAAAACTACTGGGAGGTCCGAGAAACACAGTGTCTTTGTGCTGTTTCATTGGAGAACAAATTTTCAGTACATCAAAGCAGAGAAAATTAATGTAGGAGTTTCAGTTAAATATTAAGTTTGAACCTTCTCAGATGATTGCAAAAAGGAGCAACAACAACAACATACAAATACATACACAGAAAACAAAAATGAAAACCACCCCAAACCAAAAAGTTTCCTAAACTCTAAAAGTGAGATTTTACAGTATACAATTACTTAAGTGTTATCTTTACTTAAATGTGCACTAATGTAATTAAGATTTTAAATGCTGTAATTATTGGGAATATAGAAAAGTGATTTTATTATCATAGCAAGTATTAACAAAGCACAGCAAATTGCCATTTCAAACGTGGTCATAGAATCTATGATAAGGAGTACATTGGCTTAAACTAATGCACTATGTGCCCCCAGGGAATGATAGCCTGGGACACTGGGCTTTAACATCAAAATCTGTCCATTAATCTTGACTTTAAATATAATCTGCTCTGCAGTGGAAGGAAGAAGGGCATTCAATGAATTACTGTTCTTGAAATACTGCACTAGTGCCATTTACTAAAATCACTTACGAGGATACAAGGAGAGGGAATTCTAGTAAATTTACAGATTCCCTAATTTTATAAACATGACTCTCTTCAACTTCAACAAGAACATCTCATTATATATAAGAAGTTACAGTAACAAGTTTTAAAAATTGCTCTTTCTGCTCTTATATAGGGACAGCTGCCTAAATTCTAACACCAAACATAACTTAGTCAATTTAATTTCAGCTGGAAATACACTGTGGAGTCAGATTCCTTAAAAGCAGATCACTGTTTGCATGCTTCAGAATGATCAATGGCTTGTTGAGAAAGTTCCAGAAGGACATAGAAAGCTCCTGGAGTGTTTACACAAATACTAGGGCATATGATAGTTCATAAAAAGGAAACAGCTGTCCTGTTTTCCAAAGATACTCAAACTAGTCAGAACTCACTGAGGTAAGGGTACATGATTAAAACTGCCCTTGGTGACTCATCAAATGGTAAATGTAACAACTGACCTTAAGATGTGCTGAATCATTTATTTTAGTGGATTATTTTAGCATCTGTTACTGTTACACAGTTGATTTACATTTCTATAATACATGATATATAATAATATATATATTCAGATGTCACTTGGGAATTCCAAGATGGCAAAGTGTAAAGGAAACTAAACTAGATTTATAGCTTTATCTGACATGTGAATTGTGGGGGTTTTAAGCCATTCTCATCTAGAAATTTTATGGATTTAAAATACATTTTCATCTAAACAAAGATATATCATGAAATAAAATCACATTGCTGTAGTAGAAGCCGGTGGGCTGAAAACAGACACGCATGTTAACACGGGAGTACTGCAGGTGGCTGTTTAAATACATTCATTTGCTTTCTTTTTGATAGTAGCTAGGTACTAAAGGAAAGTCAACACTCGTATCAAGAGAGTAAGTAAATGTGGAAACATCAGTTCTACAGCAGCTATTTTTGTTCCTTCTCCTTTCTGAGCAGCAATTAGTAAAGCAAGCCCTTCCCCTCCTCCCTAGCTGTCAAGCTGTTCATGGCAGTTTGCGACTTGACAATGGTACCATTGTGAATGCTCTCTGGGCTTCCTTCCCACAGAGAGTTAAATGGGCAGTTCCTGCTGCCCATGATTGGTGTCCAGTGAAATAATACTCAAGAGCCAGGTTTTATCAGCTTCACGCCAAAGAAGTGAAGCCAGGGAGCCCAAGCCTTCATATCATGCTGGACCATATGCCAACCCTGATGGCCCCGAAGGTTTATCACTAAGAATCAGGATCCATCATGTCCCCTGTGCAATTTCACTGCACATACCTTATGTGAAATGCAGAGCTTTACTAAAAGCTGAACCTTCTTTGCAAATGGCATGAACAGATGGACATTAACAGTGGTTTGGCAAGCAAAAGTTAAGATTTAAATAGGCTATACTGTAGTGTTTGAGAGAATATATTTAGAAGAAAATGGGGAGATTTGTGATCCATGCTTTAATTTTAATTCTATTATTGAATTAATAAAAATTCAGTTTAAAAACTCTTAGTAAAATGATAAGGATTAATGGCACTTCAGGCCCTATGTCAAACAGGTTTAACAAATTAGACTGATTTCTGTCTTATAGCTTTCTTTGTTTGTTCTCTGAATCCCCCCAAATATCTACAGTTTTTTTTTAATATTTAAACAGAGACTAGAATGCAATTTGTGCATCAGTGTGGGGAATAATAATATAAATATACCAGCCTATCCTTATCACTCACAGAAAACAGGTTTTTAACATGGGGAAGAAAATCCTGTTTCAGCACAGGTGAGAAGTTAAAGATAAAAGCAGACCAACATCAACTTTGGATGTTTTTTAGGAGCAATATGTCCAGGCCCTCAATGAGTTCTCTATCTTACCTCTGGTATACTAAGATATGACCAAACTGTCTAGACTGGTATTTGTGGACCATACTGTTTTAACACTAGATTTGACAAAAATGTATAAGATAGTAGAAGTAGTTTTTTTTTTGCCAGTACTGTATAAAAGCGTAATACATAAAAACAATAAGTTAAGATTGTTATGTAAGAATGCATAGTCTAAACCAGGTATGGGAGTGCACATCCGTAAACTCAGTAACTTGGGAGGCAGTAGAGTGCTTGTGCAGTGCACACACACTAAGCTTGATTCTTGGCACTACAAAGAACCTGTCATAGGAAACAGAAAATCTCAAATGCTCTTCAAAAAAGTGACAAATGAGTGTAAATATCAAACAGGTACAAATGCCTTCTCAATCTCACTAAGAAAAAAACAGACACTCGCTATTACTGTTAATAGCTTGACAAGAATTGCTTGATAAAATATTTAAAAATTGAGATTTATGAAAATGACAGTTAATAAGGCATATACCTGCAAGGATTCTCCAAGGATAAGAATTACTAATTCAAACTGTGATTCCTCTACTAATCATCAGGCAAAAGGCATACAAAAGCAGACGGGATTGTCACTGGAACCATACTGTCAGAACACTAGAAAACCACATCACTTTGCTTTTCTTTCTTTCCGGTTATGCTATCTGGCTTAGACACTTCATCTTCACCTGCTACTGCTCTTCCATCTGCCTGGCATCACCCAACAGTGTGATCTGGGGCAGAGAGAATGCACGTGGAGTCAGAGAACAACTTTTGTGTGAGCTGGTTCTCTTCTTCCGCTTTGTTTTGAGGCGGGGTCTTCCATTCTGGCAGCTGGAGCCCTGAAGCGAGCCTCTGGCCAAGGTTCCCATCTCCAGCGTCTGCCTAACAGAGACGAGCTGGGGTACAGATGCACAGCATTGCAGCTGGCTTCCATGCGGGCCAAGAGGGGTGAACTCAGGCTGCTGGGTTTTCATAGCTGATAGTTCAGTTTTACCCACTCAATTATCACCCTGGACTGGTCCCAACTTGCATTTCTTGACCACATTACACTTCGTATGTTGCCACGTCCCTTTCCTACCTGAAAAACTTTGATTTTCTCTAAGTCCTGTGTATTTTTAATCTGCAGAACAGAATTCTTTGGTAAAGTCATTCCAAATCCGCTCCATTCCAACACCATCTTTTCTCCCTGACAATTAATCATCATTCCTCTCCTGCTCTGCAGGTGTCACTTGTGTGTGCTGGGATCTCTGTGTGCAGCTCACTAATCTAGTTCACAGGGTTTTCCCACACTACGCTGTGTGCTCCTAAAAATGGGGACTTTTTTGTTTTCTTTAAAGACAAGGTCTTTAAAACAGCATTTTTGGCTGTTCTGGAACTCACAGATTCACCTGCCTCTGCATCCTAAGTGCTAGAATTAAAAACTGCGCTTCTGCATCCACACCTGGAATAAGCTGTGGCTTTTTCAATTCCAGTTTTTCTCTGACAGCGTCTCTAGACTGAAGGTGGACAACAAACACGTAAGTCAATGACCTCAAAATCCTTAGTGATATGGTTAATATTAGTTCTTGGTAGAGGATAAACTCTGTATCTCAGATGACAACAATGTTTAAAAAAATAATATTGAAGCTAGGCGGTGCAACTTTAATCCCAGCACTCAGGAGGCAGAGGCAGGTTAAAGGCCAGCCTGGTCTACAGAGTGAGTTCCAGGACAGCCAAGGCTACACAGAGAAAGCCTGCACAGGGTGAGGAGGAAGTACAGGAGAATAAGAATATGGTACCTTTAGATTATTGGTTCAGTTTCACAGAACAAACTTTCTCAACTATCATCACATATTTATTACACACCAGAGCTTCACATATATTCCCTTTCTTTTTTGGGTTCCCCTCCCTCTTCTTTCTCCCTCAACCTCTTTCAATACTAGAGATTTATGTATGCTAGGCAAATGTTCTTCCATAAAGTTCCAGCCCCTTTAAAAATAAACCTTTTTGTTTTTAAATTTGGAGACATAGTGAACCTATGAATTTTAATCTGGTCTAAAACTTGTGATACTCCTGCCTCAGCTTTCCAAGAAGTTGGTTCTATAGGTGTTTGTCACTATAGCTGGTTGCTTTTATTTTTCCCTTGTTGAAAGTGGAAGTCAGATTTGGTATTTCCAAACCAGTAATAACTTTAAAAATGTGTGATAAAAGATTTCTATAATGACTGAAAAAAATCTACTAGAGAATTAGTAGTGTCACCAACGAGCAGATACTTTCCATTCAATATGAGTAGCTAAAAAAATTACGTAGTAAGGAATCTATAGTGTCACTACAGATGTGCTGCATATATCCAGGGCCCCTGTTTAAAGAACTGCTCTGTTTGCAGAAACACTATTAGGGTCGACAACAAAATATAGGTCAATGGGATATATAAGCATACCAAAAATTTCTTTTAAAGTAATATCCATGTCTTTAGTAAGAAGTTGTAAACGCTCCAATTAGACTGTCGGTCAAATAAGAATATTTTCAACTCTTGGAAAAGTCCCAACACAATTACTCTTAAGCAATAGCTGCAAGCACATCAAAGACCCTCTTTTCTGGTTCTAGGTTTCCTCGTTGTACCTACCTAGCACACTCTTCAAAGTGGCAGCTAAGTTATAAAGTGTTTTAAAGACTGATTTTATATGTGTGAGTACTTTTCTTGCATGCATGTATATGTCCCACATGTATGTCATGTGTCAGTGGAGTTCACAAGAGGACACTGGATTCCCTGAAACTCGTGTTATAGATGGTTATGTGTCTCCAGTGGGTGCTGGAAATTGTACTTAGTTCCTCTTTAAGAGTAACGAGTGCTCAACCTTTAAGCCATTTCTCCAACCCCATGCAACTTAGTTTAATATGAATTACAAATAAATTTTTCTTTTACTTTTCAAAAATTAAACTAATAATAAACTTTGAAAACATAGTTAATGGACTGGAGAGATAGCTTAGTAGTTAAGCATAGTGCTTCTCCTGCAGAGGATCTGAGTTTACGTCCAAGACCCATGTTGAAAGGCTTGTAACCACATATAACTTCAGCTCCAGGGAGACCTGATGTCTCTGCACTCACGTATGTGTAAACACACACACACACACACACACACACACACACACACACACACACACACACACTCTATCTTAAAACACAATAGAAAAAATCTTTAAAAAAACATAGGTAATAAGAATACATGTGAACTTCAGGAACTTTAGAGTACACTGGAATTGAGTAGCAATTTTCTGCTGAAGAAAAAAGTTAGCTAAGCCTCCATTTACGAATGATACCCTTTGTTTTATTATAATAAGCTATCACTCACTTACCACAGACCAGACAGTGCTGAGTCAGAGCAATCAGGAGGAAGGTAAGGTTTACTAACATGCGCACAAACACATAAGTACTATAGCAAAATGTTTTGAGGCAGTGTGAGCAATAATTTTGCTTAGTGGAGAAATTATTTTTATTTTTTTGCTCCCTAAAGATGTTTCATTTAGGTCATAATGAACAAGTGTATTAGATAGAAACAGCAGAGATACATATTCTTGGTGTTTAAACCATGAGCATTCACAGAAGATGAACTGGGTTTAGCCGGACAAAGGTAGCTTCCTGGGTGTTAGTGCAGTAGGCGAGCACTGCAGAGAAGGGGTGTGGGGTTGAGGAGGTGTGCAGCTGTGCTGACAAAGCTCTAACGAGAACTACAAGGTTGGGAGGGCAAGATAAAAGAACAGTTTGCAGATGACCAACCAAACGTAGGCCTGTTTCAGTAGGCAGTGAACTGCTGCAAGCTGTTAGCGTGCCCAGGTCTGTGTTCTAGACAGCAATGATGTATGTCAGCAGTTCCCACACAGCTACGGGGTTGGGGCTGCTGCTGGAGATGACAGGAAGGCTGACTAGTACTCTTCACAGGATAGTCTTATTTAATCCTTACCCTAATCTTGAGTTTGGTGCTATAATTATCTCCCTCTTACAGATTAAATTAAGGATGGTCCATATTTATTGATGTTATTTTCTAAGAAAATGCTTCACAAAAGACAGTAAATACATAAAATTATGTAATTCTTCAAGAATCTCATTTTCTTCTCACACGGAATGGTAGCAATATTGATGAGGTCCCCCTAAGGAGCTTTACAATGTCCATCATGATGAAAGGGAGCTGCATTAGTGGAGCCAATCAATTACCATTCATTTAGTTTTGGCTCTCATACTTCTGCAACAGGTCCCTTACATTTGAGTAGTAGAACTGCAGCATTAACTGTGACTAACTGAAGAATTATCATTGGATTTTGAAATCTGTCTGATAAAGTTAAACAAAGCCAATTCTGGCATTCAAGAAAAAGTCAATCTACACAGACTGAAAAAAACCAAATAATATTGGTTGTGGTAGGAAAGCATATTAAGCCCAGGTGTAAAGAAATTTTTAAAGATGCCTTTTAACTGTATAGTACCTTATACTGTGTTTCTCAGAGTATCACATATATTATATATAGATACATACAAAGCCCCAGCTATAAATCAGAACAACTATACATTGGCTGGGCCTGGTGGCACATGTCTTTAATCCTAGCACTTGGGAGACAGAGGCAGATGAATTTCTTAGAATTTGGGCCAGCCTGGTCTACCCAGCGGGGTCCAGGACAGTCAGGGCTACATAAAAAGACCCTGTCTTAAAATTAAACCAACCCCCCCTCAAAAAAACCCAATAACAAAAAAGAATTACAGCATGTGACATTCCATCTATTCAAATCCTATCCGTTGAGATCCAGACTTTCTACATATTCTTTTTAAATTTTATTCCACACTAATTTCTTCCTCCATGGGACTCTAATATCAATTTGCTTGTAACCTTACTTAAATTATAATCATCACTATCCATATTCTTCCTTATCAAGTTATTACTTTTATAAGAGTAAGTATCAATCTGAATGTTTGTATCATTTCAAAATCATTGTGAATGTGTAAGTAATATGTGTGTGTATATACACCTATATGGACACAGCTATATGTGTATATACACCTATATGGACACAGCTATATGTGTATATACATATATGTATATATATACATACATACATATGTGGTTTCAAACTCAAAGTCCTCCTGTCTCAGGTACTACCATGCTGGAACTTACAGCTACGTGCCACCGGCCCCGGTTTTTAATAAATATACTTGAGTCTGGCACCATAGACCACCTGGCCATCTTGACACCCCAATAAATGTTTATGAAAGAAGAAAAAAAACCTACAGGTGTATTTCTGACCTCTTAATAGTAAGTATAATAATACGTCAACATTTAAGATATAAAGCAAATCATAATATGTTAGTGAATATTGTATGTCAACTTGGCTGGTTACAGACTCAGTGTTTTTCTAAACAGCAGACTATTTTGTCTACTAAATTAGTGAACCCAAGCAAAGCCCTTCACCTTTGTAACATAGAGAGGCCTCATCCAGTCAAGGTTTTTGAGAACAACCTGAGGCCACTTGAGAAAAGAAGGAATTCTACTGCTAGATGACTTAAGACTGACAGCAACATCAGCTCTTCCTAGATCTACAGAATTGGTACTCACTTGCCAATCCCCACAGCCAGGGAAGCCAATTCCTTAAAGTGCACCTTTCTCATTATTTATGTAACATTTACATTGTATTATATATCATAAGTAATCTAAAGATGATTAACATATAAAGGGAATTTGTGTGGGTTATATGAAAATGTATCAGTTAATATAAGAGAGTGGAGCTCTGGGTTTATTAATGTGATCATACACTACAAATTCTGAAAATTCCTACATGTTCCAAAACCCCACTCTGAAACAGAAAGCACAACAATGGCAGCACTATACTAAACACACGTATGTTTAGAGTCACAGTGAAACTTAAGAATCTTAAGGATCAAAATGATTTCTTTAAAATTTTTTACTTAAGGAATAGTCACAACTAGTAAGGCCTTTAAATAAAAGTTTTAGAATTATTTCCATTGTAAAACCTAAAACTAAGCAAACCAACTGGAACTCTTTCGAGGTAGCTGATCCAGTGACGGCCTAAGAGACTTGAAGCACTCACTCCTCTGGCTCGGCGGCCACCCAGAGTCTGACTGGCCTTTCTCCCGAGTGTGCCAATTCAATTCTAATTGTATGATCAAACCAACAAATTGAGCTGAAGAGACAAAAGTACCTAGCTGACAAAATCAGAGGTTGCATGAAAATGTTTCTCAAGTACAAGTCATGTAAGAAACAACAAGTGAAGTGAGAGAGGGTTTCAAAGCTTGAAAGACAGTCATCAATACTGACAGATTACTGTAATTCTGGTCGCTAGCATGATCGATTTGGGCAGCATATGACAATCAATACTGTCCTCATTTTCTGAACATTAGATTCATGGTTAGAGAAGATGCTCCTAGGATAGAATTTAAACTCCATTTAATGATCATAAATAGCACAATGTATGCTGTGGAATCTTAGTAGGTACTATTACTGGGCATGAGATAACTGACCCAGCAGTGTAATTACAATTGAGTTTATCACATTCTACCTCTTCACTTCTTTGATGAGGATTAAAGTATTAGCTCTGGTGGCTTTCAAAACTGACTTCTATTTCAATTCCTACTAACATTTATGTTAAGTGTATTGATATAATTCATGTTAAGTATATTTTAGAATACACAATTTTCTTCTCACTGAAAATCTGATGTCAAAAACATACATTTTAAAATCTGACACATTTATGAAACCAGAATGTTCTTAAAATGAACAGATATCCCTATACTTAAATACCTGTAAATCAAGTATCCAGTTGTAATTTATTATATAACCCTTCATGCTAAAATCAAGTAAAGGCGTTACTTCCCACACATTCCTCCCTACTTCCATTCATTCATTCACGCTTCTGAGCTGGGGTCACTCGGGATGTGATTTATGTTCAATTCTTGATCTGAAGTGATCCTCCCAACCCCACACAATAGAATATTCTTTAGTTAACAAACAATAGGAATATATATTATTACATATTTCTCTTGGTATGTAAGGGTATTTTTCCCACCCAAGAACCACCATGGATAGCAAAAATCTGTGGACACTAAAGTCCCCGTTGTATAATGGTAAAGTATTTGCATATAATCAAATTTCTGTATTACTTATAGTAATAAATATATAAGTACCATATCAGTAGTTGTTACACTATGCTGTTAAGGGGATAATGATAAGAAAAAAGTCATTTTTTTTCCTAAATATTTTTCACATAAAATTGGATGAATTTTTTCAAATGAGGAACTCATGGATATGGAAGGCCAACTACTGTTAAATTGTGTGAATAAATAATTTTCTACGCCCTAGGCAAGTATGCCCGGGCTCAGGGAGGCTATTCAGCTCCAGATTGGCAGCACCTGATCAGACAGACTGGCTCCATACGTCATGTTCCTAAGCATTCCCCATCTTCTCACACCTGCATGTCTCCTCAGTATGCTGCACCCGGTTTAGAAGGTTCTCTTCCATCTGATTATTCATCATTTAAGACTGGCTCAATCATTTTTCTAAGTGTTTCTGGACACAAACTTCCAGCTGAGTGGCAGGCCCCTTGTTAGTATACATCCTGCACACCCCTCTTTTAAAATACAGTAATGAAGAAATATGTTTTTCCATGTAGACTGAATTCTTTTCAATGATTGTTTTTTTTCTGCACCTCCAGAGCAGCCCAGAGCATGGTACATGATTCCATTTAACTAACTAGGTCAAAGATTAATATTTATTAAAAGTATGTAAGAAAACAGCCATTCAAATACAACAACTACTCAGTCACTAGGGAGGAACTCTGCCACTTCAAGAAACAGAAACGCTTGAGTCTTAACACATAAGATACCTTTACCTTTTGTAAAGCAGATGCACACTAGTGTCCTAACCACACAGTTGAGAAAGGATACAAGTTCTGATACAATGGAATCAGTGATTTCAGAGCACGGCTAGCATTTATTGCTGTGGATCGAACCATGATGGGCAGAACTTTTCCATTCACAATAGCACCATCAAAAAGTGGACCAAAGAAGGGAACCTGATGGAAAGATCAGAACACAACTTTAACTGTACAAAGACTGGAGTAAAACAAACAAGATCTTTCGCACACATATGTTTTTGCTTCCTCTCTGGTTGTTCTTTCAATTAAAAACATTCAAATTCAGTTCTTTACATGATGAATCACCCATACTAGGACAACAAACAAAATGCCCAAGGTCAACAGGGTGTCCTTTCAAAAGAACTATGTACTTTGTGTAATTTATATCCTCTGCCAGTTTCTAAAGTTCTGTAATTTCAGCTACACACACACACACAAATCAATTCCTCTACTAAGTAAACATATGAAAAGACATACATTCTTAAAGGTAGGCAGTTAGATGATCATTTTTGTGAGATACCAGTTTTTTTTATCCTTATGGTTTGGACATTAAATGTCTTCCCCAAACTCATGCTGAATGCTTCGTTCCCAGGAACATGTTTAGAAGGGTAGCTCTGGGAAGAGACCGGGTCACGAGAGCTTTGACCCAAAGGCACAGAAGCAAGAAGCCAAAAGACCATGGACTGAAACTATGAGACAAAATATATACATCTTTCCTCTTGTAGCATGTTTTCCAAGATTTTGTCAGAGTGACACAAAGTAAGTATAGAACCTAAGACACACTTGGCTTGGTCAGTTAAAAAGCAAAATCTGTGCTTTGATAACTAATGGTCACTTTTATTAGTTGACAATTTAGAACTGTGATGTATATAGGTCAGTGGTAAAGTGCTAACCTAGCTGGGTGTAAGGCACAAAAAACAAAAAACTATTAAATATGGCTGATAAAAATGGTAGCTCAAGGCAAGACAATTCTCTGTGGATGACATAGTGTTTTAAACTTTGTGGCTATATGATATCTTACTTTTGTAAAATTTACAATTTTTGTAAAAATGCTTAAAAAACATTCTCAGTTTGTAGTCTACTCAAAATCAGGTTGTGGCCTGTCATGAGCTGACTTCTGGTTTATATAAACCTTAAAAAATACTTGTCATTCAGAAAAATTTACAGATGGAAACTTGGCCCAATTCAAGAAATTCTGAAGATTCTGAATCAACTGTCAAAACAATTTTCTATTAAAAGCATTCATCTTAAAAAAGAACACATGAAAATAATGCCAAACTTCTATTATCTTAGAAAGAAATACTTGTGAAATAGTTGTTGAAATACTGTGGTACATCTAATATGTACGTTAGATACGCAACTGGAGGATAGGTAATGTCTCTTTAACATCTAAAAATATTTGCAGGCATTTCATTTATATCTTAAAATTATTTTTGGATAGAGGCTCATTAATAAGCAGCACAGACTAGCCTTGAACCTGTGGTGACTGATCTTGCCTCTGCTCTGCTGGACTAAGACTATACCTCACTAACAGATGGCTGCTCTTACTGTGCCTTTTGGGAACTAAAGGGTGAGCTAAGCACAAAGGAACTTCCACCCAGGTCCCACCCAGCCGTCTCCCTAGCTGGGTTGGTCTTTCTAACTAGGCTTAAGACAATCGACACAGCTACAGAGTCTGTGGCATTTCCCCCTATTTTACAATGGAAAATCTATTACTAAGGCAGAAGCGGAGTTCTCACCTCTGGTTTTTTCATGATCTGGATACTGAACATATGGTTTTTCATTGGATATATAACAATGAGGACATCGCCAAATTCTGTAGGAATAATTCCTCTTCTGTAGTCTCTAGTATGTTCTGACCAAACAATGTGTACTTCATCATTTCCTAGGTGTCTCAACTGGAAAAAACAAGGAAACAGTTTATAGTATTTATAAAAGCCGTGTGAGCATAGTTATACAGCTAGTGACAACAGAGCATACTGAAGAGAAACAGTCGATCATTTTCATGACACTCAAAATACAAACACTCAAAGCCATCAAGAAGAAGACCAGGCACTCTCAATTCCCAGTCAACAAGACAGAAAGACTGCAGAGAAGAGACACAGCCCGTTTCAATTAGCAACTGTGCCAATGCAATTCCATGCTCAAGCCTCTCAGAGACTGTTTTAAAGAGCGACTGACTTAAGATTCTTCTCCCCTTCTATGCATTTCTGAAGTGCTAATGAGTAGCAAGGTGGTCTGAAGAAGGCAGTCAGAAGAGAAGCAAAACAATAGGTGACTGTGCATTTTATAATCCTTACTCAGCATGAGAAAGTTGGTCTAACAAATTAATTTCAGCATCTCCCCCCAATGTAACTTAGACACCCTCCAAACAGAGCCTGGATGTTGATTAGGCCTGAAGAATGTTACTTAGATACTTGTGCTGCTGACAAAGGTGCTCCTGGCAATCTTGAGAGGGTTTGTTATAATAATTAAAACTGTAAGAAAGAAAAGTATTAAAAGTTGTGTTTCTAGTGAGTTGTTAAAAAATGAACACAATCTATATAACTGACTTTTCCTCATAGAGATTATGGTATAAACATCAATTTCATTATAAAATCCTGTCATCTAGTATATCTGGAACATGTGAATCTATGTTTGGTAGATGCTTTCCCCTGGCTTTTCCATTACTGTCGGGTATCTAGCCACACTGCGGTTGGGAAAGTTTAGAAGATGAAAGAAGAATAAAGCCAGTCTGAGAAAATGTATGGTGATTTCTATTTTTATATATGCAATTGTTGGATTAAAAACCATACGACAGGTATAGAAGAATTTAATGTCTGACAAACAAAAAGAGGACTAAAGTTCAATTTCTGAAAGGATCTTTTCAGTTCCTCCTTAGCCCAGGAATTGACTACTTACACTTTGTATACAAACAGGCATGACATAAATGCAGACTTAGACTATGCCATTTCTAAAAAGAAAAAAAAAAGAAAAAAGAAAAAGAGAAAAAACAAAAAGAAAAAGATTACAGAGCCTAGAAAAGCTATGGCCCCATAATTTCATTTTTTAATCAAAATACTTTAAAAATATCCTTCCTATACAGCCATCCCCATGTGTCAGCTTCCCTAATAGGTTTATGTTAACTGAATACAAAAGAAATGTGAAATAAATGTAACCAGGAGGGATGATCCAATCTAATTCTGATACATTAATGTCATATGCTGTACATGTTACAATAGCAGCCAGATCTAATACTAAGCTCCAGGCTATCCTGAGATTTCCAAATGGCAGATTGTTCTAAGTGATATCAAGTATAATTGAAGTAATAAATGATAGTAAAAGCTGAGCACACTGTCAGGAAGAATTTAAGTATTTACTTTTTAAAATTAAATGAGTTAGGTTAGGAAAGACAAGACAACTGAAATAATGCAGGTCTCAATTTACAGAAAATTCCTTTTATTTATCTGCTACATTAACCCTTGAACTCTTGCCAAAATTATCTATAATTTCTAGTGCCACTTATCTAAAGAAATAAGAGAACAAGGCACTGTACTATTATCTTTTAACCAAGGCTGTCTTCAAACATCTTCCACATAGTATTTAAAGGTCTGCTATAGAAGCTTAAAAAAGCACACTTTTTTTTTGTCAAGATGTTGTATTTTTTTTTTGCATAGAAACATGTGCACCAACAAATCACTCTATATGTGTTTGATATTTAAAGGAAGAACTTTCATGAAAAATACTTTATTATTTAGATTCCAATGCTAAAAATATAGTTGTTTGAGGCTATATTACTGTCTTAATGATATCGTTAACTTTAAAACATGAAATATAATGGCTAAACTGAGATGTTAATCATCGCTGTTCATTGGGGGTTTTCTGAGAGACTACTCAAAGACGGCTTTCTAGTGACCAAAAGGTGGCAGAAGTCATAATGCGAGCAATAAAAATAAGTTAGCAAACACATGTCTATATTGATGCAGAACTTTTTAGACAATTTTATATTTATTTATTCCTTACCTCTTAAGGACTTAAAAGACGATATCCTGGGTATACTCAGTAAGTTTTTCTGTACTCTAAAATTTCTCAAAGGAGTGCCTATCTATATGATATTCTCTCTCTTGTTTTTTGAGACAGGGTTTCTCTGGGCAGCCCTAGCTGTCCTGGAACTCAATATACAGATGAGGCTGGCCTCAAACACAGAAATCCTGTCTCTGTCTCCTGAATATTTGTGCTAAAGGCATGTACCACCCTATCCAGACTATATGATTTTGAACCCATGTGCAAATCACTTTTTGAAAGAGCAGCAGACTGCTGTGTATATGGGATAGATATTTCTGATGACTGGCAACCAAAGTATCCATCTAAATTCACTTTCAAGTGTTACTAACATCACTCTGGAACCTAAACTGTACTGTATGTTACAAATGACCAGCATTAATCCATGAAGAAAATACAATGAAAGTCAACATGTGTAAACTGAAGTCTTTTATCCATTATAGGATGTTAGTATTGGAAGATATCCTAAAGGAGTAATTTCACACCCAATACCTGAACTGTGATATCCCAAAGAGTAGATATCTGACCTCTGCTTTAAAACTTTTGAATGTAGTTGTTCACAATTAGCCCAGTCTGCCTTTAAGGAGTGAAAATCGTAACACTCTTTACACGAAGCAAATGGGTCTTACTATATGAATCCAACATGTATTCTATCTTTTTATATCTTTTCAGGTATTTGAAGGTTATTTTAATATCTTCACCTTTTATCAGGTTAAAAGTGTCTTTTTGCTGGATTACTGTCTTAGTTTTCTGGAGATTCTATGAGACTGCAATGTCTGGAATGAATATCAAATATAAGCTCTGATACAATAAACTCTAATGGGATTATTTCTTCCTCTGTCACTAAATTATTTTCTGAAACATTAAGGCACCAAACAGCTAGCCAAAGTTCTTTTTTAAAAACCTTGCCAGGCGTAGTGACTCCGCTCTAGTCCCAGCACTCTGGCCGGCAGAGACGGGAGGATTTCTGAGTTCAAGGCCAGCTTGATCTACAACGCAAGTTCCAGGACAGTGAGGGCTACACAGGGCTACCCTGTCTCAAAAATCTAAAAAAATTCTTACAATTTCCAGACTTGGCCAGTCTGGATGTTCACCTTCCTAGATATGGACGGAGGGGGGAAGACCTAGGACTTACCACAGGGCAGGGAACCCTGACTGCTCTTTGGACTGGAGAGGGAGGGGGTGAGGAGTGGGGGGAAGGGGAGAGGGGTGGGAGGAGGGGGAGAAGAGTGGGAGGAGGGGGAGGGAAATGGGAGGCTGGGAGGAGGTGGAAATTTGTTTTTTTTTCTTTTCTTTATTCTCCTTTTATCAATAAAAAAAATTAATAAAAAAACATTTGTGTGTGTGTGTGTGTGTGTGTGTGTGTGTGAGAGAGAGAGAGAGAGAGAGAGAGAGAGAGAGAGAGAGAGAGAGAGAGAGAGAGAGGGAGAAAATGAGAATATGTGTTTGCACACATTCCACTGTGTAAGTGTGGAAGTTAGCTTTTTGGTGCTTGTTCTAGGGGACTGAACTTAGGTTGCCAGGATTGGCAGCAAGCTCCTCCATCTACTGAAGCATCCTCAAAGTTTTTTAAGCAGGTAAAATCAATTGCTCCATTTAAAGAAAGGATTCCATATTTATTCTTACCATTTTACTTTGCCAAGTCTAGGTTATCTTGAAGCTTGCTAGGATCTATTGTTAGCCTGATTCTGCTATTCAATGTGCTGGTTCATTCTTTTCTAGATCAGGGTTAACATTAAGTTAACATTCTTATGACTTCATTCAAGTTCTGAACATAAATATCAAATAGCTTACATAACAGAGTCATTGCAGGTTTTCCACTCTGCTTAAAAAGACAGCTTTCATTTATTGAGGGAATTTATTACATATTATTTATTAAGGGTACACTATTCTACATGTTCTATTATAATTAATTTCATTATCATGACAATTAAAAAACAAGTACAATCAGTATTACTACTATTTTTCCAGATAAACATTTGAAGTTTAAAGGATGAAGAAGTTTGGCTAAGATAAAAAAAATAAAGCTGTGAGAAAAACAATATTCAAACCCAGGCAATTTGGTTCTAGAAGCCAAACTTGAAACACTTTGCAATATTTCCTCCTGTTAAAGCATTTGTGTTCTAAATATGATTACGCAACCAGTCATCACCATGCATACCAAACTATTATGACCATATTGCTTCAACTTACACACAACAATTACTTCACACAGTCTACGGTTGGTCCTGATCTAGTAATCCTATTAAAACAAATTCAGTGATTAGTTGTGCTGAACTTACCATGGCTCCTAGTGATCACCCCCTCATTATCTATACTCACAAGCCATCTGCTTAATAATCCTAGTTTGCTGTTGGAGTTGATGAGTGTTGGTATTTTCAGGGGCACGACCTGCTTTACACCCCTTTGTAAAATCAGATGTTTGCCACTGTTATAGATGTCTGCATGCTCCTAAAGTTTACATGCTAGCCTCCACTGCGATGGTATTAGGAATTTGGGTCCCACCAGGTAGGGACTTGGAGAGGTGATTACATCATTTTTAAAGGGGTTAGTGTCTATATAAAAAAAAAAGACTCCAGAGAGCTTGCTTGCCACTTTCAACATATGTGGTCACTGCGGGCAGCCCAGTCATCTGTGAACAGGCGAGTGGCTCCTCAACAGACACTGATCTGCCAGTCTCCCGATCTTGCCAGCCCCTACCACTGTGAGGAGAAACTTGTATGTTGTCCAATCTTTGGCATTTTTTACAGTAGTATAAAAGAACTAAAACATCCACTTATGGCAATACAATACATTCATTTTTATCAACAAAGAATCCGGAGCTAATGTTTTACTTCCTTAGTGCCATGAAATGGGGTTTGAGACTAGAAATCATGGAAGGTAACTATTTCTGCCTCATAAGCTAGACTATTCTCTCTCTCTCTCTCTCTCTCTCTCTCTCTCTCTCTCTCTCTCTCTCTCTGAAACAGGATTTCTCTGTGTAACAATCCTGCCTGTCCTGGATTTATTAAAATACAAATAATATATTTATTTACAAGCAATATATGTATTTATTAAAATACAAATATTATATCACTATATTTCCATCTTTGTCTATGATAAAAAGGCTATAAATAATACAAGAAAACTATATACAACAAGTACAATAACTATATACAATATGTACAGGCAATAAGTACATCAACAATGTTCAGTCCATTTGCATTTGACAAATTCAGAGAAAATACTTCACATCTATCCTATCCTGGGGAGTCCAAATTTTGGTACCCAATTTACTTTCTACCATAACTTGCATTACCATCCCAAGCTATCTTTTGATATCTCTCAACTTTATATACTTTATATTTCTTTAGTGGGTTTTTCTGAATATTGTAAATAAGGGAGACTATAACTATAACTATCTAATCTTCAACTGCCTCAGAGACCTGAGAAGGAAATAATATTAACTGAGTAAGCATGAAGTGTAAGAAAGTGACTTCTGAAAAAAAGTAAGGACAGAAACAGTTGGCCTCGAACTCAGAGAGATCCACCTGCTTCTACCTTCCAAGTGCTGGGATTAAAGGTGTGGGCACCACTGCCTGGCCAACTCCCCCATTTCTGTTAAAAGCAGGAACCAACTAATTACACTCTCAATCAAAACCTGAGTCTTCTCTGATCCTACTGGCTGCATCACTACACCTCTAACAAGCTCTCCATTTGAAAAAAGTATTAGTTTTTGTTCTTTCCTTCCTATTTCCTCTACAGGTGCTCTACATTAGATAATTCATCCACATACCCAAACTAGTTCATGAATTCTTAAAAAGGTCCTCTCTCTTCTATCCTTCCTTACTTCCTTTCAACTTTCTTTTCTTTTCTTTATTTTCTTTCTTTCCTTTATTACTAGGTGAGGCTGAAAGCTGTCTGTATGCACCATGCTAGCTTTTGCAAATGCTCTGAGGACTGACAAATGTAATCTCTGAGCTCAAAGCCTTGGGTTCCATGAAAACAACAGTAAAATAAGCAAACAAACACCAAATAAGTTACAACGTTCCAAACAGTCTTTTTTTTTCTGAATATAAATAGCAAAGGACACCAGTCTATAATGGCAATTGCACTAAAAGCTAAAGTATACATACACTATTTAAACACAAGTTAAAGTACACATGGAAGCAGAAACAGCCTCCGTGAGGAAATCCAAATGGGACTCTTACTGCTCCAATCTCATCATTTCACTCACCCATAGAGCTAGATAGGGTTTTACTATGTAGCCCAGGCTGGCCTCAAAGTGAACTATGGCAATCTTCCTGCCTCAGCATCCTGAGTATCATATATTATTTTATAGTTTACATATTTTCAAGCACTCATTAGCTATGTGGGTCATTCATTATAATCAATTAAGAAAAGTTTAACAGGATATGGTGGTCCAAGTCCTGGATCCCAGCACTTGAGGCAGAGGCAGGTGGATCTCTAAATTCAAGGCTATCTTGAATTTACAAAGAGAGTTCCAGGACAGTTAGGGCTAAATAGAGAAACCCTGTCTCCAAAAAACAAACTAAAGTTTCTCTTTTCAAAGATTAATTTTTTATCATCTTAAATTATGTTATGTGTGTTAATTCACGTATGGGTATGTGCATGGGTGTCTGTGACCGCAGAAGCCAGGGGTACTGGAGCTGGGACAGTAGTGGGTCACATGACCTGGGTGCTTGGAACTGTACTCTGGTCCTTTGCAAGAGCAGCAAGTACTCTTACTCATTGAGCCATCTCTCCTCCAAGAAGAAAAATAAATTATTAAAAGCCTCCCAAGTGGTGGGATTAAAGGCGTGTGCCACCACCACCTAGCTAGATTAAGTAACATTTTGTTCATTACACCAACAGGCTTAGTTCTAGGTTCTAGAAACACAATACTTAAGAAAGTCTTTATCTTTCTTGTAGTTCCTGGTATTATAGTGTGTACATGTGGGGAATCAAATAAATATATAAAGACTAAGCAAACAGTGGAATTGATACCTTCTGGAAAAGGGAAAACCAGTTTTCGCCAATGGAGTGATACTGTATATTAACCATACTTTTAAGACAGACCCCATGCCCAGGAAGGAGTAGTAGTTGCCTAGGCAGAATGAACTCCATGGTTGGTTGTTTTTGTCTGTGTTTTATCTTTTTTTGGATTTTTAAAAAATCATTTTTTAATTTGTTTGCTTCTTTTTTGTTTTTGAGAGAGAGAGAGAAAGAACATGAAGTTGGGTGGAGGTGTGGAGAATCTGGGAAGAGCGAAAATAGGATTAAAATATATTGTAGCCAGGTAGTGGTAGAATACCCTTTAATCCCAGCATTTGGGAGGCAGAGGCAATTTGAGGCCAGCCTGGTCTACAGAGTGAGTTCCAGGATACGCAGGGCTACTCAGAGAAACCCTGTTTTGAAAAACCAATATATAGATGATATATGTATATTTTAAATAATAAAAATAAAATAAGCAAATATGATAACTTTGCATGGTGGCAAGTGCTATAAAGAAAAATGCTAAGGTAAGGAGATGACTTAGAGGGCAGTGTTTGACATGTAAGCATGAGGACATGCATCCAGATTCTCAGAACCCAGAAGTCAGGAGCTTGCCAGCTAGCTAGTCAGGTGTACACAGCGACAGAATGAGAGAGCCCAACTCAAAGTAGAAGGTGAGGACTGACAATCTGAGGTTGTTATCTGATGACTATGTGCATGTGTGGTATGCATTGCAAGTATGTACATGTGCATACACACACCACATAGATTTAAAAAGGCAATGTAGAGCAAAGGGACAGCATTCCTGAGTAGAGGGAGATCTTTAGCTAGAACGCGGCATCTGAGAAACTGTCGTGCAAGTGTGAGAATAGGACAGTGAGAACGAAGCAGCCTGGGGAAATGCAGACTGAGCAAACCCTCCAGGATCTACAGCCGCAGACAGGGGAGTGCACTTGATTTGGAGGGCGATGAGAAAAGTGAAATGAGCAGGATAGAAAGACGACCGGGAGGTGAGCAGAGAGCTAAGCAGAAGGTGGTCACACATGTGGAGGACACTGCGCTTAAGTCTTACTCAGTGTGCAACGAGGAGCTACTGCTTTCCTGTCCAGATCATGCTGTTCGCAGTAGTGAGAAAGGCTGGCATGGAACTACTGATATTACTTCTATCCTCTGTCTTTTTCATCAGGAGTACACTTAAGAAAGCTGGGGTTATGGGGGAATATGATATTGAATAGGATTGTAACATTAATTGTTATATTTTTGATCTGAAACTATGAGCAGAATTTCTGTGTTTGTTTTGTCAACCTGACAAAGCTTGGGCAATCTGCGAAGAGGGAACATCAACAGAGAAGATGCCTCCCTCAGACTGACCTGCAGACATGTCTGGGGGGCACTTTCTTGAGTAATAACTGATGTGGGAGGGCCCAGCCCACAATGGATACTGTCTATCACACCTGGGCAGTTTGGTCTTGTATAAAAAAAGGAAGCCAAGTAAGCCACTAAGGAGCGTTCCTACATGAGCCCTGCTTCTGCTTCAGTTCCTGGCCTGGCTTCCCTCAGGGAGGGACTGTGACTGGTTTACACAAGCCTTTCCTCCTTCACATTGCTTTTAGTCATGGAGTTTACCATAGCGACAGGAAGTTCTAGGACGATTTCAAAATGCCTATCAATTATATTATTAACCCAATTTTTACTGAAATAATAAAACCTTTTTGATATTATTCCATAGTTGTTTTCCAGTTAATTTTAGAGATAATATTTAGCTTGTAGTCTTTTGGGAAGTCTCTCACATGCTAATCTTATTTTAAAATTAAAATAAAAATAGATCTGAAATACAAGCTGGACCAAGTAGAGTCTTTAAGACCCACTTATTGAGAAACTACTGTCGTCCAGCCTTGAGACATGACGAGTTGTCCATCACACTATAGTGTGATGTTTCAAAGGAAATGGACTTAAACAGAGTACTTCTTTTTCCTCTTTTGGGGTTTCAGAAAATGAAAGAGAGCCTAGAGAGTTCAACTAAGTATTTTACAATTATCTCAACTTGATCTTCAACAAACTTCTAAAAGGATGATTCAGCTACCTTGGTAGCAGAGTATCAGCAAGTGGCTGTGACAAGGAGACAGAGGAGCTAAGAGCGGCTCTGCTCAGCACTTTACACCAATGCTTGCCGCACTTTTGATTTTTAGGGGTGAATACAGTCAGCTAAGTGGAAATTATTTTTAACCATTTTCCATCACTCTTTCTCAGGTAGAAATAATTTATAGAACGGCTGGCTGGGAGTGAAGTCATATCAGGATTTTTGATACAGTGGCATAATATTCCTAAGAGAGATTTTACTAGATTGAATGGCTAATTTGTTCAAAAAGTATAGTTTACATTACAAAAATTCTGCTGCTATTATCTTGGGCTCTGAAAGACCTTGCTTCACTTCACACACACCCACAAACGCTATACTTAAATAGATCCAGGGACATTAACTTTGTATTCTGAGAAAATAAAATGTTTAAAAAATGTTTTAATAAAATGTTTACAAAAGTATCACGTAATATTTAAAATAAAAAGTCAGGACTAAATTTAGTTTTTATAAAATGGATATAAATGACTTTTCTTCAACCAAGTTTAAAACATAGAATCAGAGTCATAAATAATTCTAGCTTGCCAGAGGCATGGCTATTTCTTTATACTGAGTGTCGACTATCTAATTTAATTAGAGGTATTAAACTCCATGTTGAGGTCAACAAGCTTTACTTCCTCCAATATTACACTGCAACCGGTGCTCATTAATGTGTCTACTGAATGGATTAACACACCTGAAGATATATGTACAAAGGACAGGGGGGACAACCTAATGAAATCCAATTGTTCATTTGTAATAGGACATGTTCTAGGCCTCAACTTATTACCACTAATGTGGAATTTATTAAATTCGGGAGAAAAAATACCAATACAGAAAGTGATTTTTTATTAAGAAGAACTGGTGTAAGACAACTGGCTTCTATGATTAAGTTTAAACATTTAACCTGTTAAAATGAAAGTGATATTATAATAAAACTAAAATATAAAGCTGCTATTGAGAAAAATATTAATAGGATGCTTCAAGAGCATATTAACAGGAGGCATTATAAAGAATAAAGAAAAGGGAAAATCAGTATATGGAAAAAACAGTACATTTTTGTTTTTGATGTCTATGAAAAGGTTTAGAGTAGCAATATTGAATTATGAGATTATATTTATATCTTCTGTTGGATTTTAAGACAGACAAACCCTTTAAAACTGCTTTAAGTAAAAAGCTAATTTAGGCTGGGTATTTCTTCAACAATACTTATTTTAACAGTAATGCACATGTCTATATTATAAAAGTTTAAAAATTATTACCATTACATTAAAAAAATTAGAAGGTGCTGACAAGAGGATTCAGTAGGTAAGGCACCTGACAATCTGAGTTCAACCTTGAGAATCCATATGGGGGAAGAAAAAAACCCAACCTCCTCAAGTTGTTCTCCAACCTCCACATGCACTGTGGCATATAGGCAAGCATGTGTTCATGCACACACACACACACCCCAACAAACAAACATACATAAATAATCAACAGGCCAGAAAGGTGGCTCAGCAGGGAAAGCTCCTGTTGCCAGGCTGATGAGTCAAGGTGCACCACTGTGACCCACATGATGGAAGCAGACAGCGGGTTCTCAATGACTTCCATGTTTGTGTCATTACAAGTACACAAAATAAATTCTGAAACGCAACAAAAAACCTCAAAGGCACAACATTAATTCTACCTGATGTTATCTACAGGTTCAACATATCTCTATCAAAATCCCAACAATTTAACAGAGGAACCAAAGTAACACTATATGTATATATAAAAATGTCATAACTCCTTATTTTCTACTAGTTTTCTACAGGATGGTACTGTCAAGAAAATAGATGTGTAGACTGAGATAACAGAATAGAGAATGTGTAAACAAGTATAAAAGTCTCAATATGGATACCAATAATACATGCAAGGAAGGATAATCTCTTCAATAAATAGAATGGAAAACCTAGATTTCTACATACAAACTAATAAAATGAGACTTGTATTTTCCACCATTCACAAAAATAAACTCAAAGTAGACAAAAGACCTAAATCTAAGTCCTGAAATGACATATGGGGACAGATACTTGACACTGGTTTTAGCAATTGTTTTGTTTTGGTTTTGGTTTGTCACATCAAATACATGTACTACAAAACCAAAATGATCAAAGTCAAAAGGAAAGAAAGGCAACCCTACCAACTGGATAAAACCAAACAATCTGCAAACCATGTATCTTATAAAGGGTTAATATCCAAATTTATAAGAACATTTACAACTCAATAGGCAGAAAAATAAACAGACAGTAAAAAATGGGCAAAAGACCAGAACACATATTTCTCCAAAGAGGAGTTAAACCAAAGAGGTGTATGGAAAGGTAGGTGGTCAGGTCAGGAAGTTATTTTCCTGAGAATGTGAAATTAAAATAATGACAGGCTTTGACGGAAAGCACTGCTGTGCAGGGTGTAGAAATGGAGCAATCACGGAACACAGTACAGACTGCTAAGAAGAGAACTGCATGTGAACTACCAATCTCCCTGAGGACATGCGCAAAGAGGTGAAGCTACCACCGCTCCAGCTTCCTTTCTGTGAGAAAACCCTCGGACCCAAAGCAACGTAACAGAGGAAAGGATTTATTGTAGCTTACAGCTTATAATATATTCCCAAAGGAAACAGGGCAGGAATTCAAGCATGAACTCTTCACAGACAAAAAAATACAGCAAGAATCATGGGAAATACTCCCTGCCAGCTCCCGTCCATTCTTAGCTAGTTTTTGTATTCAGTCCAGAACAATCTGCCAAGGATACAGAGTGGGCGGGACCCTCCTGTATCAATAATAATAATAACTACCTCTCCCTAAGACATATTTCATAGGCTAATCTGATCTAGGCAATTCCTCAACAGAAGCTTTCTTCTCAGATGATTGTAGTCTGTATTAAGTTGACAAAGTGAACTAGGCTATGATCTCATAAAGGTATCCACACTTCCAGGTTTCTTGCAGAATATTCATAAAAACTAGGAAATGGAACAACCTATAGATCTGTAATAGCTAGCTTTATCGATCAATCTGACACAACCTAGAATCACCTCAGAAGAGAGTCTCAATGAAGGACTGGGCTGACCTGTGGGCATGCCTGTGAGAAACTGTCTTAATAAAACTCATGAGGGAAGGACCAGCCCACTGTGGGTTGCACCAGTCCCTAGACGGGGGTTCCTGAACTATTAAGACTGGAAAAATTAAGCTAAGTAGAAGCAAGCAAGTGGGTGCACATGTGTGCATCATTGCTCTCTGCTCGGTGGATGATGTGACTGGCTATTTGAAGTTCCTGCCTTGACTTCCTCACAATGATGGACTGTAACTTGGAATCATGAACTAAAATAGACCCTTTCTTCCCTAATTTTTATCACAACAACAGAAATGAAAGCAGAACAGTATCCAGGAGTAATGGATACATAAAATGTGATGTGTGTGTGTTGAACTGTTGATTAGCTTTAAAAAAGAAAAGTCTGTCATTTACTACAACATAGAAAAACCTGAGATTATGCTAAGACAAATAAGTCAAATAAAGAAAAATTTGACCTTGTTTATGTACAGAATTTAAAAAAATCAAATATAAAAAACATATAATAATAAGCCAGATTTGTTTTGGTATATACTTATAATCCCACCACTCAAAATACTGGGCAAAAGGATCATGAGTTCAGGGACAGTTTGAACTACACAGCAAAACTGTCTACAAACAAACAAACAAATAGAAAAACAAAAGGCACATACCAAATGAATAAAAAATCAAAATCAAACCAAAAACAGCAATTCAGTTAGGGAGGGAAATAGGGAGATAAAGGCCTAAGGATACAAAGTAGCAGGTGTATAGGTTAACACATCTAGGAATCCAGTAAACAAGAGGATTGGTTCAATAATGACATTTTTGTCTTCAAAGACATTTTAGCTGCTATTACCACAGAAAAGTAGCTACTTAATGGATGACGGATAAGTTCATTTGCCTCATCACAGAAATAATTTATCACTTATATATATTTTCTAACCAAAATGCTGTAAACTTCAAATATACAAAATAAATTTTATTAAAAACAGCAAAGTAAGCTAAAGAGATTGTGGCTAAGAGCACTTTCTGCTCTTCCAGAAGACCCGAGTTCAGTTCTCAGCAGCCACACTGGGTGGCTCACAAGGGTCTTTAACTCCAGTTCCAGGGAGATCTGAGAGCCTCTCCTGGCCTTTTCTATACTTGTGTACATGTGCACACTAACACAAACAACAGACAAAAGTGATTAAAAGGCATTGGTTAAAGAAACAAGCTCTTCATCCTTCAGCAGGGCTCTATCAATTGGATGTTAGTATTTTATGTGTTAATTTTCTTAACTAATAAGATTTAACTTCAAAGTACTTTAACTCAGCACTTACTTTTTTGGTAAGAGAGTCATCAGAATCAGAAGGCATTCTTGTTGATACATGAAATATCACTTCTACTGTAGAGGTAGCAAAGTATGGCGTGGTCAGTCCAGTGCTTTTGTTCTTTTGTAGTCCTCCCATGAAACCACAGTGATTGGTAAGATTTACCTAGGAACAATGAAGAATTACATAAGCATCATCAACAACAAAATCACAGAAACACTGTTGAAAAAGAAAAAAAAATCTACAAAGATGTTAGGAATAAAGTCTTTTCATCCTGCTAAACTCATAGATAGTGTCTTGCTCAGCCATCATCAGAGAAGCTTCTTCCTGCAGCATATGGGAACAAATAGAGATGGAGGACACCAGGAGAACAAGGCCTTTAAATCAGCAAGACTGGCCCACGTGTGAACTCACAGAGGCTGAGGCAGCACGCACAAGGCCTGCATGTGGAGTCCTCGAGCTGAAAGGAGAAATGGGTATGTGGCCCCATCCCTAACTCATCTCCAACTAATAAACACTTGCAAATGAAAAGTTAATTTTCTCCAAGAAAGTCTCACTGGGGAAACCAACTATTGTTAAGGGTATGTTGCCTGGCCAGCAGTAAATGGACAAGAGAAAACAAACTCAATGGTATCTTTGGAAATTCCTTGTCTCATAATGTTATGTGTCAGAACTTTTCCTTTTTAACGTTTTAAAATATTTTTATCTTATTACTGTTTTACCCAACAGGTCCTTTGCATATTATATAACAGCTTCCAGTTTAGTGTTTTTTTTTAATTTTGTTTTGTTTTGTTTTATGGGATTCTTGAATGTGTGAGTGGGTCGCTGTTTCTTGTGCCTTCTTTTAGGTTATTTACCTTCTGGTTTGTTTTGTCTTATTCTGATGTGTTAGTTTTTGTTTTATCTTCTATTACATTTTATTATTATCTTCTAGAAACCTGTTTTTTAATGAGACAGAAAAGGGGTGGATCTGGATAGGAGGGGAGGTGGGAGGAACTAGGAGTAGAGGGAAGGATATAGTGTCAGGATATAGTATGTGAGATACATAATCAGGATATAGTATGTGAGAAAAAATCCATTTACATTAAAAGGAGGAAAAGGAAGAAGGTCTTTTATATGCTACTGGCCAATATTAAATCTAGCATTATAGGTAGCTCTCTGTCTCTGTGGGGTCCACATCTACAGACTATACCAACTATGGATTGAAGGTATTCAGAGAAAAAAAGAGCTTGTACCAAACAGGTACAAACTTTTATCTCCTGTTATTAATATTTCCTAAATAATATAGTATGGCAACTAGTTTGACACAGGGTCTCACACAGCCCAGGCCTTGAACTCCTAATTTCCTGTCTTTACCTCCCAAACGATGGGCTCAAAGGCATGTGCTACCACACATGGCCTGATGTAACAACTATTTACACAATGTTTACATTTTATTGGGTATTATAAGTAATTCTTATATCATTCAGGAAAATGTGCATTATGCTGTCATTTTTATATTAAGGATGTGAGTACTGTGGATTTTTGGTATCTGAAGGGGGTCCTTGAACCAATCCTCACATAATCCAAGAGGCAACTTTATTAGAGGTGATTTGTTCACATCAGTAATTTTTTTAAAAGTATTTAAGGAGCTTTAACTAGTAGAAGTTAAGAAAGAAAGCAGCTGTTGTTTACTATAAACTTACATTAAAAACTAGGTTTTAAGAGTAAACTAGAAAGGCTTTGCAGGGTCACTAAGATCAGAGTAAAAATCAGATCTGAGATGATTTAGAAGAATGTTAAAACAATGTCAACTTCAAAAACGATCAATTAGATGTCTCATATTTACTCATAAAACTGTCTTCCTAATACCCATTACAGACTAGAATAAAAAAATTTGAAAAAAAATCACAAAATTTAACTGCATTTCAATTACAAAAACCTATCAATTGATCTGTATGAAGATCTGGAAACATTTTAGGTCATGATACAATATATAATATGTGCCAGTATCAGGGCTGTAGCACTGGATGGTCCCCTTGACCTATCTAATGCACAGAAGGTAAGAAATTGTTCTGGTAAGAGACGAAATCATTGGCTTTCTTGGCCTTCTCTGATGCCATCTGATAGTACCTCATTACTGCCTTGTGGAGATGGAAGGCAGGAGATGGAAGTCTAGGTTTCCTATCTGACCTTTGGCATATATGTGCAGTTCCTCCAAGGGCTTTTATAGGTGTCTATATGTTTTAGGTTACTGGCTCTTCAGCTGAGGTGCACTGCATTCCCCAATCAGGAAGCAGAGTGCAATGAACACTCTTCTCGGCTTGCTTTCCCCTTTTATTCCATCGGGACCCCAACCCATGGAATGATATCACCCAAATTTAGAGTGGAGTTTCCCTCCTCCACCAATCTAGATTAAAAGGCTCCTCATGTCCAGAATTTGTTTCCATGGTGATTCTAATTCCCATCAGGTTGACAAGAAAAATTAAGCACCACAGCATTCATTCCTTTTTCTGGCAAATACTCGCTTGTCACAATACACTACATCTATTTACCCATTTACTCACTAATGAACATAGAAATGGGTTGTTTTGCCAATTTATTATTCAGCAATGAACACAGATTTTTAAGTTTTGTATAAGTTTAAACTTTTACTTTTCCTGGGTATGCATACAGCAGAACTATTTTGTTATAAGGTGTCCTGGCTAGTTTTATGTCAACCTGACACAACCTGGAGTTATCTGAAAGGAGGGAACCTTAAATGAGAAAATGCTTTCATAAGATCTGGTTGTAGGGCATTTTCTTAATTAATGATTGATCAGGGAGGGCCCAGCCCATTGTGGGTGGTGCCATCCTTGGGCTGGCGGTTCTAGGTTCTATATGAAAGCAGGCAGAGCAAGCCATGAGGAACAAGCCAGTAAGCAGCAGTCCTCTTCATGGCCTCTACATCAACTCCTGCCTCAAGGTTCCTGCTCTGTTTGAGTTCTGTCCTGACTTCCTTTAGTGACGAATAGCAATGTGGAAGTGTAAGCCAGGCAAATCCAAGTTGCTTTGGTCATAGTGTTTCATCACAGCTATAGTAACCCTAACTTGAACATATGGCACCTTTATGCTTAACTACCCAATCAACTATGCTACAGCATGTTATGTCTCCTCTAGCAGAATATGAGAGTTCAGATTGCTCTAAATCCTAGCCAAAGATATGACTTGACTTTTTAAATCTAACCATCCTGCTGGATGTGAAGAGATACTCATTGTGGTTTCCTCCTTTTCTTCCCTGATGGCTCATGATATCAAGAGTCTTTTCATGTATTTACTAAACATTTACCTATCTTTGGAGTATCTCTATCATGGTCCTGCGGCCATTTTTTAAATTGGAGGATTTAATACATGAGTACATTTGCATTATTTTCACCCCTCTCCTCTAAAACTCCTCTATGTCCCCTCAATAATCTCTTCTTGAATTCATGACCACTTTTTCTCTATTTTTGTTATTCTGAGTCCAATCAGTGTTGCCCATGTTTGCATGTTTAGGTAGGTATGACCACTTAGGACTGTGGTCCTATACCTGAAAACAAACAAACAACAAAAGCAAAAACCTGTTTTTTCCTCCCTCAGCAGCCACTGACTGCCTGTTGTTATTTATCTGGGGAAATTTTGTGAAATTTCCTTCCATCTATGTTGTCATGTCCCCTGGTAAAGATTTTGGGCATTTTTTTTTAACTGAATCACATGCTCCTTTTTTTTTTTTAAAAAAACTTGTATGAGTTCTTCAAATATTCTATGTACAAATATCTTCTCAAATATAGAATTTGCAATTACATCCCCCAATCTGTGGAGTTGTTTACTTTGTGGGGTCCTTTGAAGCACAAAAACTATAATTTTGATGAGTGTTCTTTTTTTCCTTGCTCATGCTTTTAGTTTTAGATCTAAGAAATCTTTATCAAATCTAAGGTCATAAATACTTGCACCTATATTATCTTCTAAGTGTTTTATAACTTTAAGTCTTTGATCCATTTTGAGTTAATTCTTATATATAGTATTGTTTGACTTCACTTAAAAATTACTTTATTTTTAATTATGTGTGTATGCTGATGTTGTTAGTGTTTGTGTGCACGTGTGGTGGGGGAGGTATGTGCAATGATGGCCAGGCCCTGTAGAGCCTAGTGGAGGGTTGTTGGATACTGTGGAACTTGAGCTACAGGCACTTGTGAGACTCCCAACATGGGTGCATGGGTGCTGGGAATCACTCTCTTAACTGCCAAGTCCCCTGACTTTTTATGTGTGTGTGTGTGTGGGGGAGGTATGGCTATCTGGTTATGTCAGCAACATTTGTTGAAAAGATTATTCATTCTCCACTGAATGGTCTAGGTAAAAAAATTGTTGACTATAAACATGTGTACTCTATGTTCTATTCCACTGATCTGTATATATATCCTTTTGCTAATACCATACTATCTTGATTAGTATTGCTTAGTAGCAAATTTGAAATCAGAAGGTATATATAGCCCTCCCAATTTGCTCTTCTTCTCATGTACCCCTCACTCTTAGTAATGATTCTATAGTTCTTCAATACGAAGAATCCATTTGTTATGTTTTTAAGGCATATTTACATATATCATCTTAACTGAATTTTTTGGCTTAGAGAGCTTACATAATCCACATAAGGTGAACTGGCTCGTAACCCATATAATAAATATAGAGTGGGATAAGAAAAGCTGACATATTAGACACTGTGGAAAGTACTGGTATTAAGAGCAGAAGTCAGTAAGATAGAGTGCCAGCCCTTGAAAAGTTTGTTGCCTAGTTCAATTGTCTTCAACAACTTTATCAGATACCCTCAATAAAAATTTTGTGAAATAACTGTCAACTATAAGAAAAAAATTTTTATTGTAAGTTTAAATGGCTACCAAGGTTATTATTTCTATGATACTGCTTTAAATATACATCCATCAAACCCAAAGTCATTTGTTGAACCTGGAGTTTGTGGATTTGGCTATCTAGTGAGCCTGTCTCTATTTCCCCAGTGCTGCATTACAGACTCCTCCACTGAGCCTACCTTTTATATGGGTGCTGGGGATCCAAACTCAGGTCCTCATGCTCACTAGGTAAGCTCACGAGCAACTGATCCATCTTCCCAGTCCCTCTTGTAACTATTTCTTTTTTTTTTAATAAAGATTTATTTATTTATTTATTTAATGTATATGAGTTCTCAATGGGCATGTACAACTTTATGCCAGAAGAGGGCATCAGATTCTGCTAGAGATGGTTGTGAGCCACCATGTAGTTAGTTGCTGGGAATTGAACTCGGGACTCAGGACCTCTGGAAGAACTTGGAATGCTCTTAGCCGCTGAACCATCTCTCCAGCTCGTAACTATTTCTTAAACAGTATAGCAGAGCAATGGAATATACAGCATTTAGACTACTTTGGATAAGTAACTTAGGTATGCTTTAAAGTATACAGGGGGATATGCATTAGTTTTAGGCAAGTATTCCACTGTTTTGTATGAGGGACTGGAACATCCTTGGATTCTGGTATCTGAAGGTTGACTGAGGGCTAAATATAAAATAATGGTTGGTATAACCTAAAAACAATACCTCCCATCCAAGACCGGCTACAAAATCTTCATATGCTTGACTTCCTCCTACATTGGTGAGAATGGAGTATTTATCTTCTTGTCCTTCAGCAACGTAAAATACTGCAATCTTGTGTGTCTCTCGGCTACAAAAACAAAAGGTTACATCATTCATTTGTCTGCTTATTAAATTCCATATACAGAGAATATGAAAAAGACTTAGATGGTATAGTCTACAGAAGAAGATAACTAATTGCAATTTAAATAAAGGAATCAAAAAAGTAACAAAATTGCCACTGGACCAGAAGAAAGGCATGGTTACTTCTGACTGGAAAAACTAATACTTAAAGTAATAATGAATTAGGTAAAGGTATGAATTTGGAAAATGAAGGCAGAGTATGGACAAGGATAGATATATATGGATGCATGATCATCTAAAGAGTTGTTCATTGTGCAGCGTGACTGAATCTCAGCGTTAAAGTGACAGTTTTAGAATTAAGCAACCATCAGTAGGTAGTGTATTCCCTCAAACTGCATACAACAACAGAATATGAACATACATACATACACAAATATACACACACACATATATGCAAGGGTTAACTGCCAAATTCTTCTTGGACATTTAACTTTTAGTTTTCTCTGAATTTATTTATTTATTTTTTAATTTATTTATTTATTAAAGATTTCTGTCTCTTCCCCATCACCGCTTCCCATTTCCCTCCCCCTCCCCCAATCAATTCCCCCTCCCTCGTCAGCCCAAAGAGCAATCAGGGTTCCCTGCCCTGTGGGAAGTCCAAGGACCACCCACCTCCGTCCAGGTCTAGTAAGATGAGCATCCAAACTGCCTAGGCTCCCACAAAGCCAGTACGTGCAGTAGGATCAAAAACCCATTGCCATTGATATTGGGTTCTCAGTAATCCTCATTGTCCGCTATGTTTAGCGAGTCTGGTTTTATCCCAGGCTTTTTCATACCCACGCCAGCTAGCCTTGGTGAGTTCCCGATAGAATACCCCATTGTTTCAGTGTGAGGGTGCACCCCTCGTGATCCTGAGTTCCTTGCTCATGCTCTCTCTCCTTCTGCTCCTGATTTGGACCTTGAGATTTCAGTCCGGTGCTCCAATATGGGTCTTTGTCTCTGTCTCCTTTCATCGCCTGATGAAGGTTAATATTCAGGAGGATGCCTATATGTTTTTCTTTGGGTTCTCGTTATTTAGTTTCTCTAGGATCACTAATTAAGGCTCATTGTCCTTTGTTTATGGCTAGAAACCAAATATGAGTGAGTACATCCCTTGTTCCTCTTTTTGGGTCTGGCTTACCTCACTCAAGATAGTGTTTTCTATTTCCATCCATTTGCATGCAAAATTCACAAAGTCCTTGTTTTTTACTGCTGAGTAGTACTCTAACATGTATATATTCCATACTTTCTTCATCCATTCTTCTATTGAAGGGCATCTAGGTTGTTTCCAGGTTCTGGCTATTACAAACAATGCTGCTATGAACATAGTAGAGCATATACTTTTGTTGTATGATAAGGCCTGTCTTGGGTATATTCCCAAGAGTGGTATTGCTGGGTCCAGGGGTAGGTTGATCCCGAATTTCCTGAGAAACCGCCATACTGCTTTCCAAAGTGGTTGGACAAGTTTGCATTCCCACCAGCAATGGATGAGTGTACCCCTTTCTCCACAACCTCTCCAACAAAGGCTATCATTGGTGTTTTTTATTTTAGCCATTCTGACAGGTGTAAGATGGTATCTTAAAGTTGTCTTGATTTGCATTTCCCTGATCGCTAAAGAAGTTGAGCATGACCTTAAGTGTCTTTTGGCCATTTGAATTTCTTCTGTTGAGAATTCTCTGTTAAGCTCAATGCCCCATTTTATAATTGGGTTGATTAGCCTTTTACAGTCTAGTTTCTTGAGTTCTTTATATATTTTGGAGATCAGACCGTTGTCAGTTGCGGGGTTGGTGAAGATCTTCTCCCAGTGGGTTGCCTTTCTGTCTTGGTGACAGTGTCCTTTGCTTTACAGAAAAGTGTTCACAAAGGCAAACTTCTAATGACACATCTAGTCGCTCAGGCGAGCTAAACCATCTATGTCTGATGGATGTTGGCAAACCTTAGTACCAGAAAAAAAATGGGAAGAACTCATACATACTTACTGACTTTAAAATTGGACCAGAAGTAAATTTTGTTGCCAAATTATGTAAGAATAAAAAAAAATAGATCACAGATACCAACAAAGAGATACAAACAAATATTTAAAACTGAAGTCTGCAGCCAGACTTTCCTACACATTTTGAAGAGTTAAGCCATCTTCAGCAAGGGTCTGTCACTGGTGGCATTTCCTTTCCTTTCCTTTCATTCCCTGTGTAAAGACACAGGGAAACTTTCAATGTGCTCAATAGAATGTTAGCATAATCCAGTCTAAGCAGTCAAGTGTAACTGGGGTAGTGATGTGGTGGGGTGGGGGGAGAGCCAGAATTGCAGAGTATAGATCTGGATGGCCTTTTTTCCCAAGTAAAACCCAATTTAACTGGTGAAAGTTATTATTTAAAAAATTCTAGCCTAATGTGTCCTAAGGCATAAAGAAACAGAAAATCTTCCCCCTCCCCCTCCAGTCCTAAGCAAGGGCAGGGTACCCTGCCCTGTGGGCAGTCCAAGGCCCTCACCACTCCATCCTGGCTTAGGAAGGTATGCATCCAAATAGAATAGGACCCCAAAAAGCCAGTACGTGCAGTAGAGACAAATCCCAGTGCCATTATCGTTGGTTTCTCAGTCTGCCTCAATTGTGAGCCACATTCAGAAGGTCCAGTTTGATCCCATGCTCGTTCAGTACCAGTCCTGTGTGGATATTTTTTGTCTGCATGTTTATACATCATATGCAAGCAGTGCTTGAGGAGGGCAGAAGAGAGCTGGATTCTGGAACTAGAGCTGCAGCCATATGAGTGCTATGAGCCAAACCTAGACTCTGCGGGAGCAACACGTGTGTTGTTAACTGCTGAATCCTCTCTCCAGCCTCCACTAGTAAACTTCTAGTTCAAACTGCAGATACAAGTGAAAACAAAACGGGAGACACCATGCAAACTGTAGACCGGAGCTGAAATGATTCTACCAATGCTACACTAACATAGTAACCCCAGACAATACAGAAAAAGCTGTGAAACCAAGGCTGGTTCTTTAAGATAGCTAACCAACTTTTCTTAATATTTTTATCTAGTTGAAGGAAAAAAGAATCCTGAGCAGGCAAGATGACTCAGTGGGCAAAAGCACTAACAACACAAGTCAGACAGCCTGAGTCTAGTCTTTGGCACCTACAAAAATTTGTCCTTTTATCTTGCCCCCTCATCTCTATCTCGCCCTTACCCTCTCCCTACACAATAAAAAATTAAAATAAGAAAAAGGAGTCATGTTACCAAAACCATAGTTTACACAAAAAGATAAAGGTACTATTAATAAATATGTATGACAGTATGACAATAGATAAATTAAAAACACAATTCCCAGAAAAACATATACTGCTAAAAATAAATTTAAGAAAAAATTGAATATCTACAAATTTTTAACTATATAGTAATCTTCTGAAAAGGAAGATGTCACATTATTTCCACTTGTAGATATGATTTTATATATAGAAGACATGGAACCAGCAGGATTGCTCAGTGATTAAACTGCTTGCTGCCAAGCCTGACAGCCTAAGTACTGTTCTCACAGCCCACTGTGGAAGGAGAGAACTGACCACTAACTATTGGAAGTTGTACACACACACACACACACACACACACACACACACACACACACACACACACACACAAATGATAAGTAAAATTAAACTAAAAAAAATCCTCAAGAATCTAGTAGAAAACCATTAGAACTACTAAGTGAATCCCGTAAGTTTGGAGGATATGCAGTCCATACACAAACTTCAGTGTATTCCTATGCATATTTGCAATGTAGAATCAAAAGTGAGAAAAAATACTTTCGTACTGGTATATAAAAAAGAATAAAACATTTAGGTATAAATCTAATATGTATAAAATACATACTTTGAAAGCCAGACAACACTGTTGAGAGAAGCTAAGGCCCTGAACAAAAGGACTCTTCTACTCACTGGCTCAAAGACTTACTACTGTTAATGTTATAGTACTCTCCACAAGCCTAGATTCGGTTCAGCCACTGTCACAATCTGGGCTTTCCATCTTACAAGAATTGTCAAACTGATTCTAAAATTCAGAGCAAAATATAATAGACTCAATAGACAAAACAAACTGAGAAAGAATAGAGTTGACAGTTGAAGGAATCTTTTTTTTTTTTTTAAGGCAGGGTTTCTCTGCACAAGGACGTCCTGGAACTCACACTAGACCAGGCTGGCCTTGAACTCAGACGCCTGCCTGCCTCTGCTCCCGAGCACAGGGATTAAAGGCGTGTGCCACCAAAATCCACTGGAGGACTCATACTTTACAGTCTCAAAACTTGTGGCAAAATGAATCAAGGCACTGTAGTACTATCTGACAACAATCAAATGCCTAGAAATGAAAAGCTTTCACTATGGAGCTAAGTCCAGTCTAGTCTAGAACTTACTATGTAGCATAGGCTAGCCTTAAATTTGCCTCAGCCTCTCCAGTGTTTACATTATACAATTGCCAAGTCTAGTTGGTCAGTTGTGTTTTGATAATGGTAAAACTGAAATTAGGTAAGGAAAAAAAACAAGTGGTGTGGGAAAAGAATGAAGTCAAACTCTTACATCATTTAAAAAAGTTAAATCAAAATGAATCATAGGGGGACTGGAGAGATGGCTCAGTGGTTAAGAGCATTGCCTGCTCTTCCCAAGGTCCTGAGTTCAATTCCCAGCAACCACATGGTGGCTCACAACCATCTGTAAAGAGGTCTGGCGCCCTCTTCTGGCCTTCAGGCATACACACAGACAGAATATTGTATACATAATAAATAAATAAATATTAAAAAAAAGAATCATAGGCCCAAATATAAGAGCTGAAACTATTCAAGTCTCAGAAAGAATTCCAGGACTATGAGTTAGGTCAGGTCTTAATTTTATTAGTAAAGAAGAACCCTTACTAATGTCCACCATAGTATAAAAAAGCCATTATCAGCCCTGAATTTACAGTGCTACAGATGATACCAAAATAGTGAAATGACAACCTAAATCATGAGAAAAGTATTTGTAAGTTATAACTAAAGGAGAATTTGAATCTAGAAATGTATAAAGAACTCTTACAATGCAATACTAAAAATAAAAACAGAAAAGACTGGCAAAGATGGGCAGGAGAGATGGCTCAGCAGTTAAAGGAATCGGCTTCTTTATGATGACTCAGGCTCAGTCCCAGCACCCACACAGAGGTTATAACCATCTATAAATCCAGTTCCAGGGCATCTAACATCCTCTTCTGGCTTCTGCAAGCAACAGGCACACACATGTTGCATATACATATATACAGACACACTATACATATGAAATAAAAATATCTTTAAAAATGACAGGCGAAGAATTTCGCTTCCTAGGATGTCTGTGACAAAGAATATGAACTAGGTGGTTTTGACAATGCTGTCTCTGAAGGCAAGGGGTGAGAAGCCTTCCCTTGGCTGGTAGCTGCAGCAATCCTCTGCATTCCTCACATTCTAATGTATCTGGGAATCTCCCTGGCCACTTACATTCTATGTACATGTCTCCTTCTTATAAGAACAGCAGCGAGATTTGGGAGCAAATTTAATCCAGTATGACCTTATCTTAATTTTAACTGTGCCCTGATTTCCAAATTACACTCTGAGATTCTGGGTAGACAGGAAAAAATTGGAAGACATCATTTAATCCTATACAAATTTGAATGTATCCTTTTGGATATTGTATATCCAAAAGATACACAAATGGCTATTTTAATTACTTAAAAATGCCCCATATTATATGGCAAATCAAAAACACAAGATATGACTCCCTATTCTACGAAGATGAATTTAAAAGGTGGGCAGTAATAAGCAGGCCATGACAGAGAAGCAGAGCCTGCACACACGGCTGGTTAGGATCAGAAACGCTGCAGCTTCTATACAAATCAGGTTGCCATTTACTCAACAAATTAAATGAAAATCAGCTCTAAAATTGGATTGTACTGATGCTTATTCGGTAAACACATTGCTATTAACATACTAGTTAATAACTGTGTTTCAATATTGGTCTGTCAATTTTAAAGCTGCACACTAAGACAACAAGATGTCAATAACAAGAGAAGCTGTTGAGCAAGATGCCACATGGAAACACTTAATACTTTTCTTACCAATTTTATTTTCAAACCTAACACTGCTCAGATTTTAAAACATGCCCAAATTGGAATTAAATTTAGTGGATATTGCAAATCAAACCAGGGCCCTCTGCAAGCACAACAAGTGCTCTTGGAATTGCTGTGCCAACTCTCCAAATATATACAGTTTTTATGCTGAAATATAATAGACACCAATGAGTTAAGAAATTCAAACTACAGGAGTATCTGAATGGAGGCTAAAAAAGAATTTTGAAGAGGAAAGGGAAGGGAGAAATGTTGCACTTATGTTATAATTTCAAAAATAAAAAAATGATAACATATATCACCATTATTTTATTTTAATATTCACTAAAAAAAAATCCTACAGGATAAGCTGCTTTCATAGCATGATCAAAATGGTCTATTTTAAACAAACAATCAATAGCTTTTCCTGAAGAAGAAGGAAAGAAGAGTTACTCTCACTAAAATCAGGACAGGCAAGGATGTCCATACACTTTTTCAACCTTACTTACTATTAACCTCAAAGTTCTAGTCGGCACATAGATATAATCAAAACTGACTATCAGAAAAGAGACTGCAGATAATGACTGTATACCTAAACAAATCTAAAAGAAAGATGACTAAAACCAAAAGATGCTTAAAAGCAGTATGAAAGCTCACTAAAGTGTTGGATACAAGATAAATATTAAAAGTGAAAAAAAATATAATATCAGGGACTGGAGAGATGACTCAGCCATTAAATGCTAGGCTCACAACCAAAATGTCAAAAATATAACATTGGAGATCCTATTTAGAATTAACAATAAGATAACAAAATACCCAGGAATTACTCACATAGGTATGGTTTGGGTCTTAAAATAAGTAAAAAGATATTAACATAATTATGTACAGAAAATGTATTATATAGCTGTAATAAACTAAACATTAATATATGTACAAAACCAGACAAATCCATAGAAATACACATAGCTTTGAAGTACAAAGTTTAAATGTTTGATAAAGGCTATAGTAAATCAATAGGAAAGATTATAGAGTTAATTTAAGAAATTATAGAAATAGATAATTTCCAAGATTTAACTTAGTTCTAATTATCTTTTAAAATTATTTATTTATGTATTTATTTTTATAGATTTATTTTATTATTGTTATTTATGTGTGTCTGCAATGGGTATGCACATGTTCATGTTAGTGCCTGTGAGGGAAAGGAGGGTGTGAGGTCTTCTAGACCTGGAATTACAAGGCAGTAAGTAGTGAGCCACCTGACATGGGTGCTGGGCACTGAGCTCTGGTCCTCTCCGAGGGAAATACCAGCTTTTAACCACTGAGTCATCTCTCCAACTCTACCCTTTCCTAAATTTTTTTATTAACTGTTAGTATTATTATTGTCATTACTATTATTATCATGTGTATATGTGTGCACGTAGGGTTGTCAGAGGACATTTTCTAGAAGTTGGTTCTCTTCTCCCACCATGTGAGTCACAGGGATTGAATACAGGTCATAAGGCTTGAAAGATACCTTTATATGATAGATACTTTTATATACCATAATTTAAAAAAAATTCTAGAAAGAATAAAGAACTAAATGTAAAATATAACTATCTTAAACAAATAAAGATTTATTAAAAAATACAGAATGAATGATTTCAACACAGAACTCTGTAAGCACAACAAGTGATTGAGGAAATGAAAGAAAAATACTAAGAAAGATGACTATGCAAAAATGAATAAATTCCATTGATCTGAAGCTCAAAACTGAAAGATAAACAGCTTCCACAGATATAAAATAATCCTTCACACACACACACACACACACACACACACACACACACACACACACGTAAAAAATTTAAAGAGACCATGCTGAAGAAAGCCAAAACTCCTCAACAAAAGCAGTTAGGAAATATAGAAGTGAGTCAATGGTGACATTTCCCCATATATTTGGTAGAAAGCAGCATGAAAGGAATAAAGATTATAGCTTAAAAGCTGTTCTAGTTTGTTTTTCTATTGCCGTGATAAAACTCTGACCAAAAGCAACCTGGGGAGGAAAGAGTTTATTTCATCTTACAGGTTACAGTCTACCATCCAGGAAAGCCAAGGCAAAAACAAGGCAGTTAATGAAGCAGAGACCATGGCAGGACAATGCTTACTGACTTGTTCCCAGGCTCATGGCCAGCCACCTTTGTTATATAACCCAGAACAACTTGCCTAAGGATGGCACTGTCCACAATGGGCTAGGCGCTCCTATATCAGAAAATGCCCCACAGACATGCCCACAGGCCAATCCCATGGAAGCAATTCCTTAAATGAAATTCCCTCTCCTGAATGCGTCAAGCACATTTGTGAATACAAAGAAATACAAGACAAAAAGATTCCTTTTTGAAGAGGACCATACCCAGGCAGAAGAGAGGCAAATTGGAGCAATGAGTGAAAAAAAGGGTAACATTTCTGGAACTGAAAGCGAATAAACGGCTCAGCAGAGGGCTTTGAAGGATGCAGAGATGCTCATGTAGCAAAGGTACGTATCAGTTCATTTCACTCTGAATTACTGTACAACAGTGATGTCATACATAGCAGGCAGCTTTATTCAGACTGGCTTCCCAATCCGTCTCAAGCATCAGAACAGGGAGTGAGCAATGATTAAGTACTGTACAGAAATCTAAGGATATTTTACACATTCAACTGGTTTTCTCCAATTCAAAAGATGATTGTGAAATGCATACAAAGAATATAAGTGATTCAAATATATCAAGCATCTTAATGAGGTTCTAAATTTTTCTTAAAATTAATTTATCTAAGGTCCACACAGTTTCCATTAAAAAGGCTGTAACTCGACAGTACAGCATTACAGTTTATACTGCTAATTGCTGGGTGTTTCCAGTTGTAAATATGAAAGTTTCCCAACAACTCACCACTGCCTTGAATCCAAGTTCCTAAGTTCTCTAAGCAGCTTTTCATTTTTCTTCAGGAGATGGAAGCTCCTCCTAAATAGAGAGATTTATAAACATTTTATACCTTTGCAGGGAAGGACAAGACAGTCTGGAAATACTTCCCATTCTACTCATGCAACTTTTTACACTTTTCTTGCCTTTCCATACTTCTAACACAAAGGAGAACAGACCCTAAAAAAGATGTAAAGAATATATGTCATTATTCCTCCCAGGCTTTCATTCATTTGATGATGTACCATTATCAAGGCCAGTTCAAACTCTCCTTGTAGATGTTGTGAGCATTCCAAACTTACATCCAGAGGAAAAGGATACAAGTACTTCTAAGAATCTGCTTTTCCCCCTTGTTTTATATTACAAGTATTAAAACATTTTTTTGCTGTGTGTGTGTGTGTGTGTATGTGTATAGTGTAGTGTATGTGGTTCAAAAGTATCAAATCAGAGGCTTACATGTACCAGGCAAGTATTA